>NC_056741.1:1332633482-1332970982 GCF_019279795.1 Protopterus annectens
GATTACATGCACAGATTTGCAATTGTGGGACTTCACAGATATCTATTGACCTCACAAGACCAAAATGTAGTGAAAGTTTTGAAACATAAAGAGAGTAAATCTAAGATGACTTCTCTGCTTAGGGTAGCAGAAGCATATCAGCATCAAACAGGAATGGAAATCAAACCAGAAGTAGATACAAATCAGGCAGCAACTGAATGTGCCAAAAAACAAAAGAAAGAATATAAGGTGAAGGACCAGATGAGAAGGCAAGATATGTAGAACATGCATAAATATAGTTGCAAGTATGAATAACCTCATGTTGATCACGAATGAATGCAGGAATGGCTAAGGAGAGGTGAATTCACACCTAGAGATGAAAGGTTAATATTTGCGGCACAAGATAGTGGGCTACATCCATTGAACATTTGGAAGAAACAGACAACACTAGGTTTTATAAAACAGAATTGTAAACAGTTGCACACCTCGTTGTTGGTTGTAACATACTAATGGCAGAAGGGCTGTATACTGAAAGGCATAATAATGTGGCAAAACTGTTGCACTGGGGACTGTGCAAACATTATCGTATTGAAGTGGCTGAAAAACATTAGAAACATGAGCCACAAAGCATCACAGAAAATTATGAAGTCTACATCACATGGAATCATCCATTACCAACGGTTCAAAAGATAGATGCTAGCAAACCAGATATAGTGGTCCAAGAAAAGAAGACAAAAGTAGCACTGATCATTGAAATTGCCTCACCCAGAGACTATAGTGTGTTGCGTACAGACAGACACAGTCATAAAATATCAGGATTTGCAGGTAGAAATGAGAGCAAAGTGGAAGAAAGATACATACATATTTCCAGTACTAGTACGAGCAACGGGTCTTCTAAAAAAAATCTATAATCTTATTTAGATAGGCTATCAATACATGCAACTCCATACGAATTGCAGGAGGAGTCTCTATTGGGCACATTGCGGGTGCTGCGAAGAACACTTTTGGCTGACATCAGACTGAAACAATATTAATTTTATGAACTTTAATTGTACTTTGACTTAGGAGTCCATTCCTATCATGGTATTAGAAACCCAGGAGATCTGGAGAAATTAAAAAAGGGAGACTATATACCCATGCACATATGCACACACTTATAGATACCCACATGCACTCATATCTATCTATATACAGGCACACACCCACACACATATACACTGATATGTACATACACACGTATGTGTGTGTGTGTGTATACATATATATATATATATATATATATATATATATATATATATATATATATATCTTTTGACACAAACACTATATATATATATATATATATATATATATATATATATATATATATATATATATATATATATATATGTCTTATTCCTTCTTCCAGTGTGCACCAATCTTGGACCACCCCCAAATCTTTTCTATGAGCTCACTCACTTGTGATGCAGGGAACAAAATTAAAAAATAGCTTTTCAGGTTCAAAACTGTTATGCCCTCTCTAACTTTCTACATAGAGAAAAAAATAAATAAAACTTAAAATATTTTCTCCCTGACTCCCTCCTGCATGAAGACCAGCAAAACACAGTAAAAACACCCAGAACTAACAAAATCAGTAAATAATGACAAATATTTTCAGCATTTTGTATAACCGCAGTAGCGCAACAGGTGCAACTGCGATGGAACCAGAAACGGCACCTCAGCAATTCAGTATGGAAACGTTGCATAAGCGCAATAAATGAGTAGATATAGCAGCTGCAGCTATGTTTAAGGCAATTGAACAACACCTGCTGTAAATATTATGTAGACATCTATTTTGTGCTTCCACCCCATGCAGGCAACATCCCCTGCACCTTGCAGTTCTGTGACAGAGAAACATTTTGTCTGATACTTACCTGCATTTTGCAGTCTTTCTTTACTGAGCCCCCTATCTACATAGAGCAACAAAAAGCACATTATTATTATTATTATTAAAGTATGAAAGTGGCTGCTTTTTTGTTTTCTCTCACACAAACAAAAGAACTCTACAGGCAGCAAATGTACATTAAAAATAGAAGATACAGGAGAAGTGTTCCGTTTCTTCTCACAGTAAAATAATGTGTGACAACTACTGGTTCCATCTGCCAACAGGATTAAGCGCTCAGCCAGTATTTGTGGTGAACGAACTGAAAGAACAAGTAGTGCTTGAACTGTTTTTTTTTTAATGTGTAGGTTTGCATTTGCTCAAGCACATGTATGCTATGGCACACACAAAATATGCCTACCAGAGTCCCTGACTATATTGTTAATGAACAGTTGCCGTTTTCCAAAACTGGACTACCCAACCTACGAAAATAGATAATATAAATTAGGATATCAGCATGAAAGCAGAAAACGCTGCATGAAGCCAAGTACTTAACAACGAGTATCTTATTCCACGGGGAAGAAAAACAGAACTGGACAACAGGTACAAGCCTATTCTTTAAAGAAAGTGTGGGTGGGATAGTTTACTACGTCATGAACACTGCCACAAAGAGGTTGGTGGTTAACTGAATAGGAGACAAAAGTTCGATCTGAGGCAAGAAACGAATTTTACAAATGGAATAGGGCCATTATCATGTCAGGACTGTAATCCTTCAAAATTAGGGGGAAACACTGCTGCTGCTACCGGAAACAAAATAGGATGTGTAGAGATTGCGTACAGAAGTGTAAAAAAATAAGCTAATATGTGGGCAAGGACTAACTGTGATGTCACAAAATGGGAGACAGTTAACAAGGTGGGAGGCAACATTTATGTTTCGGTCCGATGAAATCAGTTCTTTTTAGAAACGAGACCATGCCCCTTTAATCAGTGTCTAATTGATGGCAGGTGTGTACCCAAGAAGACTGAATGCTGTAATTAAATCAAAAGGTGCTTCAACAAAGTATTAGTTTAAGGGTGTGCACACTTATGCAACCAGCATATTGTACGTTTTTTATATTTTTCCCCCTAACAGATTTGTTTTTTTTTTTTTTTCAATTGAATTGTACAGGATGTAGGTCTCATTAAAGGTGGGAAAAGTTTTATAATGACTTATTGTAGTCTTGTGTTTTATATCACAAAATCACAGCATTTTAACAGGGGTTTGTAAACTTTTTATATCCACTGTACATCTGACACACTCCATTCTTAAGCAACCCAACTCCTGTCCTGCTCTTTCAACTCTCATCTGTTTCTGCACTCCTAATCATACAGTCTGTAGTTCTTATCAACACCTCCCGGAAACTTACAAGCCCCCCAAAAAATTGGCAAACTTCTCTACAGTCACTCTACTGCTATTGCATGGAATAAACTGAAAAGTATCATCCAAGGCAGCGAAGAGCAGCAAGAAACAGCGATGAAGCCAAAGGTAATCTCCACAAATAGTTTATTCAAACACACAGCATAAATTTCTCCAAGTCCTTCTCTCAAACACACGACATAAATTTCTCCAAATCCTTCTCTCAAGCGCTTTCGCTCAGTGCAATACTGAGCTTTATCAAGATAAAAATGCAGGGCAGAACAACCTTATTTGTAAGTCTCTTAATGAGATAATGTGCTTCGTTAATTAAAACCAGTCAAGTTACAATTAAAATTAATTGGTGACCAATTTAAAATTAAAGAGCAAGATGTTTGAAATACATAAAATCCTAAATAAAATACCTTTTGTTAAATATGTTGTAGTTAAAAAAATGTATGTTATTTAAAAGATATGTCATTTGAAAATCACAAAGCATTCATGTATAAATAAATAAATATTGTTATATGTTAATGTCCCATGAAACCACATTTGTAGTGATTGATTCTTATAACACTGTTTAGTGTGCATTAAATATTACAATGGGGTACCACGAATAAATGATGTGAGTAATAAATAGTAATAGATAAAAATCAAATGTTAAAAATGCAAGAATTAAAAATAAAAATAATAATCAAGTATTAAGTGTTCAAACGTTGTTACATAGATTATATTCCCTATACTCAGAATAAATATAAATATAAAATGCAAATAATTTGATACAAATAAGTAATGTTGATAATCTCTTACTAAATGCTGTATGCTATAACTTAGCTTTTCTTAGTTTTAAAACACTACTTAAATTTGTGTAGTCATTTAACCCTGGCCATTTAGCTGCATCCAGTCTTAGTTGCCATAAAAGCTCCCTATATTCCAATTTAGTCTCCCAGTCACCCCCTCTCTTGTCTGGTGTTATCTGGTCTAACACAATGAACTTGATTTCCATATCTGGGCAGGACAAAGTGTGTTTATAAAAAGCATTGGTCTCTTTTTTCTTGGAAATATCGTAGAAATGCTCATAAATTCTTCTCTATAGAGTCCTTTCTGTTTTCCCAATATAGAAACTTTGACTTTTTATACATGAACCTAAATATACAACATATTTTGCATTGCAGTTAAAATACCCATTAGACCGGAATAGATATTTCCTAGATGGGATGTATGTACTATGATCATTCAACATAGCAGTGCATTGTTTGCACATTCCACATTTATAAGTTCCTTTCTTGGATCTACTACCAGTGGTATTCGTAATTTCTTTTCTTTCATAAAGCTCTTTCATGTTAGTACCCCTGTGTCTAACAAATGTGGGTTTAGTTGGAACCTTTGTTGAAAAATCATCATGCAATGTAAGAACTGGCCAATACATTGTTATTGTTTCCTTTATCAGGTCAGAATTGCTGGAAAATGTGTGTATGTAACTAGTTTGTTCTAGCTGCTGGGTGTTCTTATGCAAGTTATCCACTTGCGGTAACATGCATCCTAAAAGTGGTAGGTATTTTTCTTCTCTTCATGTGGAAATTTCCATGACCAAATTCTTGATTAGTTTGGCCGGGTAGCCCCTTTCACAAAATTTCTCTTCTAAAAAGCTAACCTGGTTTGAGAAGTATTCCGCAGTGCTACACATTCTAGAAGCACGGATTAGTTGCCCTTTGATAATTCCTTTCTTTTGATAGAAAGAATGACTACTGCTAAAGTGTAGGTAAGAATTAGAATATGTGGGTTTCCTGTATACTCTTGAAGCAAACTTGCCATTGGTGAAATCCTTGATTATAGTTACATCTAGATAGTTCAAACTAGTGTTACTGACCGAGTGTGTAAAGGTCAAAAAGGAAGTGGTGGAGTTAATGTAATTTACAAATTTCTGAAAATCCACCTCTGTTCCATGCCATAACAAACATATATCATCCAGATTTCTAACATAGTGTTTAATGTGTTTCACCCAGTCTGTGCCAAATATGAAAGTCTGTTCCCATTTGTGCAATACAATGTTCGCATACAAAGAGGCACAAGAAGCCCCCATTGCAACTCCCAATTTCTGTTTGTAAATTTCGCCGTTAAAACAGATGAAATTATTGTTTAACACAATATCCATGAATTCGACTAGCAAATTCACAACATTGGCACCAAGATTGGCTTCTTTGACCAAAACGTCTTGGAACCAATCCAGACCTGTCAAATGTGGTATACTTGGGGAATAGTTGCACTGTATCGATAGTTACCATTAAAAGGTCTGGGTGGTACAAATGGGATCCCATACCCTTTAGGAAGTCCCAAGAATCTTTGCATATGTGGCTTAGTGATGTAACAAACCGTTTGAGGACGTAGTCAATAAATTTCCCCAAAGGTTCAGTGATGCTTCCTTCACCAGAAACTATTGGTCTGAATTTTAAAGGGTCCAGTCCTTTGTGGGTCTTTGGAATACCAAAAATTACTGGGATTCTTGGTTTGGCTACAAACAAGTAATTATATAGCGTTTCATTAATGGCTCCTTGTAAAAGGTGGTCCATTAATAGATAGTTAATTTTGGAATATGCTATGTGTAGCTCATTTGTTGATATCAAACCATAATGCTCAACATCCTGTAACATGCTGTAAATATGCGCATTATAGTCTATATTGTACATCAAAACTAAGCCCCCTCCTTTATCCGGTTTCATTACTCTACACCCTTCTTCCTTTAAAAACCTGATTATATGCATTTCATTCAAACTTAGATTCTGGGGACCTGCAGCAGGTTGTCTAATGCCAATAGCTCTTCGATCTCTTTCCACCAATTCTTCAAACACCTTAGTGGAGGAGTGTGTGGGAGGGTTAAAGGTACTCTTTCTAGTAAGTATGTCACCTTGACAGGGTTGACCCTTGAAGTATAGAGACAAATTCAATTGCCTAACAAACATTTTAAGATCTATCAGTTCTTTTTCAAGATTAAATGATCGTGCTGGTATAAAATGCATACCTCTTGTAAATAAGTTAAAATGTTCCTTCGTTATCTCTAAATCAGTAAAATTATAAACAGTAAAATTGTGATCCGTGGTCACCGTGTAACTGGTGGGGGTAATAGGAGGTGAATCCAAAGGTACACAACTCTCCTGGTCGGGCATAGCATGACTGATCTCGGTTACTTGTTCCATCTCCTCGTTGGGAATCTGCCCCCCCTCCCCCCTGATTTGTCTGGGGGAAATATAAAATCCTGATGAGAGTTCTTTCTTTCCTTTTCCGCTAGTCTCTCACTCCTCCTAGGTAGGTCAACCTGCGTGTCATTATTAAAACTACGGACATTGTTGTGCTGTGTAACAGTGTTGTTAGTCCATCTAGCCTTTACTGGGAGTGGGTAAGCCATGCCTTCGCTATATTCTCTAAGATCCCTTTCTAATTTGTGTATCTTGCGGTTCACAACCTTAACACAGAACCTGTCTACTTCATTGAAAATATTATCATAGTTATACTTCACTGAAGGAAAGTTCTTGTCATTTACTAATGGGTTATTCAACCCATTTAAGTCCTTAAGCAGAGCATCAGCCTTAGCTTCATACTCTGCTACCATAACCTCCAACATTTCAATTCCTGCACGGTTAAAAATGTCACACAGTTTCTTGTAGTATGCAGTACCTTTTTGAACATTATTTGGAAACTTAAAACATCTTAAACCTTTGGGAACCCTTTCTACTTTCACACATACTTTTAAATAGTCTATTTCCAGTTGGTTCGTTTTGTAGGTGTACAGCTTATCACGTAATGTGTTAGTCTTGTTCTATATCAGCGTTGTTAACAGTATTGTCTGTACCTTGTTTGAACCAGAACTGTTGTTCCGCCCAGGCATTGACGTTAAAGTCCTTATTACGGTCACCTACATCACTTGCACCTTGATTGTTTGCTTTGTTTGTCTGTTTACTCATGCCCTGCTGGATACTAGACCCAAACTGAACGCCACTGCTTGCTGGCAAGGGTTCACCGGAAATACGTCTTCTCTTCCGCTCCAGCCCCTGTTGCTGGTTGCCTGGCAACGTTGAAAGCGTGCCCGTTTTACTAGTGTTGAAAACTTCTGTTAACTGCGTTAACATGTCCAATACTCTGTTTACACACTCGGTCAGTAACACTAGTTTGAACTATCTAGATGTAACTATAATCAAGAATTTCACCAATGGCAAGTTTGCTTCAAGAGTATACAGGAAACCCACATATTCTAATTCTTACCTACACTTTAGCAGTAGTCATCCTTTCTGTCAAAAGAAAGGAATTATCAAAGGGCAACTAATCCGTGCTTCTAGAATGTGTAGCACTGCGGAATACTTCTCAAACGAGGTTAGCTTTTTAGAAGAGAAATTTTGTGAAAGGGGCTACCCGGCCAAACTAATCAAGAATTTGGTCATGGAAATTTCCGCATGAAGAGAAGAAAAATACCCACCACTTTTAGGATGCATGTTACCACAAGTGGATAGCTTGCATAAGAACACCCAGCAGCTAGAACAAACTAGTTACATACACACATTTTCCAGCAATTCTGACCTGATAGAGGAAACAATAACAAGGTATTGGCCAGTCCTTACATTGCATGATGATCTTTCAACAAAGGTTCCAACTAAACCCACATTTGTTAGACGCAGGGGTACTAACATGAAAGAGCTATTTGAAAGAAAAGAAATTACGAATACCACTGGTAGTAGATCCAAGAAAGGAACTTATAAATGTGGAATGTGCAAACAATGCACTGCTATGTTGAATGATCATAGTATATACATCCCATCTAGGAAATATCTATTCCGGTCTAATGGGTATTTTAACTGCAATGCAAAATATGTTGTATATTTAGGTTCATGTATAAAATGTCAAAGTTTCTATATTGGGAAAACAGAAAGGACGAGAAGAATTTATGAGCATTTCTACGATATTTCCAAGAAAAGAGAGACCAATGCTTTTTATAAACTCTCTTTGTCCTGCCCAGATATGGAAATCAAGTTCATTGTGTTAGACCAGATAACACCCAACGAGAGAGGGGGTGACTGGGCGACTAAATTGGAATATAGGGAGCTTATATGGCAACTAAGACTGTATGCAGCTAAATGGCCAGGGTTAAATGACTACACAAATTTAAGTAGTGTTTTAAAACTAAGAAGAGCTAAGTTATAGCATACAGCATTTAGTAAGAGATTATCAACATTACTTATTTGTATCAAATTATTTGTATTTTATATTTATATTTATTCTGAGTATAGGGAATATAATCTATGTAACAACGTTTGAACACTAAATACTTGATTATTATTTTTATTTTTAATTCTTGCATTTTTAACATTTGATTTTTATCTATTACTCACATCATTTATTCGTGGTACCCCATTGTAATATTTATTGCACACTAAACAGTGTTATAAGAATCAATCACTACAAATGTGGTTTCATGGGATATGAACATATAACAATATTTATTTATTTATACACGAATGCTTTGTGATTTTCAAATGACATATCTTTTAAATAACATATTTTTTAACTATAACATATTTAACAAAAGGTATTTTATTTAGGATTTTATGTATTTCATACAACATCTTGCTCTTTAATTTTAAATTGGTCACCGATTAATTTTAATTGTAACTTGACTGGTTTTAATTAATGAAGCACATGATCTCATTAAGAGACTTACAAAATAAGGTTGTTCTGCCCTGCATTTTAATCTTGATAAAGCTCAGTATTGCACTGAGCGAAAGCACTTGAGAGAGAAGGATTTGGAGAAATTTAGGTTGTGTGTTTGAGAGAAGGACTTGGAGAAATTTATGTCGTGTGTTTGAATAAACTTTTTGTGGAGATTACCTTTGGCTTCATCGCTGTTTCTTGCTGCTCTTCGCTGCCTTGGATTATACTTTTCACTTGGTCTTGGTTTCAAGCTTTTTGCTGTGTTCATGGAATAAACTGACCCTATATGTAAGAATGGTCACTAACACTGTTTTAAAAACACTAAAAAACTACCTATTAAACTCACTGACCTCCCCTTGCTCCGACCCTGCTTAGTCTTTCTCTCCACTCTGCTACAACTAACCTCATCCTTTTCGTCCTGTTCTTTTTCCTCTCCACTCTAATTTTTTCCCCACTATGCTTGTTCTAAAACAATTAAGCTATTCTACTGACTCTGGCAATTAAGTGATGTTTCATTTTATCCCAGACTTGCTTCATGCCATATATATGTAAGCATCCAAGCAATTGTATTGTGATTATGGATGGGAATTAATTTTACATGATTACTATAATCCTTTATTGCTATTTTTATACTGTATCATGTAAATATGTAAGCATCGGAGCAGTTGTATTGTGTGTATGTATAGGAAGTAATTGTATGTGATGACTGTGATACTTTTATTTCTTTTGTCATTTTATATCGTGTATGTATCTTTTCGAGCTTTTCTCTTCAGGTCTCTGCTGAAAAAAGGCATCTGCCCAGTCGGACTAAGCTGGTCAACAAATGTCAAAGTGTGATTAGAGGGTTATGTTGATATGGGGACTCTCTAAGGTGTTTCATCCCCCATTTTCCAAATTTTCTAAGCAATTCTCTAACCCATTGTCCAGTTTTGGCAAAAAAAAATTAAATAGTTTCAACAAAATGCAGGTAAACAGACATTTAAGAAAAACGGCAAGGGGTTGCAAAAAGAATTCAGGAACCTCCCAAAACCAAGGACAGTCCATCAAGTCAGAATGACTAAGGGATATTGCCCCTCATCCCCCTGGGAGAGCAGTCCATTTTCCCTTCCAGAAAGTCTGAATGTCCATTTTTTCTCTTTGGCAACAGATTGTTGCAGATAAATGGGCTCTGAAGATCTTTCATCAAGGTTACAGATAACTGCCGAAGGAAATTCTTTCTCTCCCGTGGGTAGCCCCTCATCCACCAGACCCAGACTCTTATTTCCACCTCTCCATCATGTGCTGTCCCAGTGAGTGATGATCGTTTCCTCCTTCACAGGTGGAAGAATGTTTTTATTCAAGGATATTATTTAGTGCCAGCGAAAATGCTTGGAGACCAGTGCTTTTCTTAAATCTGTTTGTAATAGTGCCCAAGTTCAAAATGCTGACATTTTACAACCTGTTTAACTCTTCTTCCTCTTTCAAGTTTCTTGATAACTATAGATTTAATAGATGCTGATCACATCCCCATTCATGCATGCTTCAGGCATTTCTTAAGGTTTTGTGTTTTGAATCAAGTTATAAGTTCTGTATCTTACCCTTTGGACTATCCAGTGCACCAAACATGTACACAATATGTCTAATTCCAGTTATAGCTCATTGCAGATGGCAGGTTTCCACATTTTTCCAAATTTAAATGACTTGCTTATCTTTGCAGTGTCTTTTTCAAAGTGTCATGAATCTCTCACTTGGGTGAGACACAAGCTGGGATTCCAAGAGAACATTCAAAAGTCTTTTGGGCTCCTTCACACAGGATTGTGTTCTTGGGTTCCAGCCAGTTACCTCAGTTCAAAGAGCACTTCTTCCACAGGAAAAAAATAGATCTACTCCTAAATCAGTTTCTAAGGTTTTCCACTCGGAGTTGGGACACTGAGGGAATACCTCATGATTTTGGGTCTTATGGCATCTATGATTCCCTGACATGACTTCACATGAGAAAGATACAGTGGTATATGAAGTCTGTTTGCTACCAGCACCAAAATCATTTGTCCTTTCAAATCCCGGTGCTGAGGATTGTCAGAAAGAAAATCATTTGATGGAGACAGCCAGCCAGTGTCCTTAAATTCAGGTCTCCCATTCTCCCTCCTTGTTTCAAAGCAGTCAGTCACCACAGATGTCTTGGACTGTGCTTGGGGAGCAGTTTCAGGAGAGAGAAAAGTACAAGGTGTGTGTGACACCAAGGAATAGATGCAAAAATGTAAATATGAAAGAGGTGCTTGCCCTGATCAAGGCACTCAACTCTGTCAATCATCTTTGGCTCCCGGGACCTCTTCAAGTTGATACAGACAATGCCACAGTTATGTGGTACATCAACAAGCAAGAGGAAACCAGGTCATACCCCCTTTGCAGACTAGCCATGTTATTTTGAGATATAGCTTTACAGTGCAGTCTTACTGTACAGGCATCCTACATTCTGTTAAAGAAAACTATATGGCAGACAAAGCTGTGCAGGGCAGACAAACCCTTGCATATGGAAGCTAGATCAGGGGATCTTCCAAGATTTGATCCCTCTGTTGGGATTTCCTGAAGTAGACCTATTTACCTCCTCTCATCAGCTGGCAAAATTCTGTTCCAGGACTCCATGCAAGAAGGCATGGAAGATGGATGTATTTTATTTTCTTTGGACAGGAATGTTCCTGTATGTTTTTCCACACTTCACACTGACATCTGTGGTATTAATTAAGATTAAGAAGGAATCTCCCATGATCATTGTGGTGACTCCCTTCTAGTCCAGGCAACAGTGGTTTTTCCTTCTTTTGAAATGGCCATGGGCAGTTAGCACAGTCTTCCTCACAGACTGGATGTACTCGTACAAGATTGGGGGTGTTGGGATACACCACAACCCCAGTCAGCTTGATTTGACTGCCTGGATGATAGGGTCATAATTCCCTTTATGCACCTGTTTACTGAGGATGTGCAAGAGGTGCTAATAATAGAGACAAGAAAGCATGCTACTAGAAAATCATATATTAGCAAGTAGAGAAGGTTTTCTAGTTGGTACTACCACACATTCAGTGCTAGTTGTTCTCTGGTTTTATAATGTTGGGGTGAGTTACTATCCTGTGGCATTTCTTATCCCTCTGTCAAGATTTTATCAGACATTTTAGCACGTCTTCCCATGGATCCTTCTCTTTTGATGCAGTCTCGTGTTAAAAGTTTTTGAAGGAAGTTTTGTATAAAAGGCCTCCAAGAAAACAGATGCTTCCTCCATGGGATCTTAATTATGTGTGTAGAGACACTTGCTCCCTTTGAACCAGCTAATCTGGCTGTCTTGAGTTTCTTAACATGGAATACAGTTTTACTGATTGCTGTGACCCCTGCGAGAAAAGTATCTGAGTTGCAAACTCTTATGGTGAGTCAACCCTATCTAATTTTCCATAGGGACAGAGTTTCTTTGAGAACTAATCCTTCTTTTATGCCTAGAGTTGTATCCATCTCCACATTTTCTTTCCTGAACCTAAAAATGAGGCAGAAAGGATGTACACAAATAAATTCTGGTACTGTCTTGACAGAGCTAAATCTTTCAGATCTTCGGATCTGTTGTTCATTTCTTGTGAGGGATAGAAAAAAAGTGCATCTGAATATTATTTCCAAGTGATTGTCTAAAGCAGTGGTTCTCAACCACAAGGGCCGCTGCCCAGTACCAGGCCATGGTATCAACTATACCGGGCTGTGAGAGGTAAGAACCACAGTTTTATTTGGTCATACTTAACAGATAGATGAGCACTGTAAAAGTTTCAGCACAATGACCCCGTATTTATACAGTCAAAAACTTGTGAAAATTTCCATTAGAATACCTTAGTATTTGAAAATCATTGTTGAGAAGAATGAGTATTAGACCGCAGTAATTGTTATTGGCCAAATTATTCGATAAAACCTTATAATTGGTTGGAGGAATATCTTTGTCAGCCTAAGTGGATCTATGTATTCTAAAATGAGGTGTTTAGTGATTGGGTTAAATGTCATTGTCCGTCCCATCTTTTGATATGCTGATAATCAGCCAATGATGCGCCATTAAATTATATAATCTTCTAAAACTTGTTTGCTGGTTTTCTCATTATGCTAACGTCTGAAGCTTGTCGCTGGCAGGAATTGTATCACCATTCTCAAAGCAGGGTTTGTGTCATCTGTCAGAGATTTCATTATTTTTCATTATTATATGATTTTCTTTAAGTCCTTCTTAAAACAACTAATTATATCTAGGAATATTACCTCCTTTAATTGTGAAATACTGTTTTTGGCCAGGTGGATTTGAGCAGTAAGTTTGAAGGTTTGAGGCTTGCATTGGAAGGAATATAATTGGAGTGTTATACTATTATGCTCGGTTTTGTCTGTTTGGTTAAATCTTCTCTTATTCTTTTGCAGCTGGCGGGAATTGTATCACCATTCTCAAAGCAGGGAATTGGGTTTTTACCCATGCCTCTGTGTCTGAAAAGGGGGTCGTGTGGTCCTTTTAATTATTTTATTTTCAAATATATTTTCATTTATAAGTTCTAGTGTAGCTTCACAAATGACAGGGAGTTGTGCTTTTTAGTCATATCCTCGTCTTCTATTTTTTGAAACTGGAACAGCGAAAACTGTAGTTGGGTCATGGGGCTTTAAAACTGAATTAAGATGAATCTTAATTTATTACATTTAATGAGGAAGCCAAGACCTGAACTTTTCACATCTCAGGTTGAACTAAAGCTTTTAAGTTTTACTAAATCCAGCCTTGTTGACATAGGTTCATAGGTGTGTACTAGGCTAATGGCCCTGGAGCCTTTACAAGCCTAGCCCATAGTATTACCCTGGCATCGTGCCACCTGACCGTAGTTCCTAGTGCCTCTGTTGAGTAAAGTGTCATTGGGATGAATTTTTCTCCTTCCCATCCACTCATCAAGATTGCTCTTGAAGAGGGCCAGTGAGGTGCTCTGCTTGACATGTATGGGAAGTCTATTCCATAATAGCATGGTCAATCTCTGGGTTATGGACCTGCCCCCTTCAGCATGTTCTGTTGATTGTGGTAATGGGGTTGTGGTCTCTGGAGCATGCGGTGCAGAGGGATTGGGATTTCTTTAGATGTAGCATTTCTAACAGAGCTGGGTCAGACATGGCTTTGTAAATCAAGCAGAGATCGCCACTAAGTAGGCAATATGAGACAGAGAATAGTTGGAGTTTTTTTTAGTCTGTCCAGATAGGAGAAATATTTAAGGGCTAGGATCCTCTTTGTGAGGTACTTTTGCGGCCTCTCCAATTGTTGCAGGTGTCTAGTGAGGTACATGCCAAATGGGACATTGTACTCAATGATTGGCCTAATGAGGGAAGAGTAGAGGGAGACAATGACCTCTTTCTTTCTGGATGCAAAACCTTTAGTAATGAGATGTGCCGCATGGAAGGACTTTCTGACCACAGTGGCAGTGTGTGATATGTGGAAAGAGGCTCAGTGAACGGCTCCTTATGTAAACTTAACCCCTTGCTTATTTGGAATCATTTTCTGTATGGAAGGAAATGCGTGTCCACTTGCTCAGAGGAGAACCATGAAAGGCCTAGAGATGTTGTCCAAGTCTGAAAGTCTTGACTGTGATTTTTTTAATTAATTGATTTATCCCCCACCTGAATCGTAGTGCTATTTTGTAATTTCTTGTATAGTTTTACCATCCATGGCTTTCACGAGATCGGTGGAGCTAAGGGGTAGGGTAGTCGCTGTGAAACTTCGTTAAGTAAAAGATGGGGTTACTGAGAAAACGGCCAAGTTTGCTGTGTTCACAGTCTGTAGGTCTGTGATGAGCCATGTGAAGGTAGATAGACGTTTTAAGTGTAAGAGAGGTTGTGCTAAGAGAAAAGATATATATATGTGTGTGTGTGTGTGTAGATATATATATATATATATATGTGTGTGTGTATATATATATATGTGTATATATATATATATATATATATATATAGAGAGAGAGAGAGAGAGAGAGAATGTAACCCTTCTTTTTATTGCCGGCTTTTTTGGCAATATTTGTATTGTTAGAATGGACCTAGGGAAAATAACTGTTGGTGGAGAAATGTAGTTCAGGTTAATCATTGGACAAAACCTAGTGTTTCGTCTCAGCCAATGTAAATAAGCTGTGGTGAGCTCACTCAGAGATGAGGGAGAATATACATATAATCGAGATCTAACAGAGATACGAGTAGCAATGGAGGTTTACATATCTGAGTGATTACACAGAAATAAACCATAAAATAAACCCCTATAAAAATGTAGAGCAGCCATTATTTATTCCAAGAGCCTTTTTTAAGAGATATTTGTACTATTCAAAATCCAGGGAGGATTTCTGTTGGTGCAAAATTGTACTTTAGGCTAGTCATTGGACGAAGCTGTGCATTTAGCCTCGGCCACTTTATTTAAGCTCTAGTGAGCTTGGTAAAAGATTTTTTCTGCATAGCTTTTTAGTAAGTTGCCCTTAGACTTTATTAGTGGTTGTAAAAGGAGATAATCAAAGTAGGAAAATTGAAGTAAAAAACTGAGGATTAGAGAAAATAGCGAAGTGATTCAGATTAATAAACCCTTCAACGGTCTTGTATGTTGTGTCTATCACAAAATGCCTCTTGCTTGAACTTAGTAGTTTTAAATTTATATCTTTTCTCAAAGCATAACCTCTCTTAAACTTAAAACTTCTAATGTGAGAGTGTTCAATCTCGCCTTTGTTCTTACATGGGTTCGAGCCGATCCTCGCTCCGCGTCTGCAAGCTCTGCATGAGAAGAAGCTCGAGGACATCTAATACCCATAATCCCCTCTGCCTTTACCTCAGATCTAGTTTGCCGCTGCATACGCATCGCTGGAGGCTAGCTCGAGGCTTTACAGATAAGAATTTATCTATTCTGTTTAGATTTTTCAAAAAAACTACTTTAAATCTAGTCATTTAAAGTTAGAGTAAGGTGTGTGAGTGGATTTAGAATTCTCGGTTCCTTAGATTAGTTACTTAGTTTAACTAAAGGGTACAGAGTTTTTTTGGGGCCCTACCCCCTACTTGGATTACTTTGACTAAGAAATTGTTGTAGTCTGCTTCTTAAGAAATTGACTGCTATTTGACTTTTTCACTGGAATTGACTTTACTGGACTGGACTGTCTCTTTCTCTTGGTATTATGTCAGAGAAATTAAAATCTGGCTTCAAACGTTGTCAGTGTGGCCAAAAGATGTCGGTCACAGACAACCACAGTTCCTGTGTCTACTGTCTTGGCCCTCTCCACTTACAAGAGGACTGCTCTATTTGTCACTCTTTTAGTGGGAGGGTCATGACAGATAGGCGAGGAAACTGATGGACAGAGGATTGCTGAAACCCCTTTCCAGGAGGCTCTGGATGCTTCAGACCAGGCATCCAAGTTCGGTGGGTCGGAGGGCGCCGGGCTTCAAAGTCATCGGCTCCGAGCTCTTCGGTCTAGTTAGATCACCGGTTCCACAGACTTCGGGCCGAGTGTTCAACTGTTGGCAGTTTCGAGCCTCGAGTCTTGGAACCGTGACGGAGCTCCCTCCACCGACTCTGCTGAGGTCGGCTCCGCCTTCGACTCCCTTCACTCTCTTCTAGGCCCCTTTACGACACCGATGTGGACCGTGTGGTGCAGAAACTGATGGAGCATACGGCCCTATCTAAGCTTATCTCGGTCTCCTCTCAGTTGATGTCGAGACTTGAAGGCCTGCCACTATCTCCACCTGTTCCTCCTCCGAGACCTGTCCAGTCTTTGGAGCCGGAAGAAGCTGAACTGATGATTGTGGAGCCCTCAGTGCCAGAACCGTTTTTCTCGGTCGGCACCGTTCACCTCGACTCCATCCGATCCGCATCGAGTCTCGGCAAGGTCCGCCCTTGGTTCCGGGACCGAGAGTCGGACCGATGTTTCGTTCCGACGCTCTCCCTCTCGGGCACGGATCGGATCTCGTTCCCGGGGTGGTCCGCCTTGTCGGTGCCCTGTTTCGGGATTCTTCCCATTTCTTCGAACCGAGATACCTCGACTCGACCCGGGGCCTTCGACCTCATGAGGAAGGTGTTGTCTACCCAGACAACCACATCAGCAGGTACAGCTCCTCCCACAAAGGACCGTTATCCTCCTCTGCACCCACGGCCACGCCCAAGGCCGGGCACCAGTGTCTCAGCCACCCCTGAGGGTGCCCCTCTTCCTCGGAGGCTTCTTCGGATGCTCCCAAGAAGTTCCTAGGAAAAGACTTTGTAAGAGGAGACACTTGGGTTCTCCACAAGAATCCTTGACATCTGGTACTGACTTAGATGAGTCAGAAGGGTCCCCTAAGTCACCTTCCGAGGATGTCTCTTTTCTGACATCTTGGAGATCCTAAAACAGAGAGGTGACTGGCAAGCCCTCCCCTTCTGAGGATGAGTCAGTTTTGCTGAAGGCATTTGGTGCCCTTCCTCCTCCTGGGTCACTCCGCCTTTGATGAGTTAATGGAATTAATTGCTCAAGGCGTGGGAGACTCCTGACACGGTGGAACCAGTCCCTAGGAAGCCGAATAAGTACATCACGGCACCACAGGACAAAGCTTACCTCACCAAAGGAGTTCCAGTAGATGCCATGGTGGTGGCAGCGCCACGAAAAAGGAGATGTCGGAGTCTTCCTCATCTGTCCATCCGCCTAACAAAGATTCTAGGACCATGGACAGATACGGAAGCTCATTTTCAGTTCAGCGGCTTTCTATGCTCCTGAACTACTTGACTCATTTTACACGCTACAGAGGATCTAGTCAAAGAGTTGGGAGATACCCTCCAGGGTGCTACAGATGCCGCTGTCTCAGAGAAAGTTACATCTCAACACCCTTACGTCCATTGTGAACTCGTCCATGAGGCTGATATCCTATGCAGCCGAAGGATCGAGTAGGGCAGCGCTTCAGCGATTGCTCTTCGTAGGCAATCCTGGATGTGCTTATGTTCATTTGGAAGCCTTCAAGTCTTCCTTTACTAAACGCCCATTTTGGGACGGAGCCACTTTTGGCCCTAAAGTAAAGGAGACCCTTACCCGTGTGAACAGGAGGGAAAGACTCTGTCTGCTGTCGGAGTCCGTTTTCCACCTTCCAGACCGCACCCAAAGGGCAACGTAGGGAAAATGTGGTTTCAAACCCCAAGGATCTTTCCCAAACACACAGGGTGATGCCCCTCTAGAGGCAGAGGGGGGCAGAGGTGGAAGACGCCGCCTGGCGGCAGAGGGTCCAAACCAAGGTGACAGGGATAACCTCCTGGCAAACCTTTTCAGCACTCCTGAGAGGAGGCCCGACTGTCCTGCTCTGGAGGCAGTCGGGGGTCGCTTAGCTTTATACCCTCAGGCCTGGCAAAACCTTTCTTCAGACAATTGGGTAAAAAGCGTTGTTACCAGAGGTTACAAAATCCCATTTCTATCCACCCCATTCCAAAGAAAACTCCCAGATGTACCACCCCATCTGCGAGAGCCAGCAGCTACAGAAATTTCAAAGCTGCTAGGAAAAAGAGTCATCCAACCAGTCCCAGCGGACCAGATAGGATTCGGAACTTACTCAAGGTTCTTTTTAGTTCCAAAGAAAACAGGGACTGGAGGCCAATTCTGGACCTAAGCCATCTCAACACCTTTGTCAAGAAGGAAAAGTTCCGAATGGTCACGCTTCAATCGATCCTTCCATTCTTACAGAAGGACGACTGGATGTGCTCCATAGATCTGAAGGACGATACTACCACATCAAAATGGCCAGGGCGTCCAGGGATCATTTGCGCCCGGCTGGGAGCCAGTCACTATCAGTTTCGAGCCCTGCCCTTTGGTCTGACCACAGCCCCAGGGTCTTCACCAAATGCATGGCAGTGGTAGCGTCTCATCTGAGACGCCTAGGATTCCAGGTGTTTCCGTATCTGGACGACTGGCTCCTGTCTGCCACCACCAGGCGTCAACTGATACAAGCCAGGGATTACACCCTACAACTTTGTACACACCTTGGCATTTCAGTAAATTTCGAAAAATCGTTGCTACAGCCATCACAGCATATCTTATTCATAGGAGCGGAATTAGATACGCGTCAGTTAGTTCTAAAACTTCCTACAGAAAGAATAGTAGCACTTCAATTCAACATTTCCCTTCTGCTGTCGTCCAGAAAATCTCCGGCAAAAGTTGTTCTGAAAGTCTTGGGTCTCATGGCAGCTTCTCTCATTGCAATACCATTGGGAAGACTGCACATGAGAGTGCTACAATGGCTTCTATTTGCACAATGGTCATTCCAACAACTTCCACTGACTCACGAAATATTGATAACGAAAACATGCAAATCACACCTAATGTGGTGGTTACAGACTTGCAACCTATCCAGCGGAAGACCATTTGTGCTACCCGCACCTTCTGCGACGATAACCACGGACGCTTCCCTGATAGGGTGGGGGGGCATCTTTCAGGGACAGACAGTCCAAGGCTTAATCTGGAGTACAATCTGCACATCAATGTTCTGGAGTTGAGGGCAGTGTTTTTGGCGTTGCAACACTTTGCTCCCCTTCTTCCTCCAGGGACCATTGCAGTTCAGACAGACAACATGTCCGTAGTCTGGTACATAAACAAGCAAGGGGAACCAGGTCTTACCAATTATGCAGAGAGGCCATGAGAATTTGGCAATGGGCAGAGTCCACGGTCACTTTCTGATCGCAACGCACATCCCGGGTCATCCAACGTCATAGCCGACAGGCTGAGCAGGGCAATACTGTTGCCTCACGGTGGTCCCTCAAACAGTCAGTTGCGAAGGATTTTTCGAATGGGGCCAGCCTTCCCTCTGTTTATCTCCAATGAACGCCAAATGCAGGAGCTACTTTGCCCTATTACCCTCCAGGGAAGTCCCCAGGGACGCTGGTGCACGATTGGCCCCGGTCTCCTATATGCTTTTCCTCCATTTCCCTGATTGCAAAGTTTCTACAGAAAGCCAACAACCTTCAGAGGACGATTATTCTCATTGCCCCATTCTGGCCTCACAAATTTGGTTCCCTTTCTATTGCATCACCGAGATTGGGACCTTGGATGCTGGACCCAGAGCCAGATCTACTGATTCACTCGCCAGGAGTTCCTCACCCTTCTCTAGAATCTCCACCTAGCAGCTTGGCTGCTCCTTTTTCTTTTAGCCAGGTCAGTTCCCCTCACATCGGCAGTTCAAGAAATTTTAGTAGCTTCTCATAAAGCTTCCACTACAAAGACTTACACCAATAAGTGGAAACGCTTGTCTTTTTATGAATCACATCATTTGGATCCTCTTACAGCTCCATTAAACAAGGTTTTAGAGTTCTTGACTGAATTATTTCATGAAGGAGCTTCGGCTACTTTAAGAGTGCAGTTAGCTGCCGTTTCTAACTATCATGTAGAAGAATGTGGTGCGCCTATTATGGCTCACAGACTTTGTAAAGCCTTTTTAAAAGGTTCTTTTCATATCAGACCACCAGTCAGAAGTCCGACATCACCGTGGAATTTAAACTTGTTGCTCTCTAAATTGATGTTGCCACCTTTTGAACCAGCTTCAAGTTGCACATTGAAATTTTTGTCATGGAAAACTTTATTTCTAGTGGCCATTACATCTGCTAGACGAGTGTCTGAGCTTCAGGCCCTTTCAATCAAACATCCTTATTTAATATTTCATTCCAGAGTATCCCTACGCACTAATCCATCCTTTCTTCCCAAAGTTTGTTCTTCTAGTAATATTAATCAGTCCATTGAATTACCCACCTTCTTTAAAAACCACTCTAATAGATTGGAGTATATGTTGCACAAACTGGACGTCCATAGACAACTCAGATTTTATTTGGATAGGACAAAAGATCACAGGAAATCTGATCAACTATTTGTAGCTTTTGCTGACAGCAGAAAGGGTCTTGCAGTTACAAAACGAACTCTTTCTAAATGGCTAACTGACTGTATCACATATGTTTATGAATCCTCTGACCAAACATTATCGGCAAACCCAGAGGACATTCTACCAGATCAGTGTCTACATCTTTGGCTCACGCAGCTCGCTTACCTTTAGACACTATTTCAGCGGCTGCTACTTGGGCTAAACCACATACATTTATCTCTCATTACAAAGTGGACAGGGTTTCTAGGATAGGGCAACCTTTGGTTCCACTGTGCTCAAGAACGTTCTCCCTTGAGTTCCTCAGGATCATGGAGCTAGGACGCTACCCATGTGTAAGAACAAAGGCGAGATTGAACACTCTCACATAAAGAAGTTATGTCCTTACCATAACGTTCCATGTGGAGTGTTCATCTCGCCTTGGTTATTTACTCCACCCTTCTCCACCCTTAGGAAGAACGTTCGATTTGGTGCCTGGTCTGGAGTATTCTCCTTCTGCTGTTGCAGTATTACTGTTACTGTCATACTCTGGGTATGTTTGTATATATGTACTTTTTATGTATATAGTTGGCATGTGTGCATGCTTTATATTTGGTTTGCTTGCAAACTAGATCTGAGGTAAAGGCAGAGGGGGATTATGGGTATTAGATGTCCTCGAGCTTCTTCTCGATGCAGAGCTTGCAGTCGGCCGGCACGGAGCCGAGGATCGGCTCCGAACCCATGTGTAATAACCAAGGCGAGATGAACACTCCACATGGAACGTTATGGTAAGGACATAACTTCTTTTTCTAGCTTAACCTGCCTCATCACATACCGCCGCATCGAAAACAAAGCCAACTCGGCCATCTTCTCAATAACTCCATTTAATAAGCTAACGGACAGAAAACAGCAATAAAAGTCTCACTAGGTTAACTAAAACCTTTAAAAACTCAGTTGTAATAAAAGAAACTAAGTGTAACGTTTTCAAAAACTTATAATTGCTGTATTAAAGTGCTGCGTTTGTACATTGAACATATTGATTAGTGTTGGAACTAGTGTTTAGGACTGAGAGATTCATACATTTTTATTTATTAAATTACATACTTTGCATATATAAATATATGGAGTGTGTATGTAATAAGTGTTTCACCGACAAGTTGACGTCATCCTGCTTTGGAAAGGTATTTACGAGTAAATTTGTTGGGACTGGGCCCTCATCTTATAAAAAAAGAATTTTCCTCGCCGTGGTCTCCCAAAGGTTCAGAACCACTGGCCTAAAGCTATTACCTGTTGTTTTACTCACCATAGTAAAACTGATCCAGGCAGGGTCAAGGTCTAATCTATCAGGCCCTTTCCTTCATCTGTGGCTTTTTGGAAAGGGTTGAAATTTAGAATTATTCTAGAAGTTGTTACTTGGTCCTCTGTACATACCTTTACAAAGCACTATAAGCTTTATTCCTTCTCTAGGTCTAAATAAGCTTTGCTAGTACCATAGTCAAGCGGCCTTCACTGTTCTCTTGCCACTTCCCAAATGGAGTTATTACAGGTAATTGATATAGCTAAGGCTACTGCAGCATTGATCAGTATGATGAATGCAGTACAGTTGTGTAAGTAAATCTTAACAGTAGATGTTCGAATGATCACTGCTGCAGGAGCCACTTGCTTCCTCCACCCCATCCCCCTTGTTTTTGATGTCTTTTTCAGGGTGTGGACATTTATTTTTTTGTTTTTCCTATCATTGTCCTTTCAGAGATCAGTCTCCCTCTCTGTGCTGACAGGAAAGCTCTGAAGGGCTTTGCACCCAGACCTGACTTTTAGTTAGCTCAGCTCGAATGGATTGGTAGTTTGAGCATGTAGAAGGTTTCTTGAAGCTTTGGAAGCTGTCTATTATATCCTTGCAGGACATAACCCATATAGCTTAAGGGTACTGCATCAGTGATCATTTGAACTTCTACTGTTAAGTTTTACTTACACAACTGTTCTTTTCCTTATCTCCCGGTTACGCACATATAGCGATAACATTTAAGATACACAGTCCAAACGCAGGTCCAGGGATAAACTGGTGAGTATGAAACAATGAGGAAACAACATAAACAAAACGTACAAACCAGTGACATGGGGAGAGAGCCAATAATAAGTCCTTTATAAATCCTTGATTCACAGTTAAGTGCTTTCACGATATAATATGGTATTGCTTCATCAGATCAAAAGATACTGAAGCAAAAGCCACTTATATAAACAACCCAACTGACCAAAACACACTAAACTATAAGACACGCCCACAAATAAGCTACATATCATAAATGTACTTAAAATAAGTAAATATAAAATGTATAAAAACAATGAAAAAAACTACAACAGAATAAAATTACAGTAAGAACAAATACACTTATAAGTGACTGTTTTTAATTCATGTTATAAAATAGACAGTTTATGGGATTTGAGGGCAGGTTTCAGTGGCACGTATTCATTAAGTCCAGACCCCTTGTTAGCTGCTAACCTCAATATCCATTGTGACTCAAGCAACTCAGTATGAGTCCGAATGTCACCCACTCGAGGGTTAGGGTATAACTTATCTGCAACAAGGAATCTCAATCATGATCAGGCCCTTTTGCCATAACATGCTTGGCAAGGGCATTGCACTTTACTGTATACTAATGTAAAGATGTTTCCTTATCTGGTCCTTCATTCTCCTGTTACTCTTACCAACATAAAAACAAGAGCATACAGTGCATACAGCAAGATAAACAATATCCTTGGTAGTACAGTTATCATTAATCCTGAACTCAAAGGTCATCCCATTATCAAGATTTGTGAAGAGAATGCAGAGGACCTTTCATTGGTAGTACTCAAAGTACCATCTCCACACTCTTCCTTCACACGAGAAAAATACAGTCTAGCTCTCGTAGGTCTTACTGCTCTTCCTTGCTCCAACCCTTGAATAATGTCATCCTCTCTATAGCCCCTGTTTCTAAAATGGCTCATGAGTGTGTTCAGTTCACTCATAAATCCATCATCTGCAGCATTAAGTCAGAGGCACGCATACATTGCCCCTTCACTCTGTTGGAAAAGATATGGGAGAGATGCATACTAGTTCTATGCATTTAAAATATGATTTAGATTAGACTGCCGCTTTCTTTCCAAGACATTATTCAGCCAAACTCCTGCTTTGGAGTTGCATCCATGTATTTATCACATCAGTCTTTAGTTCTAACTACTTCTAAAAATTATTCACAGCCTAAAGTCCACAAAAAAGTATTTTATTTTTATTTATTTACTTATTTATTTTATAAGTGGGTAGGTAGGCTAGTGCAAAGACCTTTTTAGACCACCAGTGCACATTGGCTGAAAATCCAATTACAATAAAAAAAATAAATCTGCAATATAAATTATTTAAAGCCACACACACACACACACACACACACACACACACACACACACACACACACACACATATGAAACTGTCTGCAGTATTTACAGCTTTTTAAGACATTGCAATGAAATAGAATCAGCAGTAGGTTTAAAGGTTGACTGTTACTGGCAAGAGTTAAGGTTTGGTACAGAATTAAAGTTAACCATTATTCCTAAAGCATTTTTATTAAAAAAGGGTTCTGCATAAGGTAAAGGTATTTCCTTGAGTATTCCTTAAGGAGTATACTTGATACTCTGAAATCACTGTTGCAGTATTCCTGACGTTGGGTTGCCGACGTCTGGCAGAGGTACCAAAGTTTTACCTTCTGTAGGTCTTATGTTTACATATCTTCAGGTTGTATGTGTTGGGGTATACAGATGGAAGTGTGAGCATGGATCTCCATATTATCTTGCTGCCAGTCCAAATGCAGACCCATTTCTGAACTGTTCACTGTTTGGTCGTTGGTGCCTTTGCTTCATTTGTTTATCCATATGAGTGCCCTATTAGGAAACCTTCCTTTTTATTTTTCAATTTTTGTTGAAAGTTGTAGATGTTCGCAAGGAGCAGGTAAGTACGAGTGCAGTAGACAGATTCCTTACAAGGACTTGCATACCAAGTGTGTTTTTTTGCTTGGGCTTGTAATACTTTCATAAATTTTGCTCTGTCTGCCAGTTGTTTATGCCAAAAACCCTTAGATCAAGGTTTCTACTCTCTCACCTCTTGAGACCCAGTTTTTTAAATGCTTGGTCCATTCCAAGATGGCTGACTCTGCATCATTGGTCACCTATTTGCTACCAAAGAGGGAAAAAAAAAAAAACTCGAATTGATCCATAGTCCAACATCTCTGACTCTGACATAATTGCTGAAGTTACAAAACCTACAATATGGCAGGCTTCTTCTCAATTCACAGCTGAGGCTCTGTCAGAGGCCAGTATGGCTCCTGAGGCCTTGTAGACAGCTGATAATATGTAAGGAACCACGTCTCATAATTTCCGAAAGGTCGTATGGTGCGTCTCAAATTTTAGTTGGGGAGGAGATCCCAGGCTCTCTAATTGAGGTTTGGAGCCATGTCTGACCTCAGTGTGTCATCCAGGTGGATGTTACCCCTAAAAAGAAAAAATAGAAGACTACGTTTGCGAACTCTCTCTCAGCAGCTAGAGAGGGTGGAATAGATGGACTTCTCATAAGGGTTGTTCATAGCGATGATGTTTTTGAAACCTCCTTCCTTTGGGTCTCCACAGTCTTTTCATGAGGTGCAGGACTGTGACTCTGATTTTTCTCCAAACTATTCCTCTCAGCTGCATTCTCCTGGACAAATCCCTTCCAAAGAAGGGGACTCTCTTTCACCTGATTTCCCCTGTTGAGGGAGCTTCCTTTGAGGAAACTATGCCTAACATGATGAAACACTTTGAATGGCAGTCCATGCAAATCTCTGTTCAGAAGAGGTTTTACACCCTCTTGGAAATGGGTACTCATACCTCTTCTCCAAAACCCGCCCCCCCTTCAGGCATTCCAGGATGCCTTTGTCCACCTCTTTTGCACTTGATTCTCAGCCACCATCTCCTAAGAGAAAAGTCATGTTTTGCAAGGTCTTTGATGACCTTAAATAGCTTTATAAAAGTTCAGTGGCAGACACTTCTGGTAGTATCTCTTTCTTCAGATAAGACCAATAAGCTTTTGCCCAGTGCCAATGCCCTACCTAATCACAAAGACAGTAGGTCTGTGGATGGGTATGGAAAGTGGTTTACACGTCTGCTACCCCTTACATTTAGGGCAATTAATTACCAGACTCAAATGACAAAGTATTTGATATCTGTCCTTAACTCCTTAAAGTTCTATTGGATCCTTCTACAGCAGTCTAAGCGTCAAATACAGAGTTTATTTTCACGGGCATCTCAGATTGCCAGACACAGCATTAAGTGCAGTTACGATGCTGTGGATCTGTTATCTGCAGATATGCATGCCTTCGCATTCAGCCTATACCTGATGATTTCAAATCTAAACATATAGATTTGCTGTTGCACAAAGACATTGTTTGCCCTTCAGACAGCTAGTCTGTTTGGAACTCTCCAAGATCAAAGTAAAACCATGAAAAACTGCTGACAGGTCCTACATATTCAGTTCCTAGGTAACACATGAACTACCCATCTAAATATATCTCCTTCATTAGAAGGGATCCTAGGACAGTTCAGAAACAGAAAAAAATCCCAGAAAAAGATATTCTGAAAAGTCCCAAAGGGAATCTCCAGCTGGGAGGCCACCTGTTGGAGGCAACAACCTGTGACTACCGCTGCTACACCCCTCCCTTTGTCCTCAACCTCATTATCCACCTTTTTCAAAGACTTTATCACTCTCCCTGGCCAGGTGGGGAAGCTATTGCCACAGACACGTGGGTACATCTCCATCATCAGGGATGGCTTTGCCATGTCTTGGGAAAACATGCCCCCTGTAAGAGGCATGCCACTACCTATTCAAAACCAAGATATGCCTTTTGACCTCCATTATTCAAGACCTCTTAACTCAGGGTACCATTAAGCAAGTCTCAAAAGAATTAATTGGAAAAGGTTTTCTTCTAGTTCCAAGAAAAGAAGGGTAGTGAAGACCCATCATAGTCTTGTCTATTCTGAAATGCTCTCTCTCCAGACTCTTCTACCTTTCATACTCTTAGTATCATTAGATCTGAAGGACACCTACTTATACATTTCCATTCATCCTTCTTGCGGGACGTTCCTCTTTTATTTTTTTTGGCTCTCCTCATTTTCAGCTTACTGCTCTGTCTTGTGGTCTTTCCACACTCCAGGACTGTTCATGAGGTGTCTAACTCCTGTAGTTGCTTTCTGTCACATTCAAGGAATTCAAATTTTTCCCTGCCTGAATGATTTTCTGATCCAGGCTCTGTCCTCAGAAATTCTTCTTCAGCGTCTTCAATTCACCCTTCATCTTCTGACAGGTCTGGGTTTTATTGTAAAATACAAAAGAAAAATCACTCATGGTCCTTACACAGGGCCTGCTGTTTTTGAGATGCAGACTAGACACACAAATAATGCATGCCTTCCTTCCCCATGAGAAAGTTCTCAGCCTGTCCTCGTACTTCCAAGGCATCTCCGCTGCAACCTATTGCCCTGCAAGGGAGACTTAGGATTCATGGCAGCCACCATCCCTATGCTCCCCTGGCCAGACTTCACATGAGGAAAACCAGTGGTACCAGAAATCTGTGTTGTCCCAGCACTGCCACTCCTTGGACATCCTGATTGCCCTACTTTCTTGTCTCAAGAAGAAATTCTTTGGCAGAAGGGTCAGGTCACCTTCAACCTAGGATTAACTTTTCACATCTCCTCCTCTTCAGTAAGTTCACACAGACTCTTTGGGCGAGGCAGGGAGGATGTGGACAGGATCACACTGAGGTGCAGGGAAAATAGCAGCCCCAGTTCCTAAAAACATATCGTCCTGAAAGAAATAAGGGCTCCTTTGCAAACTCGTCAGATTATCACCCACCTTTGGAAACTCAGATTACTCTTAAATGTACACAGACAACACCACAGTCATGTGGTACATAAACAGGAAGGCACCAGGTCTTACCAGCTATGCAGGTTAGCAAAGGAGGCATGGAACTTTGCAATACAAATGAACATCTTGCTGGTTGAGAACTGTCCTCATACATTGTATTTATTCTGTCATTGTAGAGGAGATTGTAGCTAGGAACAGTCTGCATTGAACCAGTGCGCTTACCTAGTTAACACTAGCATAAAATATTTTCTCTCCGTGTAGTGGATGACTGCTTTAATTGCATCAAATTGATGCGTGTTATCTGACACTCATTGTAAATGTTAAGTTGTTATAAATTGTGTCTGAAACTTTTGCTACCAAGTTGTACAAAGTGACTGGGGAAGTTATCTATTTAATTCAGACATTCTCATACATTGTTCTCCAAAAACTGGAGCCTGAACAAAAATGTAGTGTTCTACATCTTTTCCTGCTTGACACTGAGTGTAGAATAAAACATGAAAGAGCATACTTGCTTTTTATTTTAATTGTGTTTTGTTTATACTTTATAGGACATTCTAAAAGCATTAAAAGTCTGGTATTTTTCAGGCTTGTATCTCCTGTACAGGAAATGTTTTTCTTTGCTTTGCTGTACCTTATGGAATGTAGTCAGACTACGGCCTTAGTTAACCTCAAAATTTTGTCTGGTTTTGCCACTCCTAATATGAGGGAATGCTGTCTGGGAATATTTCCTCTTTTCCAGTAGTCTCCTGTGTAACAGCTTTACAGTACTTGACTTTTGTTTTACTGTTATGTTTTACATTTCCTTTCTCATTATAGTGATAACTGAGGGTTACGTCCAGCCGAAGAGCTGTTCTTTTTAAAAAGGATTCTTTGGACTAGGACTCTTGAGGACAGCGTTGTGCAGAATTTTGGTGCGGACTTTCCAAGTACTGAAATACTTTTTTTAGACACCTTTATTGAATTATTACTTGCGGCATAGGTGAACTTACATTTATATAAAAGCAATCAAACTGTATTAAGTTCAGGTTTACTAACATTATACTTCACATATACTGCTATATATCATATAACCTAAGCAGCATTACATAAATTATTCAATTCCTGTCCCTTTTTGTATTTATTTATTTTTTAAACCAAGCAACATTTTCATTAAACCATCACTTATGACATAGGCAATCCTACATTTATATAAATTAAAGCAATCCACACAAACTTAATCCTAGTTGCAGGCATTTTACATCACAAACCATACCGGCACTTCTCATTTATTTAAACATTTATACATCACTTATAATCTACCCAGTTGTTTTCAGTCAAACATTACCTAGCTCATTTAATTCCTGCCTTCTTTTAAACCTCATTCCGCCTCTGTTTGCATTGTTCCTACAGTTCCAATTTTTTCATATGTAATTTTCTTCTACCCTTTTCTAAAGATCTCAGTTTCAGTTTTGTCTCTTGTTACTATATTCACTACTTCTAGCATAGTTGGTTTAGATTTTGATTTCCATTTTCTAGTAATTGCTTTTTTGGCAGCCACCATAATTAGACACAGTAAGGCCTTACATTGTTTAAGCAGTACCGATTCTGTATCATAACTCAGAAAAATCTCCCATGTCACACCAATCTTACCCCCCCCCCAGCATCTCTGATAGTGCATCCTGCAGGGGATCCTTAAAGTTTGCCAACTCATCGCAGTCTCAGAAAGTATGTTCCTAAATACCTCTTTCATCCCCATCTCACCTCCAACATTTGCTGTCTACTGAAGGAAAAATTCTTTGTGGAGTCTACTTAGGGTATAAAAATATCTGTGTAAACATTTCCAAGCAAAAATCCTAAATCATCTAGATCTTGTTGCATATTTGGGAGACATTCATATATCCTCCCATTGTTTCCTTGTGAGTTGCTTATCCAGTCTCTGTTCCCAATCCTTTCTAACTTCCTCTGATTGATTCTTATAGTTGCCATGTAATATTTTATATGCTGTACTAATTATACCTTCTTTAATGGCAGCTTCTGTTCTAGATTCTACTAAAAACTCTACCACTGCTGGTCTTTTCTTTAAGAACCCCTGTTTTTTTCTCTTTCTTTATATTCTGATATCAATACTTGATAGGGAAGGCAGTAGTCTGTAGCCTGCAGTCCAAATAAATTCTTAGCCTCTTCCCATTCTATCATCTTTCCCTCCCTAGTTATCTGCTCCCAGTAATCAGTAAAAAGGCACTCCGGTAATCACAAGCACTTTGGAAATTCCAATTTATTAAAAAACAGGGCGAGGAAGCAAAGTAAAACAACAGTTGATAAAACAAGGGTTAAAAGCACACAAATGCTCCCCAGAAATGCGTTTCCGTCACAGTAGATGTCATCAGATGGTGTAGACAGTTTAAAATGATAATCCCTTCCATACTTATACCTCTTCTAAGTCATAAACCACGAATGAGAATCAACATTCAATTAATGAAGTCCCTTTTTTCTAACCAAAATTGCTTGGTTTTGTTACAACTTATGTACATATTACAAATCAATATTCCTTTTTGTACATTAAAATGCTACAAGTATTAATAAGTATATAATAAATAAGTCAGAAAAATGTTTTGAAAAACTTGTTCAAAGTTCACTGCTGTTTTACATCGAGCTACTAGTTAAGAAGAAAGGCAATAGCTCCATCTACTGCTGTGTCTGTAAATTACACCCATAAGGGAAGGGGGATAGTCATTTTAAACTGTCTACTTATCTAATGAAGTCTACCTTGACAAAAATGCATTTCTTTGGAGCGTTTGTGCTTTTAACCCTTGTTTTAGCAATCCTTGTTTTACTTTGCTTCCTCGCCCAGTTATTTAATAAATTGGATTTTTCGGCGTGCTTGTGGTTACCAGAATGCCTTTTTTTTTTTTTTTTTTTTAACTGATTAGTGGTCTTCGCATTGGCACTTTGCTCTGTTTATTTTGGTTATTTGTTTCCAATACCTTGGTTCCTTTGCCAGTTTTCTCCAATAAATTCCAGCCCCCTCTTGCCTATTATCTGTATCCCTAATTGCAGTCATTCCTAGCGTCAGAATCTCCTTTCTCCATTCCCGTCTTGGCTTAGTTCTTAAGATACTTTCTCGTACTTTATAGATATAATATTCCGCATGATTATTGTTAGTCTCCTTAAAGGCATGCATCCAAAGTCCGAGTCTCTCCCTTGTTTGTTGAGCTTCTCCCCTGTTTCATCATTATACCTTTCCACTTTGAATTATAGTTTTCTGCTTGTGCTATAAATAGGAGCCTTAAATGTGTAGCTCTGAAATACCCCTTCAAATTGCGTAATCCCAATCCGCCCTGTTCTACTGGAAGAATTATCTTATTCCACTTGACTGTTGCCAACCCCCCCCCCACACACACACACACACACACACAGATAAAGTCCTTCATCTCTTTATTAACTGCTCAACACAACTTCTCCCCTGGTTGATAAAAAAATATATATATATGCCTGACCTGTATGTAAGACTAATAGGACAAAAAGCATTTTAACTGCTTGCATCTTACTATCCATATCCATGCAACAAAGCTTCCATTTTCTCAGTTTTTGTATTATCTTTTGTTGATTCTCTTCTCACTTATCCTTAGCAGCCATACCAGAATCATTTTAATCCATACTCCCTAAATGCTTCATTTTATGTCCCCATAAGTATGGATATTGCTGAACCAATTCATGTGTGTGTGTATGTAATTTACCGCTATTGCCTTTGTTTTAGCTTTATTAATTTTGTATCCAGAAAAGATCTGAAACTGTCTCAAAATGTTCCACAACACTCTGTCTCTTTCTGGTTTTGTCGTGTGTAAAATAATATTGTCTGCAAATAGAGCCAGCTTTTCTTGACTACCATACCAGTTATATCCTTGAATTTCTGAGTTCGTTATTTTCTTTGCTAATGTTATTTGGATTATGTTTAGAACCAAAAGGGAAAGAGGACACCCCTGCCTGGTTCCTCTGCTTAAGCAGAAAATTATCAGAGAGGACCCCACCCACTTTAATTTCCACCTCCAATCCCTCATATATCCTCCTAATCAACCTTATATATTTTTTTCAGGAAATGCAAATGCTTCCATTGCCCTGCTCATAAAGTCCCGGCTTACTCTGTGTTCTCTGCATCAAGACCAACCAACAACAGTGGTATTTTCTTACATTCTGCTTCCCTCTGGATCATCAGTGTTCTGTTAATGTTGTCAAATGTTTATTTCCCTTCCACAAAACCACATTAATCCATTTTTTCATTGCTTTTGCCATTCCTTTAGCCATTATAGACATGAACACTTTATATTCGTGGTTTGGTATTGGAATGGGCCTGTATGAAGCTGGATCTGATGGATATTTAGCCACTCTAGGTATTACAGCTACCACTGCTTTCATCCAAGATATTGGTACTTTGCCTCCTCTTAAAATACTGTTAAACAAAACCTTCCAGATCTTTGTCAGTTTTTTCCTCCTAGCTTCCAAACCTCCACAGGAATACCATCTATTCCTCGGGACTTTCCTGTAGATTTGTTATACATCACAATTTTTGTCTCATCTCCTCCTGTCCTAACCATTAGTAACTGAGCCCTCATCTACCTCCAACCTTGGCTTGTTTAATTCTTCCATAAACATTTCCATTTGTATCTTTTCTTGGTTTCCATATTTCTTTGCTTTATACAGACTTTCACAGAATTTCTGAAATAGTTCAAGTATCTCTACATGATCTTGTTACCTTCCTTGTTAGTCTCCCTAAGTTTGACAACAGCCCTTTCTACTGCCTGAGTCATTGTGCTAAAGGTTTTTGTACTCTAGTGTTTCAAAAAACAGTTGCTTACCAGCAGTCTTTCTAAACTTGTGTATATTATCGAGGTAATCCCTTATTTTCTGTTTAGCATTTTGCAATTGATCCTCTTCTCGTTCTGTGAGATTCCCCTTATTATGCAATACTTTAACATTTGTCGGTCTGTCTAAATAATTCTTATTACTTCTCATTAACCATAGCTGTCTCTTTTATTTCCACCCTATTTTTAAACTCCATCTTAATTTTTATCCCACTCCCTAGCGATATTTTCAGAAGTAATTTCTATCTTCTCGAATAGCCCCTGATTAATCTCCATGCCTCTCTTTTCAACAGATAGGTGGGAAAGTGCCGGTGTCTCTTTTTTTATTACCCTCTGTTTTTATTTTCATTGTTATTGGTGTATGATCTGAAATAGTTAATGGGTACGTATCAAGACCTTCAATTAAATACAAATGTTCCTGTGAAATGTAGCTTCTGTCTACCCTAGCCCAGTTTTTATTTCTTGGGGAATAATATGTAAATTCACTCCGAACTCCTGTTACTTGAATTAATTTCTTTCATGCCAAATTTTTTCTCCTTTTTTATATTTTCCCTTCTTCGCCTCCAGATACATCTTCACTGCTGCAAACCAAATTCCAGTCCCCACCTATAAGTACTATTCCTTGCTGAAAGCTGATTATTTCCTCCAGAATTTTCTTAAGCTCTGTTATAGCAGTTTTTGTTGGAATATAAATGTACACCACTGTAATCCTCCTCCCTTGCCAGTAGCCCCCTTATCAGTCTGCCATTATTATCTTTTTATCCTCTTCTACCACTGTTGGAGCTCCTCTTGCAATTAATGTAAGTACACCTCTTTTCCCTTGTCCATGATATTCAACTGAATAACCATCCTGAAAACCTTTCTTTATCAACTTCACATGCTCAGTTCTTTCCAGGTGCGTCTCCTGTAACATAGCTAATAGCACACCTCAGTTTTTAATATAGTTCACTATTCTTTCTTCTATGTATTTATCTGTGAGACCATTGACATTTAAACACATTACAGAAGGCATCATTCCTCTTTGTGGTCATGTGGGTTTCCTCCGGGTGCTCCAGTTTCCTCCCACATACCAAAGACAGGCAGTAGGTGAATTGGACACTCTAAATTGGCCCTAGGTGTGAGTGTGTGCCTGGAAGGTTGGGCACCTGGCAGGCAACTCGACACCGTAAAACTCCACTGCCAATCGTGAGCGGACAGATGATCCTTTGTGGCATCCCCTAACTGGGAAAAGCCGGAAGAAGAAGACAGAAGGCATCATTATATTAAAAAGTTATAATTCCCTCCTTTTATGTAGAACACTTTTTTTTAAGTGTCTAGTTCCAGCTTTTGTGTTACATGCATACACTGTATGGCAGGTTCAACTTTTGTATACCTGTTTCTTGTCATATCCGTTTGAGCCTGTGTCATATTTTAGAAAACTTTTTGTTGTATTGAGAGCCCTCAAACAAACAACCCTCCAAACCCTTTTAATTTAATACTAACTCACAAAATCCAAGTACTGAAACAATTGTGCATTCTCCTGACTTCATATGTAGCTGGATTACTCTAGGGATGCCTCTTTGCTATGATTTTGGGGACAGTGCTTTTTATTGGTTAATAGCCTCAGGGATGTTTATGATAAGCAGCAGCTGGAAATAAATAATCTTTCACTGTGTTTTCATATTTATCCTATACTGATAAAGCTTTCAAGCCAACACATTAAGCATAGTAAAGAGGATGAAACCAGTGTTTAAAATTTAGGATTTCTTCAAGTAATGCACTAAGTGTATACAAGTTATAATTCTATATGATATTACTTCTGGTGTGTGGTTTCATCACAGCCCTCACCTCCACTGTATATACACATGGTACTTCAGCAGTTATAAGGTGTACCTTTGGTAAACTCATCACCATTGTGAGGATGTTAGCACTATGATTTTTTTGGCAGCAGCCCTTATTTTGAATTATCTGTAGATGTATTAAGATGTTCAGATTCTGTCTTAGGGCTTACAATAAGACTGCTTATTAAATAAAACTAGTACTGTCCAACTTACTTACTGTACATTAAGTTCCTAGGTTGTGACTGAAAAAGGTTAGTAGACCTCCTCAATTACAGATAAAAAATAGACTGAAGGGTAACTTGTACCAGCTCAGTTGCTTAAAGTGGTAAAATAGTTAGATTTTCCTTCTTATTCACTGGTCTGAGAGCCCCTAGAATCCTGTAAAATGTAGTGCACTAGAGCACAGCCTGTCTCATGCTCTTACCTAGTGCTTAAAGGCTTTGTTTGGGAGAGAATCTTCCCCCGGCTGCTGTGGGTGGTTTTGTGACACGTTTTGACTTGTTGGTTATGAGTACCTTTTACGTTTTTTCTTAGTCATTAGTCGTGTTTTTTCCTCATCACAGGTGGCTTTTTCCTGTATTTTGACAGAAATTGTTTGATTTTCCTCCTCCTTATTCCCTGGGCTGAGAGCCACTAGTAAATGTGCCTTTGGCAAGCATAATCCACCTGCCAGCAGACACATTAATTCAGTAGTACTTCTGAGCTATGCGTACTACACATTCCAGAGCATTTTCTGAAAAAATAGAGATTAAAAGCATAAGCCAAACAAATGTAGATATCCTGAAAATGGTAAATGATGTTAAAAGCTACACACAGCTGCAAACAGCAATGCTATCAGGAAAAAGTCTTGTTTAGGGTGGTGATAGTCAAAGCAGTCTTTACATCAGTATTCTTTACATCAGTATTGTAATATGCTGTAAGGCATGCAGACGAGTTATGTTTCTGTAAAGTCTCATGAGCAGCTTTTCATTTTGGCAAGGCAAATACAGACACTTTTGTTCAGCCAGTCTGAATTTTTACATGATGCAAGAAATTCCTTTCTGAGTGTTTGAGAGATTTATGAAAAATTACACATTTGCATTACTAACAGTAGTAACACTTGGTACGTCAAGAAGCACAACTTACAGTGCAAATATCAGTGACTGTTTTCTTCAACATTGAGTTCACCTGATACCATGCAGTAGTTTGCAGTTCACTTGGTTTTGGAAATGTATATCTTCACAATTAATAGCAAGAAATTAGCATCCCCATTATTACTGTATGTGGAGCGTGACATTGTATTTTTCTGTCTTCCACCATAGCATTTTACACCATGCCCCTCAATAACATGAAGCTTCCCGCTTATGAAAATAATGTAATATAAATTAAGTGACAAATGGTGATTAATATCTCCACTGTAGGTCATTAGATAATAGTTCTAGTGACATTTTGTTATTTACACCATGCTCTTTCTTATGGTTCATATTATTAATTGGTAAGTCACTTTAAAGAAGGCAGTCCCCCCACCTCAAAAAAAAAAAAGTCAGAATGCCTTAAGGAGCTATGGTTTCTCAGTGGAACTAAACAAAAAGGTAACATAGACATGAGCGACTTAACTGCCTATATTGTCTTGGGCCACAGCATGAGACCCATGAGTGCTTGGTCTGTATTTGATTGAATAACATGGCCAAGCATTGGAAAACAAAAAAAAACTTTTGGTGTTCTTACTATCACTCGCCTTCTTCCTCCTGTTCTAAGGAGTCTTCATCTTGGTCAGAAAAACAGCACTCTTCTAAGAGGTTTGCTGTCTTCAGAAAACCAAAAGTCTTTCTTTATAATCTTGGCGCTGATGTAGATGATATATGCCTAATGGGTTATCAGAGATGCAGTCCTGTGTACTGGAGAGCCCATATTTAAAACAGCCTTCCCAAAGCTGCTTGTTAAGGAGTATGTTCATTGTTTGGCAGCAGCTGTTGAGTTACCATCTATTGTTTTTATTTTTCTTTGACCATGTTAGTCCCAGAGGGCTGGTGGCCTTTTTTCAGGGAAGACCCTAAGTGGTCTTTAACCTGACTAGGGGATTTTTTTTAGTATTGTGGGATCTGTTATATCTACCACCAACTCGGGCAGATAGGGCCTCAGTTTAGTGTCTCATTCAACTAGCCTATTCATTCTGGGTGCTGGGGAGTCCGATGGCCCATATGTACCCATCCAGGAATCCCTTTAAAGCTTTCCATTCCACGGTGAGAGTCTTGTGGTAGAGAATCGGCTGGTCATGGGAGGTAGCCTGCCAACTTGATTTTCCAATTGCTGGATTCCCCTCAGTGCCATGATAGCCTGGGCTTTGGCTGGCTTGAACTCCATCAGGTAAAAACCTAGTGCCTCCACCAGATGTGGCAAATCAGACCTGCCCCATTTTGCCGCTCCCCCAACACACACACTGAGATGAGTGAGATGCCAGCAGCCACTTGCCACCATCCTCTGAAAACAGCTCTTACAAATACCCAAGCTGCTACTCAACCTGTGGTTGCCTGCAGTGTAATAAGAGCTTTATCACTTTATGCAATTGAGCTGCCACAAGTTACCCTTCATTCTTTTTATTAATTTACCATTTGTTTATCTGTAGGCGAGCTGATCTGTTGACCTTTTTTCAGTCACAACCCGGGAACTTAATGTAAAGCAAATAAATTGGACAGTACAAGTACAGTTTGAGAAATTAGTATAGAGCGAGTATTTACAGTAATATAAATATACAGATATGATATTGTCCTATCTCGCCTTCATTCTTAGCTGGTTGGGTTCGGATCCGAGTCTCAGATCTGACTCGGCCTTGTACTAAAGCTCGAGGTCTTCCAGTAGCTCGTGGCTAAAACCCTATCCCGTCATGCACTAGGAGAGACACCCAGATCTTGTTTGCCACTAAACAAGATTAGGTTTTCTTCCTACTGGCTCTGGCTAAGTAGATTTTTTCTTCATATTTTAGAAATATTGTTAGCTTTTTCTAACTGTGTTTATTACATTTAATATTTATTAAAGTGAATTGGGCGTGTTTTCATTTTTTCTACCTGTGTTTTCACTGCTGTTTGCCATTGTTTCCTCGTAAAGCCTTTTCCTGCTATCCCAGCTTTAAAATTCATTATTAGAAGCCTGTTTTAGTTGGTGGGCTTTCCTTCCATTTATTTTCTTTTCCTCAGACTCCTCAAGGCTGGTTTGTTTAGAGAACTGCCTTAGGCCATTTAACTTAGGGGGCTTTTCCCTCTATTGCACCTCGTCTAGCCCGTTTTGAGTTAGAGGGTTTTCTTTCTCCTTCTATTCTCTTCCTCAAACTCCTTAAGGCTGGTTTGTTTAAATTAGAGAGCTACTTTATCCCATTTAATTTAGGGAGCCTTTCCCCTTGTTGCACTAAGTTTTTCTCATTGTGATCTGTGTTGTTAGTTGATTTCTTTATTGCTGCTGACTGGTACTATGTCTATAAAGGATTCTAAGGAAGCTAAACCCCCTCTGGGTTTAAAAAATGTTTCAAATGTGGCCAAAAAATGTCCATTACTGATGGGCATAACATTTGCGTGTACTGTCTTGGAGCAGTTCACCTCCAAGAGTCCTGTGCCATCTGTCACCATTTTAGTCACAGTGTGTTATTAGAAAGGAAGAACAAATTAATACTAAGAGGCCTGTTAAAAAAACCCTTTTCTGAAGCGATCCAAAGAAGGTCAGGATTCTTCAAAATCAGGCAGTTCCTCTTCTTCAAAGTCGGGGAAAAGGTCCTAGTGCACAGTCAGAGCTATATAAAAAATTACCAAAAGTTTCACCTCTAGACCTTGAAAGCTGTCTAGTCTGAGAAACTTACTTCCTCGGCTCCTTCAATTCCAGTGCTAGTGGAATTTCATGTGCGGAGCCGGTCTCCTGAATTGGAACTGGTATCTCCCACTCTAAGGTCTCCATTGCTCCAGTCCTCCAAATCTCCTGCCCCCTTGACTTTATCTTCCTGGAGCCTGTCCGATTATATGGATTGTGTGGTGCAGAGGCTGCTACAGACACCAGAGCTTGCCAAACTGTTGTTGGATCCGACCCAGAGGTCTTCAGAACTGACCAAACCCACTCCTTCAGTGTCAATTCCTCCTCCAAGCCAATCTTGGACCTCGGAGTCAGAATGTCCAGAATTGATTGCAGTGAAACCATCGGAACCGAGATCTTTCACAGGATCTTCAGATCCAAACATCACTCAGAACTCGAGGAATCTAGGAGCCGATGCTCTCCAGTTGGGTCCGGGGAGGAGAGTCTGATCAGACAGTTGGATCCGACCTTGCCTCTCGAGACATCTGCTTGGGTGAGCTTGGCTCCTAACTCGGGCTCAGAGCCAACTCCCTTGGTTCTGGGGATTCCCTCTGGTTCTTTGGAACCGGGAGTTTCCTTAGATCGGGGTCAGGGGGGGTTTCAAGGTGATAAGTGCTGTTTCCACAGACCGGTCCACTCTCAGGTTGGGACATTCTTACCCCAAAGACTGTATCTGTCTCTGTACCATGGTATCCACAGGACACTGAGATCCTAGGCCTCAGGATGCCCCCATTGGGTGACCCCCCCTCTCTTCCAAAACCTCTCCAGAATACCCCTCTGAGGAGGTTCCTCAGAAGAGGTGTTATGTAAGAGGAAGCATTTAGACTTCCCAGAGGAGTCGGCCACATTGGATACAGACCTTGATTCTAAAGGGTCCCCACGGTCACCTTCTGAGGAGGTCTCCTTTGCAGACATCCTAGAAATGCTAAAAAAAGAGAGGTGGCTGGAAGTCCATCAACCCTTTGGATGAAGAATCTGTATACCTGAAGACTTTTGGATCTCACCCTTCCTCCACTTGGGTGTCTCGGTCTTTTGATGAACTAATGGACCTAGTTTCTCAAAAGTTGTAGGAGTCGTCAGATTCAGTGGAATTTGTTCCTCGGAGGCCAAACAAGTTCATCAACTCGCCAGCGGACAAGAATTTTCTAACCAAAGGAGTCCCAGTAGATGCTGTGGTGGTGGCGGCAGCTACCAAGAAGGATCTCTGAGACATTGTCTTCTATCCATCCGCCAAACAAGGAGTCTCATACGACGGACAGATATGGAAAGCGCACCTTCTCTTCAGTGACATTTGCGCTTAGATTGCTGAATTACCTGACTCACTTTACTAGACTTCAGAGAGATGATCTGAAGGAGCTAGGAGATGCCCTCCAAGGTTCAGTAGTTGATGGGGTATTGGAGAAGGTTTCCTCTCAGCTCTCCACCTTAAATTCAGTGGTCATCTCCTCCATGAGACTCATTTCTTATGCAGTGGATGGAACTAGCAGAGCGGCGGGTTCAGGAGTTTCCCTAAGGAGACATTCCTGGATGCGCTTGTGTGATTTTGTAGAGCCCTTTAAAATCTTTTTTTGTGAATGCCCCTTTCGATGACTCCTGTTTGTTTGGGCCGAAAATTAGGCACACACTAACCAGGTGTGAACAAGAAGGAAAGACTCTCTCTGCTGTAGGAGTCTGTTTTTCCCTACCTACCAGACCTTATCCAAAGGGTCAGAAGGGGGAAAATGTGGTTTTGAAAATCCCAGAGAGCTTTCCAGGACACACGTGATGATTCTTCCCCCAGAGGCAGAGAGGGAGGCAGTAATGGAAGATGCTGACCTTGTGGCAGAGGGGGTCCACAGAATCAGGGTGACAGGGAATCATTCCTTGGTGTAAGCCCTTTCAGCAATCCTGAAGGGAAGCCTGCCTGTCCATCTCTGGCGGCAGTTGGGGCTCACTTATCTTTGTACCCAGAAGCCTGACTAACATTAACAAAGGACAAGTGGGAACAAAGCATCGTATCCAGAGGTTACTCTATACCCTTTTCCCTCCCCATTCCGAACATGAAAAATATTCCGAACGTTCCACCCAGTCAAAGGGAACAGGCAACTCTAGAAATACAAAAGTTGCTAGACAAAAGAGTCATCCAGACAGTCCCTGCAGACCAAATAGGACACGAAACTTACTCAAGATTCTTTAGTTCCAAAGAAAACTGGACTGGAAGACCCATCCTGGATCTCAGCAAATTAAACAAATCAGTAAAAAAGCCAACGCTCCAGATGGTAACATTGCAGTCAATACTCCCTTTTTTTGGGACAAGGCGATTGGATGTGGTCTATAGACCTCCAGGATGTGTACTACCACATAAAAATGGACAGGTGATCCAGGAGTTATCTGTGCTTTTGGCTGGGAGCCTGTCACTACCAGTTTTGAGCTCTAGCCTTTGGCCTCACCACAGCCCCCAGTGTGTTCATCAAGTGTATAGCAGTGGTTGCATCTTACTTGAGACACCTAGGATTCAGAGTGTTTCCATACCTAGACGACAGGCTCCTAACCACCACCAAGCATCTATTAAAAGCGAGAGATACCGCCTTGCATCTCTGCTCTCACCAAGGGATCACAATAAACTACGAAAAATCTGCCTTGTCACCATCTCATTGTATCGTTTTTATAGGAGCAGATTTAGATACAACAAAAGTGATGGCCAAACTTCCTTCAGAAAGGGTTCAAGTTCTACAACATCAGGTCCTAAATCTTATTTACAGGAAAAAAGTGCAAGCAAGGACAGTTCTGAAAGTCGTGGGAACCATGGCAGCAGCTGTAACCCTGATTCCATTAGCATGTCTGCACATGGGAATTCTACAGTGGCTACTGTTCTCTCAGTGGTTCATGCAGGAACTACCCATGTCTCACCAGATATTGTTAACGGAATCTGGCAAGAAAGACCTTCGTTGGCGGCTTTACTCCACTCATGTGACATTAGGTTGACCCTTTGTACTTCCCCAACCATTAGCCACAGTGACCACAGACGCCTCTCAGAAGGGGGGGCATTGTCTGGGAAGGACAGTCCAAGGCACTTAGCAGGATTACGAAGTCCATTTGCACATCAGTGTCCTAGAGATGAGAGCAGTGCTTCTAGCATTGCAAGCATTCCAGGACTCTCTTCTGCTGGGAACTATTGCAATACAGATGGACAACATGTCAGTTGTGTGGTGCATAAACAAACGAGGAGGAACCAGATCTTACCCCCCTTTGTCTGGAGGTCCTGAGAGTATGGCAGTGGGCCATCTCCTCCCACCACTTTCTGGTAGCATCACATATCCCGGGAAAATCTAGCGTGATAGTAGACAAACTCAGCAGAGCGATTCTGATGCCTCACAAGTGGTCCCTAAAACAGGAAGTGGAGGAAAAGATTTTCCAGAAATGGGGCCAGCCTTACTGCAACCTTTTTACCACATCCATAAACACGAAATGCAGCAACTACCTTGCCCTGATTCCCCCTCCAGGGGAGTCACCAACAGATACACTTGTCCATGATTGGCCCTCGGGTCTCCTCTATGCCTTTTCTTCCTTTCCCTTGATACCCAAAGATGATGTTCTTGTTTCACTGTTGTCATTACATTTGGGTAATCTGCTTGCAGGTTGCCCTCAGTCGGCCTGATCAACAAAGTCTTGGGTCCTGCTTTGGTTGCGGTCTCTTCTTCTATGACGTCAGGTTGTCAGGGGTATAAAACATGCAGCTGACACCATTACATCAGTCTTTCTTGCTGCGCGGTGCCTGAAGCAGAAGCAGTTCGCAAGTGCCTGTCGGCCGACTCCTGAAATTTTCACTTTCGAGTTTCAGAACCAAAGTCTTAAACTAAAAGCTAAGTACCCCGTTGGGGAAACTTTTTCTTGCTCCTTACCGATGTCAGTAAAAGTTAATAATTGCATTATTGTGGGAAGCAAATACCTCATAAGGATTTTCATTTGTACTGTATTCCTTGCCTAGGCCCTGATCACGTACCTTGTTGTCGGTTTTGTGCTAGATTTAATCAACGCACTATTAAGCGTCAGTATATTTTTGCTTCTAAATATTTTGGCTCATGGTTTAACTATCCAGAAATGTCATCAGTAAGCAATCTGACTACCAGAATACCTAAAAATGCAAAGAAAAAGACAGGCCGTCGAGGTCCAAAACTGACGATGACGCTTCTCCTAAGCCAGTCGCTAGTTCGCCGATACTCAGTGAGGCGCTTTCACAGCCCCTCATGCCTGCTACTTTTGATTCGCAGGCCTCTACTGAGACCCTTTCGGAGTCTGGTATGCCGCGAGATACTTTTAAGTATTGAACCCGCGGATGTCTCTACCTTGGATGGGTTCAGAGCCGCTGTGCAGGCACCGGCTTCTGAGGGTGTTTTCAGGCCTAAAGATTTGTATATTAAACCGATGCCATCTTCAAAACTAAGGCCAAAATCGACTTCTATGTCTAAAAAAATTACGCTTGGGCCACGTGTACAGGCCCCTATGTATAAAAACAAATTATCAAAATGGCTGAAGACTTAATTACCCTGATCAGGGTAGCCATCCCCCTCCTTCTAAGAGGCCTAGGCAAGACATTGATTATGAATCTTCTGAACAGGATTCTATTTCTTCTGTCTCATCTGATGAACAGGATTTGTCTATTCCTACTTATGAGGGCTCTGATGCAGAAGATTCCATTCCTTCTGCTTCTCCCCCTGAAGAGTTTTCTTTTGGGGAAACTTTACATACTTTAACGGAACATTTCCACTGGGAAAGTCAGGATTTCTCTGAATCTAAAAAGAAATTTAGGGATTTTCTTCTTCTTTCTCAGCATAGGCCTTTGGCTGTACCTCCTGTTCTAGACATTGTTGATGATGTTTTCTCAGAATCTAGTATGGCTCCTGATTCTCTGCCTCCGACTCCTTGTAAGCCAGACAGATACTACAGGTGTCCTGACTCCCACAAATTCCTTTTCAAAAATCCTACTGCTGATCCTGAAACCATTTCTCGGGGTCCCAAGGGCATTAAGGCCTCTACTGCTAAAAATCCTACTCCTCCTGATAGAGATTCCAGGGCGCTGGATAGATGGAGGTAAGAAGGTTTTCACTTCTGCAACCTTGGCAGTCAGGGCTTTAAACTTTCAATTTCATATGCTTAAATATCAACTGCATATCATGGGACTTCTTAAACAGAAAATGATGTTAATTTCTGACTGTGTGGAAAATAAAGATTTACAGGATTTATTACATTCAGCTGAACAAGTTGGTAAACATACTTTGCAATGTGGTTTTGATTCCTTGGAAGCCTCTTGCAGGGCTGCTGTAACTAGATCTGTGCTAAGAAGGCATGCTTGGCTCAAAGAGCAAACGCTGCCTGACCATGTTAAAGCAAAATTGTTGGATGCTCCTTTACAACAGGACCTTCTCTTTGGTAATAAGGCTGAAGAAGTGTTAAAAAAGATGGAAGATAAAGCTAAATCTATCCAAACTGTGAAAGATTTCCTACAAGTGCAACCTCCAAGGTTTAGTAGGCATTGGCCTACTAAGAACTGGTCCTTTCCATTGCCTTCGTGAGCCACTCAAGTCAAATCCAGACATTCCAAAGGCTCCAGGTTTCAGTCACAAGGAACTTTTAAAACAAAGTAATGGGGTGTCTCCACCTACAAATCTGGAAGCAACAAGGCACCTCCCTATGGTAAACAGTCTCAATGATTTCCCTCTACACTCACCAAGCACTTACCTTTTAGCCACCCCTTTGGAGGGAAAACTGGCACTTCATGCACGAAACTGGCAACTTATTACCCAGGACAAATGGGTTTTAAATATAATATCACAGGGATACAGATTTCATTTCCACACGTTGCCAATCCCAAACGGATGGCCAGACCTGCCCCCAAATCAGCGGGCAGAGGCCCAGAAACAAGTTTTGTCCCTCATGAATATGAGGGCTATTCAGCCAGTACCAGAAAAGGAAAAAGGAAAAACAAATCATGGTGTCCAGTTCTGGACTTATCCACTCTAAACACATTTCTGCACATTCCAAATTCAAGATGCTGACTCTTCAACAGTTACTACCTATGCTAGGCAAAGATGCCTGGTTGGTAACTCTAGACTTAAAAGAGGCTTACGTGCATATCCCAATTAGCGAATCTTGCAGAAGATGCCTCCGCTTCAAAGCAGGCTACTTGCATTACCAGTTCTCTGCACTGCCCTTTGGCTTATCTACTGCGCCCAGGGTCTTCACAAAGTGCCTGGCTCCAGTAATTGCATTTTGCAGGCAAAGAAATATTCAAATATATCCATACCTGGACGATTGTCTAATTTAGGCAGAAATCAAGGACATTCTTTTAAAGCATCTGGCGTTTGTAAAAAGGGTTCTGACTTGTCTAGGGTACACCATAAACGAAAAGAAATCACAACTGGTACCCTCTCAAAAAATTACATTCCTGGGTGCAAGCTTGAATACAACTGCCCAGATGACTTACCTTACGCCAGAAAAGCAAATTCAATTGGTGACTTACTTCAAACATGTGGCCACAAAAACCCTGCTATCTGCAAGACAAATTCTGCAAATGGGGGAGTCCAGACATAGATCTTTTTGCCTCACCCCAGAACTATCAGTTGAACAAATTCTGCACAAGAATTCATCACAAAAAAGCATGGAAAGTGGATGCTCTATCATTCAGCTGGAAAAACCTATCAGTCTATGCCTTTCCCCCTCTGCCTCTGCTCTCCAAAGTTCTACTAAAAGTCAAACAGGACAAACCAAATATAGCTCCCCATTTGGGGGACACCTGACATCTGGATCAAGAAAAACTGATGTAATGGCGTCGGCTGCATGTTTTATACCACTGACGACCTGACGTCATGGAAGAAGAGACAGCAACTGACGCAGGACCCAAGACTTGGTAATCAAGCCGACTGAGGGCAACCTGCCAGCAGATTACCTAATTGTAATGACTGCAACAGTGAATGCACTCTAACATCTACATTTATGGTAAGTGTTCACAACTGTACTTACTTCAGAAAGCCAATTACTTGGGAAGGAACTTGATACTCATCGTCCCATACTGGCCTCATCAAATCTGGTTCTGCTTCTTGTGGCCTCATCTCTTGGAGGAGCCTTGGATCCTGGACCCAGTTCTGGACCTCCTGACTCGTGCATCAGGGACAACTCCACCCATCCATTCAAACCCTGAAATTGACAGCGTGGCTGCTCCGTTTCCAACCATAGCCAGGCTTCCTAACCTTTCTCTGTCAGTAAAACATAACTTGATTTTGTCTCGTAAAGCTTCGACAAGAAAGCTATATAGAAGTAAATAGAAAAAAAATGTTTTATGGGATTTGAGCAATCACATTGATCCTTTTTCTGCCCCCAATAGCTTATTTTCTTGAATTCTTAGCAAAGCTATTCAGTTAAGGCCAGCTGTAGCTACTATTTGAGTTCAGTTAGCAGCAATATCTACTTTCCATTTTGGTGAATCAGGCCCCAGTGTAATGTCCTACAGACTTTGCAAAGCCTTTCTTAAAGGTATTCTCTTAAGACCACCTATTAAAGCTCTTCCAGCACCATGGAATTTTAAATTTTGTCTTATCCTATTTGGTTCTTCCCCCATTGGAGCCTGCATCATCCTGCAATCTTAAGTATTTGACTTGGAAAACGATTCTTTTGATAGCTATTATTTCTGCTAGAGTTTCAGAGCTGCAAGTGTTGTCAATAAAACCCCCCTATATGCTTTTCCACAAAGAGTATCCCTCCGAACAAACCTGTCTCTTCTGCCCAAAGTATGTTCAGAATCTATTTTGAACCAATCCATAGAACTACCATTTTTTTTCTCCAACTATGCGAATAAGGCATAATATATGTTGCACCAGTTAGATGTACATAGGCAGTTATGTTTCTACCTACATAGAACAAAGGACTTCAGAAAATCTGACCAATTATTTGTGTCCATTTCAAACTCAAAGGAAGGTGCTCCTGTGCCTAAAGTCACACTCTTGAAATGGCTATCAAATTGTATTACCTTTACTTACCAATCTCAAAACTAAGAACTTTCCCATAAAGTAAAAGGTCCTTCTACAAGAGCCATTGTAACCACTTCTGCCTTTCGGGCAAGGCTACCTATTGATACCATTTGTGCTGCAGCAACATGAGCAAGGCCACGTACCTTTATCACTCCTTACAAAGTAGATTTAGCCTCCAGAAACAGGGCCTCCTTTGGGTCTACTGTTCTAAAGAATATTCTCCCTTGAGCCACAGAAGAAAGATGGTGCTGGGGACGCTGTCCCAACCAGCTAAGAATGAAGGTGTGATAGGACAACATCACATTCCATGTATGTTGTCCATCTCGCCTTCATTCTTAAATCCCACCCTTCTTCCCCCAGCACTTTGCTCCTAGAAGACCGAGCCAATGCAATTGGCTATTAATGTTCTCTGACCTTCCTCATTGCTCTATAAGGCATTCAGTGATTTTTATTTAGTATCTTAGTTATGTCTGCAAACAAGATCTGGATATCTCTCCGAGTGCATGATGGGATAGGGTTTTAGCCTAGAGCTAGTGGAAGACCTCGAGCTTTTGTATAAGGCCGAGCCTGAGATCTGAACCTAACCAGCTAAGAATGAAGGCGAGATGGACAACACACATGGAACGTTATGGTGAGTACATAGCTTCTTTTTTTAACATTGATTAATATACAGAAATATACAGAGGAAGTATTACATATATGATTATGATATAGTTGTATGGAATAGTATTTACAGTATTTATAATTAGTAAGCATTCGTATCGCAGTTTGTCAGTTGTAAAAACAAGTTGTTAACCAGAGACTGTGCAGTGCAATTGAGGCAGTATATTAACTCGTTTAATCCTGAACAGCAGGAGGCTAATTGACATCTTTGCTTCCTGAGATGATCTAAGCCAGGAAACAATTTGCTTCTTGAGAGCTTTCTTCCAAAATCCTTATAGGGTGCATAGGTATATACTAGATGAATGACCACCAAGGGCTTTATAAGCCTAACTACCCAACCCAGTTTTGTCCTCATGTAACATGGGGGTATTTTTAGAGGGGTGTGTTAGAAGGTTGCTGAAGGTTTAGTGGTGGAGGGGTATGTTAGGGAGTATTTATTATTGACCTCTATCAGAGACGTGGGGGCCAGATTGGGGGTGAATTTTCAAGTTTCCATCCAATGTTCAAGGTTACATTTGAATAGGGTTAGCAATTGACTCTGCTTCACATGAATGGGGAGCCTGGTCCACTGTGTGGGGTTCATTTGAGACACATCTGTTTAACCAGCATGTTATATTTATGTCGTAAGAGAAATTTAAATCCTTGGATCTAGTGTTTCTGGTGCTGTTCATTTTGCAGATATGCAAAAGGTTCATCAGGGATGGATTTGAGGATGCCTTGTATGCTCAGCATAGATGGTCTCTCAGTAACCTGTAGGAGACTGAGTATAGAAATAGGGCTTTAAAGTGATCTGTATAGGTCAGTGTTAGTAACCTGTATTATCTGGATGAGGAATGTCTGTGGGAATTCCAGTGTTAGCTTGTGGATGCCACCTTACTGCCTTATTTTTAAGTGTGTACCTTTACCAGTTCTTTAGAAATTAGACGTTGAAAACAATGATGAGTATACTTGCTTTAGTAGTACAGGAAAGATGTCCTTCAAGAATGCAACTGCAGTCATAACATGTGGGTTGTCCTGCCTCAGGCAGCCCTCGGTCGGCCGGATTCCAAAGTCTGGGTCCGACGTCGGCTGATGTCGCATTTCTCTCCGACGTCAGAGCGGCTGGAGTACATAAGCATCAGCCGACGCCATTTTCTTCAGTCTTTCTTGCCGCGCGGTGCCTGAAGCAGAAGCAGTTCGCAAGTGCCGGTCGGTCAGCTCCTGTATTCTTCGATCCCGAAGTCATCAAAAAAGCTAAGTACCCCGTTGGGGACCTTTTCTTGCCTCAGCCGATGTCAGACATTACTGAAAAAGTTAACAATTGTCTTTCTTGTGGTAAACAAATACCTCATAAGGATTTCCACTCTTACTGTCTTCCTTGCCTTGGCCCAGACCATGACGTCTCGGCCTGTGTAGCCTGTTCTCGCTTCAACAAGCGCACCCTCAGGCGCCGGGCGGAGTTCGCTGAAGATTTTTTCGGCGATAAATTTGCTTACACAATGGCGTCGGAATTTCCGACATCGCAAACTCCCAAGAAACGAAAAGACCGGGGCCGACATCCTCGGCCCGCGTCTACCGCCGACTCCACGCCAAAACCTACCGCGAGTGCTCCGGTTTCCGCTGAGACGGTCTCTCCACCGCTCCGAACCAAAGACACCGCATTACCGACGACTCCGATTCCGGATATCACTCCGCCAGTTATTGATTTTCCTCCAGATACCGTAACCGAGGAAATGCCCGAGACCATTGCTGTAGACAAGGTCACTCCTGCACGTGGAGCTGCCAGGCCTCCTATGGCCATGTCTATTAAGGCCTACACTAGGGCTAAGGCAGCCAGCAAAACTAAGAATCTTACTACTAAAACCTTACCTCAGCCTACTCCAGAGACACAAATTATGACTATGGCTGCTGACTTAATTTCTATGATTAGAGGTTCACAGGCCCATCCTGAGAGAGGATCCCAGCCTCCTTCTGATAAAAGGCCCCGGGTTGAACCCTCTGACCCTATTCCGTCAGATGAAGATTCTGAGGACTCTGTCCACTCTGGCCAGGAAGAGCTCTTCCAGACCTATGAGGACTCGGATGCAGAGGATTCTATCCCCTCGGCCTCCCCTCCTGAGGACATTTCTTTTGGGGAAGTCCTACATACCATGAGGGAACATTTCAAGTGGCAAGGCCAGGAATATTCTGATTCCAGAAAGCCTTGAACTTTCCTTAAGAAGCCCCAGCACAGGCCCTTAGCTATTCCTCCTGTACTTGATGTTTTGGATGATTTATATTCTGACTCTAGTGTTACCCCTGACTCTCTTCCTCCTGCTCCAGCCAAGCCAGACAGGTACTACAGGGTCCCAGAAACACATTCCCATTTATTCAGGGCCCATACTGCTGATTTGGAAACTATTTCACAGGGGCCTAAAGGGGTTTCAGCTTCCACCTCTAAAAATCCATTGCTCTCCAACAGGGAAGCTAGGTCATTAGAGATGGGGTAAAAAGGTTTACACATCTACTACCTTATCTATGAGAGCTTTGAATTGCCTTTTTCATATGTTACAATATCAGGATTTTCTGTTAGAAGATTTACAGAAAACATTGGCCACTCCTGATCCTTTAGACAGGAAGGCTTTGCAGGAAGCTGTACATAACTCTCAGCAAGTAAGCAATCACTTCCTGCAGTGTGGATATGATGCACTGGAAGCTTCATGTAGGGCAGCTATGACAGGGGCAGTCATTCGTAGACATGCATGGTTAAAAGATCAACCTCTACCAGATCATGTAAAGGCAAAACTTCTGGATGCACCTTTGGAAAAGAACAAGCTTTTTGGTGCTAATGCTAAGGATGTGTTAAAGTCCATCGAGGAAAAAGCAAAATCAGTTCAGACGGTGAAAGATTTCCTCCAGGTTTAGCCCCCCAGATTCAGTAGGAATTGGCCTTCAAAGAACTGGTCCTTTCCTAATCCAGAAAAGTTTCAAAGGGGTAAAAACAGACGTGGCCGAGGAAGAGGACAATACAGAGGTCCTTACAGGGGACGACAATGGCAGCCAGGAAACCAAAGAAGTGACACAGGGGTTTCACCTGCCCCACAACCACAATCTCAATGACTTTCCTCTACTTCAGCCTACCAGGGAACAAATGGAAGCTCCCTTGGGCGGGAAATTATCTCTGTTTGCAGAAAATTGGTACAGTCTGACAAAGGACAAATGGATTTTGGACATTATAGACCGAGGTTACAGGTTCCATTTTCATACCTTACCAAGAAAACAAGGCATGCCAAACCTACCACAAAACCAGAGGGCAGAGGCTATCAAGCAAATTTCTCTGCTGACTCGGATGAAAGCAATAGAAAGAGTTCCTCAACAAGAACAAGGCCAGGGGTTTTACTCAAGACTGTTCCTTGTTCCAAGAAAGGAATCTCAATGGAGACCAATACTGGATTTGTCCGCATTAAACACCTTTCTCATAGTACCAAAGTTCAAAATGCTGACTCTACAGCAACTCCTTCCCATGCTAGGCAAGGGGTCTTGGCTAATTACTCTGGACCTCAAGGAGGCATACCTGCATGTCACTATCAGACACAGCTGCAGAAGATACCTCAGATTTATTGCAGGGCCAGAGCATTATCAATTCTCAGCATTGCCATTTGGCTTATCTACTGCGCCCAGAGTATTCACAAAATGCCTGGCTTCAGTAATTGCTCATTGCAGGCTCCAGGGGATACAAATTTACCCCTACCTGGACGACTGCCTCATACAAGCGGACGACAAATTGATATTGACAAAAAACTTGGACTATGTCATACGATTACTTCAAGCTCTGGGATACACAGTCAACTTCCAAAAGTCAAGACTGCAGCCATCCCAGCAAATAATCTTTTTAGGGGCAAAATTAGACAAATGGCTTACCTGACAGAAGACAAGCAAGATAAGCTAACTCATTACTTCAAAGGTTTAGCAAAACTTACCCAGATGACTGCAAGGAGATTCCTACAGGCCCTGGGTTACATGGCATCCTGCATTCTCCTGGTTCCATTAGCAAGACTACACATGAGAAAGTTTCAATGGTACCTAAAAAGCATTTGGTCTCAGCACAGCAACAACTTGGAGACAACCATACCGCTCATTCCATGCCTACAAAAGGAATTCCTATGGTGGGCCTCGGTGAGCCAGGCAAACACAGGTATGTCATTCAAAAAACCACAGATAACACAGACCATGACCACAGACGCCTCAGACCTTGGATGGGGGGCGCACATGGAAGGCAGGTGTATACAAGGACAATGGTCTCCAAAGGAAACACATCTGCATATAAACCAAAAGGAAATGCTGGCAGTAATGCATGCCATCGAGGCCTTTCAACACCAACTTCAGCAAGGCCATTTACTGATATGGACAGACAACACCACTGTGATGTGGTATATAAACAAGCAAGGGGGCACCCCCTCTGCAGACTGACAATGCATCTTTGGGAAAAATCACTGAGCCTAAACATCCAGTTACAATCCCAGTTTTTTCCAGGCAAAGACAATGTGTTGGCGGACAGCCTAAGCAGGAATTTCACAGATCCACACGAGTGGAGGTTACATCCGAAGATCTTCACACAGCTCACTTCGACCTGGGGCAGGCCAGAAGTAGACCTATTTGCCTCTCACCTCAACCATCATCTACAAAAATTCTGCACAAGGACATTGCATCCACAAACTTGGAAAATAGATGCTCTCTCATTCAACTGGAACTTCCTAACAATCTATGCATTCCCACCTCTGCCACTGATGACCTCAGTATTACTAAAGATCAAAGCAGAGAGACCCAAGGGAATCATAATAGCTCCGGACTGGCCAAGACAACACTAGTATCCACTACTGCGGAGCATATGTCACACCAGGAAGTGGGCCCTTCCCCAATGGCCTCTACTTTTGACTCAACACAATTTCAAAACACTGCATCCAAACCTTCAGACACTGCAGCTAACAGCCTGGGAGATCCCATAAATAACCTCAACCTATCTCTCTCCAAGGAAGTTCAGCGGATACTAACAGAGGCTCGAAGACCATCCACCAGAAAGGTTTACTTAGCAAAATGGAAGAGATTCAGCATTTGGAATACCAGCAAGGGACATGATGCATCATTGTTGAACATCCTACTCATCTTGGATTATTTGGCAGATATGCTAAAGAACGGCCTCTCATATTCTTCCATAAAGATACATGCATCAACTATTTCAGCTAGATATAACACTGATCCTCCTGTCTTTTCACACCCTTTGCTAAGACAATTCCTCAGGGGAATCAAGAACATTAAGCCACCAAGAAAGGCCCCAGTGCCAGCCTGGGACCTCAACTTTGTTCTAGAAAAACTGACTCTACCTCCATTTGAGCCAGCAGCTTCAGTTGACTTGCAATTTCTCTCATGGAAGACAGCTTTCCTGTTGGCAATTACCTCAGCAAGAAGGGTTTCGAACTACAGGCCCTAATGGCAATACCACCGTTCATAATTTTTCACAGAGACAGGGTTTCATTAAGGACCAACCCTACTTTTATGCCAAAGGTGGTATCTAGGGTTTCTTTAAATCAAGCTATTCATCTGCCTGCTTTCTTCCCCAATCCTGAGAATAAGGGGAAAGACTGTTACATACCTTGGACATTCACAGACAACGCCGATACTACCTGGACAGAACCAAGGCCAGTAGGAAGTCTGAACAACTTTTGTAGCTTACGCCCCTGCAGTCCAAGGAAAAGCAATTTCAAAACAGACTATTTCAAAATGGATTGGACATTGCATCAGATTCTGTCATTCCTTTCATGGAAAGACTGTTCCAGCCAATGTCAGACCACATTCCACCAGAGCTACAGCCACCTCTACAGCATTCTTAAGAGGGGTGCCTACTAAGGACATTCTAGAAGCTGCTACATGGAGCTCCGTGCATACATTCTCCAAACACTACAATCTCCTTTATACTCCAGATCCAGAGCAGGCTTTGCTTCGCAGTCCTGCAGGGTTTGATTGCCACACCATCTTTTCCTAGAGCATTCTTCCTCCCCCAGCTAAGCTATGGTATTCTACCCACATGTTATGACTGCAGTTGCATTCTTGAAGGACATAGTACAGTTTTGTACCTACCATAAATGTAGATGTCCGATAGATATGCAACTGCAGTCGGATTTTCCCTCCCTCCATACCCCTCTATGCCTAGGGTCCACTCCTATCCCTGTTTCTCTTAGCTGGGGATATCTGTTATGGTGTATTTGTTTTATTGCTCATTTATTTGTCTGGAATCCTGTTTTTGTCTTCCAATTTGATTACAGCCTTCCTTGGAAGGGCACTTGGCATCTGGGGCAAGAAACACTGAAGAAAATGGCGTCGGCTGATGCTTATGTACTCCAGCCGCTCTGACGTCGGAGAGAAATGCGACATCAGCCAACGTCGGACCCAGACTTTGGAACCCAGCCGACCGAGGGCTGCCTGAGGCAGGACAACCCACATGTTATGACTGCAGTTGCATATCTATCGGACATCTACATTTATGGTAGGTACAAAACTGTACTTTTCCTGTAAAGACGTGTATACTATTAAAGGATACACAGAAACTCTGCTTTCCTGAAGACTACAGTCTTGTTGGAAGCAATAAGTTAACCAGTATCTAAAGTATGCGCAAGTGGTCTCATTTTAAGGTGGTTTCTTAAAGTTGATGCATATTGTTTATAAACTGATTTGCGACTTCACTTGGTGGATTTTTACAGGACCAAGTCTAAAAAAGGCTCTTCAGCTATAGTAGTTTTAAACTTTGGTGTAGCTTGTATAATGTAATTTCCTTAGGGGACTCTGTAAGGTACAGTTTTGTTCCTTTAGAGGGAGTCTTCTCTTTAATGGTGTATAGCATATTGATTGTAGTATTTTGAGTAGTTAGTGCTTTGTGACGTGTTGCTGTGTGTGTCAGGAGGAGCCAGTTGCAGTTTTGTGTGAAATCACAAAAGTGTGATTGGAGTTCTGCTTATTGGACACATCTGAGAATTTGTTGCAGTCTGTTAGTGTTGTAAGATGAATGAAGAGACAAGAGGGTAGGCCATACTCCAATTTGGGTATAAGGATATTTTTAGCTATGGCTGCATGTGTACTAGTAGCTAGTATGTATGAGATTCTGTAACATAGCAGTCGGGTTGCATGAGACTTTTGTAGTAATTTACAGGATTGCAGAACAGAGGGAATCTCGCAGAACAAGAAATGGAGCAACTTCGGAGTGCTAAAGGAAAATAAGAGAGTATTTAGATAAAATAAGTGAATTTGGAAAGACTGCTGTTAAGCAATTATTTTTTGGCAACTCCAGACCGCAAAACATTTAACATAATGACTTGGGCAACAAAAAGTAAGGAGCAAGAAAAATCTTGATGATTGGATGGGAGATAGGAAATTAACCCCGGGGATCACTTCTGTGTCTCTGCTCAACAGGGGCACAGGAAAATAATTTTTCCTGGGTGGCGAAAGCTAGGGTACCTTTTTTGCTAGGCTTATATAGGCCCTAGGGCCAATAGCCTGGTACCTACCTATGAACAGTTTTGACAAACTTGGGGAGATAGTATTAAGGAAAAATAATCAGACATATTAGAATTATTTCAGAAATTATGTGTAAAACAGAGGAATGTAGAAAAAAAATACATGGAAGTATTCGCGGAAGACTTGGTTATGAAGATATGGCTCTGCAGTTAATATCAAAGGTAGGAAGAAGTGAGATAAAAACAGTGAAGTATAATTAATCAACAGGGAAGTCTGAAGGAACAGGTGGTATTCCTGTAGAAGTTACAAAGTGACAAAAGATCTCAAATGTTTTGTTTCAGTATTTTAAAAGGTGTGGAAATAACATCCTACAAGACAGTTGTGGTGGCTGTATTACCCAAAGCGGGCAAAGACTCTTCAGACCCAGCTTCACATAGACCAGTTTCAATTTTAAACCATGATTATAAAGTGTTTGTCTGTACTAGCTAAGAGAATAGCAGAGATGTTACCAAAGTTGATAGATATGGATCTATATGATGTTCATCGTGTTACACTGCTGCAGTCATTACACTTGGGGTTATCTTGCCGTCAGCCGGTTCCCCAGTCAGCCTGAGTTCCAAAGTCTTGGTCCGGCGTCGGATGCTGTCGCCTTCTCCCTGACGTCAGTGTGACAGAGGTATATAAGATGCAGCCAACGCCATTTTCTTCAGTCTTTCTTGCCGCGCGGTGCCCGAAGCAAAAGCAGTTCGCAAGTGCCGGTTGGCAGACTCTTGAGATTTTCATTCCGAATCCAGAACCGAAGTCTTCTACAAAGCTAAGTACCCCGTTGGGGAAACTTTTTCTTGCCTCAGACCGATGTCAGTAAAAGTTAATAACTGTATTTCTTGTGCGAAGCAAATACCTCATAAGGATTTCCATTCCTATTGTATCCCATGCCTAGGCCCAGACCACGACGTCACTGGTTGTCAGTTTTGTGCTAGGTTTAACAAGCGCACTATTAAACGTCTGTTTGATTTTGCCCGACATTATTTTGGCAGAAAATTCAATTACACCATGCCGTCGGAACTTCCGACGACTGGAATACATAAAAAGCGCAAAGACAAGGACAGGCATCCGAAGCCCAAAACTGACGACGAGGCCTCTTCTAGGCAGGCCGCCGGTTCTCCGGTTTTCAGCGAGGCGCCTTCGCAGCCATTGACGACCACTTCTGCAGAACCACAGGCCGCCTCTGACTCCCACGTTGAGCTGGCTGGGCCTTCAGGGTGCACAAGTTTTTCAGCCTACCGAAACTAACCCTTCAGAGGAAATCGAAGTAGTTGAGCAACCCGCAGCTTCAGAGGGTGTTTTCAGACCTACTCAGTTAAGCATTAAACCCTGTGCTAAGTCTAAGCCTCCTTTAAAAACAAAGAAACAAATACAGCATTCTCCAGGACAGGCCTCCATGCCTAAGAAACAAATGCTCAAAATGGCCGAAGACCTAATCACCCTGATCAGGGGGTCCCATCCCCCTCCTGATAAAAGGCCCAGACAGGATGCAGACTATGACTCATCCGACCAGGTGTCCATTTCTTCAGATTCATCCTCAGACCTGGGATATTCTTTACCCCCTTATGAGGATACTGATGCTGAGGAATCCGTTCCATCAGCCTCTCCGCCTGAGGACTACTCCTTTGGGGAAACCTTACATACCATGAGGGAGCATTTCCATTGGGAAGGCCAGGATTACTCAGAATCCAAGAAAAGGCTCAGAGACTTCCTTTTATTGCCTCAACACAGACCCCTTGCTATTCCACCAGTGTAAGATATTGTGGATGATGTGTATACTGAATCCAGCTTAAATCCTGATTCCTTACCTCCAGCCCCAGTTAAACCTGACAGAGTCCCTGACTCTCACAAATTTCTGTATAAAAGCCCTGTTGCTGACCCTGAAACTATTTCTCAGGGACCCAAAGGGATTAAGGCCTCATCAGCAAAAAATCCAGTTCCCTCTGACAGAGATTCCAGAGCATTAGACAGATGGGGAAAGAAAGTATATACGTCTGCAACTTTAGCAGTGAGAGCCTTAAATTGCCAGTTTCACATGCTAAAATGTCAGCAATTTTTGATGTCTCAGTTGAAACAAAAAATGCTTCCAAATTCAGATCCTCCTAATTTTAAAGAAATGCAGGATTTATTGCATGCAGCTGAACAAGTGGGAAAACGTACTTTGCAGTGTGGTTTTGATTCTTTAGAGGCCTCCTTTAGAGCAGCAGTTACAGGCTCTGTCATTAGAAGACATGCTTGGTTAAAAGAACATACGTTACCAGATCATGTTAAAGCAAAATTATTGGATGCACCTTTGCAGCGGGATGTGTTATTTGGAGTTAAGGCAGAAGAGGTATTAAAGAAAATGGAGGATAAGGCAAAATCTATGCAAACGGTGAAGGATTTCTTACAGGTTCAGCCTCCTCGATTTAGCAGAAATTGGCCAACAAATAATTGGTCCGTTCCAGTTACAGGCAGACCTCAAAGGGGCATATACAGGCGTCCAAGAGGTAGAGGTCAACCATAAGGTCCTTACAGGCCTTGACAATGGGGTGCAACAGGCCAGAAAGAAGGGGAAGACAGGCCCCAACCATATAAAAAGCAGCCTCAATGACTTCCTACTACAGCTGCCAAACAGCTCTCTCTTGGCAGCCCCCTTGGGAGGAAAACTGGCACTTTTCTATCACAATTGGCATTTGATCACCAAAGGCAAATGGGTTCTCAACATTGTATCTCAAGGTTACAGGTTCCACTTTCACACTCTGCCAAGGTTAAAAGGAATGCCAAATCTGCCACCAAATCAACGGGCAGAGGCTCAAAAACAAATTACAGCACTCATGGACATGAGAGTTATTCAAAAAGTACCACCACAGGAGCAAAGACAAGGATTTTACTCAAGACTCTTTCTGGTTCCCAGAAAGGACAAAGCCTGGAGGCCCATGCTGGATCTCTCTTCTCTAAACACTTACCTGGATGTTCAGAAATTCAAAATGTTGACACTACAGCAGCTTCTTCCCATGCTAGGCAAGAAAGCTTGGCTCGTGACCTTGGACCTCAAGGAGGCATACTTGCATGTCCCTATCAGACAAAACTGCAGAAGATACCTCGGATTCATAGCTGGTTCAATGCACTATCAATTCTCTGCACTGCCCTTTGGCTTATCTACTGCACCCAGGGTCTTCACAAAGTGCCTGGCACCAGTAATTGCATTTTGCAGACAGAAAGGAATTCAAATTTATCCATACCTGGACGACTGCCTGATTCAAGCAGAGAGCAAGGACATTCTTCTAAAGCATCTGGCATTCGTAAAAGAGTTAAGTTGCCTGGGGTACACAGTAAACGAAAATAAATCAAAACTAGTGCCCTCACAAGAGATTATATTCCTGGGTGCCAGCTTGAACACAACGGCCCAGATGGCTTATCTCACGCCAGACAAGCAAGGACAACTGACTCAATACTTTCAATTGATGGCAACAAAGACCCAACTCCCTGCAAGAAAAACTCTGCAAGCCTTGGGTTACATGGCATCTTGCATACTACTAATTCCATATGCCAGACTGCATATGAAGAAACTACAATGGTACCTAAAGAGTGTATGGTCTCAGCACTGTCAAAGTTTGGAAACAGTTATACCACTAATTCCTTGCCTTCAACAGGAGTTTCAATGTTGGGCTCAAGCTTGTCACCTCAACAAGGGACAGCCTTTTACTCAACCCACAGCCAGGCAAAGACTGACAACAGATGCATCGGATTACGCCTGGGGAGCACACATGACAGGAAAATGTATTCAGGGCGAGTGGCCCGCAGAACAAAGGCATCTTCACATCAATCAACAAGAGATGCTAGCTGTACAAAATGCCCTTATAGCTTTCAAGGACCTTCTGCATCCAGGACTATTACTAAAGACAGACAACACCACAGTTATGTGGTACATAAACAAGCAAGGGGGCACACACTCCTACCCCCTCTGCAGACAAACCATGACCTTGTGGAACACAGCTCTAGACTATCAAATTCATCTGCAAGCACAATTCCTGCCAGGAGAGAAAAACACACACTGGCAGACGACTGAAGCAGAAACATCATGGATCACCACTAATGGAAATTGAATCCACAAATATTCAGAATGATAACACAGAAATGGTGGAGCCCGGACATAAATCTGTTTGCATCCCCAATGAACTGCCAGCTACAGAAATTCTGCACAAGGAGTTACCATCCACAAGCATGGAAAGTGGATGCTCTCTCATTCAGCTGGAAAAACCTACAAGTATACGCTTTCCCACCTCTACCTCTCCTTCCAAAGGTACTCATAAAAGCCAGGCAAGAAGAGCCAAAGATGATCCTGATTGCACCAGACTGGCCATGCCAGCACTGGTACCCAATCTTAAAGAACTTAGCACAAGAACCACCCTGGATTTTGCCTCAAATCCCACATCTGCTGACTCGGCACAACAATCAGATACTTCACAGCCAGCTAAAGGCAATTCCTTAGTCAAGCAAGCAATGCCTCTCTCCAAAGCTGTTATGGATGTCATTCTGGAAGTCAGAAGGCCTAGTACCAGGAAAGCCTATTCGGATAAATGGAAGAGATTCTGTGCCTGGAACCAGGCTCACAACCTTGACCCTCTTGTCCCAAACATTCCTCAGTAACTACAATATTTAACTGAGATGCTGGACAAGGGCCACTCTTTTCATCCATCAAGATCCACGTCTCTGCCATCTCCGCTCATTACAACATGGATCCACCAATTTTCTCTAATCCTTTGCTAAAACAGTACCTCAGAGGGGCTAAAAACATAAGACCACCCCGTAGAGCACCTACTCCAACTTGGGACCTCAACTTTGTTTTTGAAAAATTAACTTTACCTCCTTTTGAGCCAGCTAACACAGCAGAATTAAAATATATCTCTTGGAAAACTGCTCTGCTCCTGGCAATAACATCAACACGAAGAGTTTCAGAATTACAGGCACTAATGGCAATGGAATCTTTCCTCATTTTCCACCAGGGCAGGGTGTCTTTAAGAACTAACCCTACGTTTATGCCAAAGGTGGTATCAAGTATGGCTCTAAACCAAACTATTCACTTGCCAACTTTTTATCCAAAACCACAGAATAAAGGGGAGAGACTACTGCATTCTTTGGACATTCACAGGCAGTTACTCTTCTACTTGGACAAAACCAAAGCTTTCAGAAAGTCTGAGCAATTATTGGTAGCATATGCTGCAGGAGCACAGGGAAAAGTCATTTCAAAACAGACTATTTCAAAATGGATAGGACATTGTATACGTGTCTGCTATACACACAATGGGAAACCTGTACCTAGCAGCATTAGATCTCACTCCACCAGGGCAACAGCCATTTCAATTGCCTACCTCAGAGGAGTACCTACCAAGGATATTTTGGAAGCAGCAACATGGAGTTCTGTGCATACCTTCACCAAGCCTTACCATTTGCCTTTATACTCCAAAGCCAGAGCTGGCGTCACCACTGTTGTGCTGCAGGGCCTTATAGCCACCCCTAATGCCTTATAGAACCAGCCACCCTACCTCAGCTTTGGGATTCCACCCAAGTGTAATGACTGCAGCAGTGTAACACGATGAACATAGTACAGTTTTGTACCTACCATAAATGTAGATGTTCGAGTGTATACACTGCTACAGTCCAGGTTACCCTCCCTCCCTCCTTCCCATCTTACTTGCTGGTACGTACCTATGTCTTCTACCCTTTACTACCTATGGGGAGTATTTGCTGGTAACTGAAAGATGTTCATAGTGTTACACTGCTGCAGTCATTACACTTGGGTTATTCTTTCGTCAGGCGGTCCCGTAGTCGACCAGAGTTCCAAAGTCTTGGTCCGGCGTCGGTTGCTGTTGCTTCTTCCCTGACGTCAGAGCGTCAGGGGTATATAAGATGCATCCGACGCCATTTTCTTCAGTCTTTCTTGCCGTGCGGTGCCCGAAGCAGAAGCAGTTCGCAAGTGCTGGTCGGCCAACTCCTGAGATTTTCGAAGTCGAATTTCAGATCCAAAGTCTTCAATAAAGCTAAGTACCCCATTGGGGAAACCTTTTTCTTGCCTCAGACCGATGTCAGAAAAAGTTAATAATTGTATTTCTTGTGGGACGCAAATACCTCCTAAGGACATCCACTCTTACTGTATTCCATGCCTAGGCCCTGATCACGATGTCACTAGTTGTCGGTTTTGTGCTAGATTTAACAAACGCACTATAAAAAGACGTTTTGATTTTGCTTTGCACTACTTTGGCCGAAGGTTCAATTATATTATGCCGTCGGATCAACCGACGACCTCAATACCGAAAAAACGCAAAGACAAGGATAAAGACAGGCATCTGAGGTCCAAAACTGACGACGAAACCTCTTCTATGCCAGTTGCCTGTTCTCAGTGATGCGCTTTCGCATCCTCTGACACCCGCTACCTCAGAGCCACAGGCCGCTTCCGACTCCCATGTGGAGACATCTAGGCCTCTGGAAACTCAAGGTATTGGGCCTACGGAAACTAATCCGTCAGATGGGTTCAGAGCTGCTGAGCAGGCATTGGCTTCTGAGGGTGTTTTCAGACCTTCACAACTTACCATTAAAGCAACAGCCAAGACAAAGGTACCATTAAAGCAACAGCCAAGACAAAGGTACCGTTAAAGACAAAGAAACAAGTACAGCATTCTCCAGGACAGGCCTCCATGCCTAAGAAAGAAATGCTCAGAATGGCCGAAGACCTAATCACCCTGATCAGGGGGTCCCATCCCCCTCCTGATAAAAGGCCCAGACAGGATGTAGACTATGACTCATCCGACCAGGTGTCCATTTCTTCAGATTCATCCTCAGACCTGGGATATTCTTTACCCCCTTATGAGGATTCTGATGCTGAGGAATCAGTTCCATCAGCCTCTCCACCTGAGGACTACTCCTTTGGGGAAACCTTACATACCATGAGGGAGCATTTCCATTGGGAAAGCCAGGATTACTCAGAATCCAAGAAAAAGCTCAGAGACTTCCTTTTATTGCCTCAACACAGACCCCTTGCTATTCTGCCAGTGTTAGATATTGTGGATGATGTGTATACCAAATCCAGCTTAAATCCTGATTCCTTTCCTCCAGCCCCCGTTAAACCTGACAGAGTCCCTGACTCTCACAAATTTCTGTATAAAAGCCCTGATGTCCTTCAAGAATGCAACTGCAGTCCTTACATATGGGTTGTCCTGCCTCAGGCAGCCCTCGGTCGGCCGGATTCCAAAGTCTGGGTCCAGCGTCAGCTGATGTCGCCTCCTCCCCAACGTCAGAGCGGCTGGGGTATAAAAGCATCAGCCGACACCATCTTCCTCAGTCTTTCTTGCCGCGTCGTGCCCGAAGCAGAAGCAGTTCGCAAGTGCCGGTCGGTCAGCTCCTGTGTTTTACGTATCCGAAGTCATCAAAAAGCTAAGTACCCCGTTGGGGAACCTTTTCTTGCCTCAGCCGATGTCAGAAAAAACTGAAAAAGTCAATAACTGTTTGTCTTGTGGTAAACAAATACCTCATAAGGACTTCCATTCTTACTGCCTCCCCTGCCTTGGCCCAGACCACAACGTCTCGGCCTGTGCTGCCTGTGCTTGCTTCAATAAGTGCACACTCAGGCGCCGGGCAGAGTTCGCTGAAGACTTTTTTGGCGATAAATACTCCTATACCATGCCGTCGGAACAACCGACACCACATATTTCCAAAAAACGGAAATACCGGGACCGACATCCTCGGCCCGCGACTTCCACCGACACCACGCCAAAAACTACCGCGAGTGCATCGGTCTCTTCTGAGGCGGTTGTTCCACGCTCCGGACCGGCGACACTGCTTTACCGATCACTCGGTCCGAGCCTGCGCCGTGCGGTTGTTGATTTTCCTCCAGAAACTGAAGCCCAAGATTTGCCTGAAACCATACCGGTGGACAAGGTGACTCCAGCAAGTGTGGTAGCTAGGCCCCCTATGTCTATGTCTATCAAGGCCTACACACGTGCTAAGGCTGCCAGCCAGGCTAAGTCTCACCCTCCTAAAGCTTTGCCTCAGCCCACTACTGATAAACAAATCATGACTTTAGCTGCAGATTTAATTTCCTTAATCAGAGGATCCCAGGCCCATCCTGACCGAGGTTCTCAGCCACCCTCTGACAAAAGGCCCAGGGTTGAGCATACAGACACCCTTTCTTCAGATGAAGCCTCTGGTGACTCTGATCACTCAGATACCCAGGAAGAGTCCTTCCAGGCCTACGGGGATTCTGATGCGGAGGAATCTATTCCTTCTGCCTCTCCTCCTGAGGATATTTCTTTTGGGGAAATTCTCCACTCCATGAGAGAGCATTTTCAGTGGCAAGGTCAGGAATTCTCCAACTCCAGGAAATGGCTTTGTACCTTCCTCAAGCTTCCCCAACACAGGCCTTTAGCTATCCCTCCAGTGTTAGATGTACTGGATGATGTGTACTCAGATTCGAGTGCTTCTCCTGATTCTCTCCCCCCTGCTCCTGTCAAGCCGGACAGATACTACAGGGTTCCTGAAACTCACAAACATTTCTTTAAGGCCCATTCTGTTGATCTAGAAACAATTTCCCAGGGGCCCAAAGGGGTGGCCACTTCCACGGCCAAAAATCCTTTGCCCTCAGACAGGGAAGCTAGGTCCCTGGAGGTGGGGCAAAAAAGTTTATACCTCTACCACACTTGCCATGAGAGCCCTTAATTGCCTTTTTCATATGTTTCAGTATCAGGATTTCTTGATGGATGATTTGCAGAAAAAGTTAGCCTCTCCTGAGCCTTTAGATAGAAAGGCCTTGCAGGATTTGGTCCATAACACTCAGCAGGTTAGCAATCATTTTCTTCAGTGTGGTTATGATGCATTGGAAGCTTCATGTAGGGCAGCTATGACAGGGGCAGTCATACGTAGACATGCATGGTTGAAAGAACAGGCATTGCCAGATCATGTTAAAGTAAAGCTTCTAGATGCACCTCTGGAAAAACACAAGCTATTTGGTGCTAATGCTCAGGATGTGTTGAAATCAATTGAGGAAAAGGCTAAATCAGTGCAAACAGTCAAGGATTTCCTCCAGGTTCAGCCACCAAGGTTCAGCAGGAATTGGCCTTCTAAGAATTGGTCCTTTCCAGACACTGACAAGTTTCAAAGGGAAAAAATAGGCGTGCCAGGAAGAGGCAATACAGAGGCTCCTACAGAGGGCCAATGGCAACTGACTAATCAGAGGTGGCAGGGACATCCCCTGCTCCACAGGGACAATCACAATGACTTGACTTTGACACCGCCGACCAAGGCTCAAAGAGAAGCACCTTTAGGCGGAAAATTATCCTTATTTTCAAAAAATTGGCACATTTTAACAAAGGACAAATGGATTCTGGACATAATAGACCAAGGCTACAGGTTCCTCTTCCATACTTTACCAACAAGACAAGGCATGCCAAACCTGCCACAAAATCACAGGGCAGAGGCATTCGAACAAGTTTCAAAGCTGATAAAAATCAAAGCAATAGAAAAGGTTCCTCCTTAGGAACAAGGCCAGGGATTTTACTCGAGACTGTTCCTTGTTCCAAGAAAAGAAAAGCAATGGAGACCTATACTGGACTTGTCCACTCTAAACACTTTTCTCATTGTACCAAAATTCAAAATGCTGATGCTACAGCAACTCCTTCCCATGCTGGGCAAGGGGTCTTGGCTGGTTACTCTGGACCTCAAGGAGGCATACCTGCATGTCCCAATCAGACACAATTGCAGAAGATACCTCAGATTTCTTGCAGGGTCAGAGCATTATCAATTCTCAGCATTGCCTTTTGGCTTATCTACTGCGCCCAGAGTATTCACGAAATGCCTGGCATCAGTAATTGCACACTGCAGACTCCAGGGGATACAAATATACCCTTACCTGGACGACTGCCTTATACAAGCGGACAGCAAGCAAGCCTTGGCAAAAAACTTGAATTATGTCATTTACTTACTACAGGCTTTGGGATACACAGTCAACTTACAAAAATCAAGACTACTGCCATCCCAACAAATAATTTTTCTAGGAGCCAAACTAGACACAGAATCACAAATGGCTTACCTCACAGAAGAGAAGCAACAACAATTACCACATTACTTCAAAAGCCTAGCAAAGCTCACCCAGATGACTGCAAGGAAAATCCTGCAGGCCCTGGGTTTCATGGCATCTTGCATTCTACTGATTCCACTGGCAAGACTACACATGAGAAAGCTGCAAAGGTACCTAAAAAGTTTATGGTCTCAACACAGCCACAACTTAGAAGCAATTATCCCACTCATCCCATGCCTACAAAGGGAATTTCTGTGGTGGGCCCAAGCAAGCCAGTCAAACAAAGGTATGCCTTTCAACAAACCTCAAACAAGCCAAACCATTACAACAGACGCCTCAGACCATGGATGGGGGGGCGCACATGGGGGGCAGATGCATTCAAGGGCAATGGACCTCCCAGGAAGTACATCTACACATCAATCAAAGAGATGTTCGCAGTAATTCATGCAATCGAGGCCTTCGGAAAATATCTTCAACAAGGCCATCTGCTAATAAAGACAGACAACACCACTGTTATGTGGTACATAAACAAGCAGGGAGGTACTCATTCTTACCCCCTTTGTAGACTAACAATGACCCTTTGGGAAAAGTCCCTGAAACTGAACATACAGCTGCAATCCCAGTTTGTTCCGGGCAGTGACAATGTTCTGGCGGACAGTCTAAGCAGAAACATCCTGGACCCGCACGAATGGATGTTGCATCCAGACATATTTGCTCAAATAATTCATGTATGGGGGAGGACGGACATAGATCTCTTTGCCTCCCACCTCAATCATCATCTGAAAAAGTTCTGCTTGAGGACACACCATCCACAAGCCTGGAGAATAGATGCTCTCTCATTCAGCTGGAACTCTAACAATCTATGCATTCCCACCTCTACCATTAATGACCAAGGTGTTACTGAAGATCAAAGCAGAGCATCCAAAAGGCATCTTAATAGCTCCAGATTGGCCAAGACAGCACTGGTATCCATTACTAAGAAGCATAACTTGCACCAACCCGTGGCCCCTGCCTCAATGGCCTCTACTCTTGACTCAGCACAATTACAGGACGGTTCATCCCAACCTGCAAACTCTGCAGCTGACAGCCTGGTTGGTTCCATGATTTCTACCCATATCTCTCTCTCCAAGGAAGTTCAACAGATATTATTGGAAGCACGCAGACCTTCCACCAGAAAGACTTATTCAGCCAAATGGAAGAGATTCAACATCTGGAATACCAACAACGGACAGGATGCATCAGTAATGAGCATCCCACAGATACTGGAATACTTGGCAGAAATGCTGCATAATGGACTTTCCTATTCCTCCATAAAAATACACGCTTCAGCAATTTCAGCAGCATACAACACTGATCCACCTGTGCTTTCACACCCATTGCTAAGACAATTTCTTAGAGGGATAAAGAATATCAAACCTCCCAGAAAACCACCAGTGCCTGCATGAGACCTCAACTTCGTGTTGGAAAAATTAACTTTTCCTCCTTTTGAACCAGCAGCATCTTCAGAATTGAAATTTCTTTCCTGGAAAACGGTTTTCCTGTTGGCAATTACCTCAGCAAGAAGAGTTTTGGAGATACAGGCCCTCATGGCAGTACCTCCGTTTCTCATTTTTCATCAGGATAGGGTTTCTTTAAGAACCAATCCTTCTTTTATGCCAAAAGTGATCTCCAGGGTGTCTCTAAATCAAGCAATTCACCTGCCCACCTTCTTCCTCAATCCTCAAAATAAAGGGGAAAAGCTGCTGCACATTTTGGACATACACAGACAACTACGCTACTACTTGGACAGAACAAAGGCCAACAGAAAGTCTGACCAACTATTTGTAGCATACGCTCCTGGAGTGCAAGGAAAGGCAATTTCCAAACAAACAATTTCAAAATGGACTGGACATTGCATCAGATTCTGCTATTCTTTCCATGGAAAGGGTGTGCCAGCCAATATCAGGCCACACTCCACCAGAGCTACAGCCACCTCCACAGCTTTCCTAAGAGGGGTGGCTACAAAGGACATTCTAGAAGCTGCTACATGGAGTTCCGTGCATACATTTTCCAAACACTGCAACCTGCCTTTATATTCCAGATCCCGAGCAGGCTTTGCTTCGGCAGTCCTGCAGGGCATTTTAGCTACACCATCCTTATCTTAGAGCCTACCACCCCCAGCTTGGCTATGGTATTCAACCCATATGTAAGGACTGCAGTTGCATTCTTGAAGGACATAGTACAGTTTTGTACCTACCATAAATGTAGATGTCCGATAGATATGCAACTGCAGTCAGGTTTTCCCTCCCTCCTACCCCTCTGTGTATTGGGTCCACTTCCCTCCTTTTATACTTAGCTGGGGATATCTGTTATGGTGTATCTGTTTATTGATATTGTGTATGTCTGGAATTTTTTATCCAGTTCTAAATTTAGCCTTCCTTGGAGGGCACCTGGCATCTGGGGCAAGAAACACTGAGGAAGATGGCGTCTGCTGATGCTTTTATACCCCAGCCGCTCTGACGTCGGGGAGGAGGCGACATCAGCCGACGCCGGACCCAGACTTTGGAATCCGGCCGATCGAGGGCTGCCTGAGGCAGGACACCCATATGTAAGGACTGCAGTTGCATATCTATCGGACATCTACATTTATGGTAGGTACAAAACTGTACTTTGCTGACCCTGAAACTATTTCTCAGGGACCCAAAGGGATTAAGGCCTCATCAGCAAAAAATCCAGTTCCCTCTGACAGAGATTCCAGAGCATTAGACAGATGGGGAAAGAAAGTATATACGTCTGCAACTTTAGCAGTGAGAGCCTTAAATTGCCAGTTTCACATGCTAAAATATCAGCAATTTTTGATGTCTCAGTTGAAACAAAAAATGCTTCCAAATTCAGATCCTCCTAATTTTAAAGAAATGCGGGATTTATTGCATGCAGCTGAACAAGTGGGAAAACGTACTTTGCAGTGTGGTTTTGATTCTTTAGAGGCCTCCTGTAGAGCAGCAGTTACAGGCTCTGTCATTAGAAGACATGCTTGGTTAAAAGAACATACGTTACCAGATCATGTTAAAGCAAAATTATTGGATGCACCTTTGCAGCGGGATGTGTTATTTGGAGTTAAGGCAGAAGAGGTATTAAAGAAAATGGAGGATAAGGCAAAATCTATGCAAATGGTGAAGGATTTCTTACAGGTTCAGCCTCCTCGATTTAGCAGAAATTGGTCAACAAAGAATTGGTCCGTTCCAGTTACAGACAGACCTCAAAGGGGCATATACAGACGTCCAAGAGGTAGAGGTCAACCACAAGGTCCTTACAGGCCTCGACAATGGGGTGCAACAGGCCAGAAAGAAGGGGAAGACAGGGCCCAACCATATAAAAAGCAGCCTCAATGACTTCCCACTACAGCTGCCAAACAGCTCTCTCTTGGCAGCCCCCTTGGGAGGAAAACTGGCACTTTTCTATCACAATTGGCATTGGATCACCAAAGACAAATGGGTTCTCAACATTGTATCTCAAGGTTACAGGTTCCACTTTCACACTCTGCCAAGGTTAAAAGGAATGCCAAATCTGCCACCAAATCAACGGGCAGAGGCTCAAAAACAAATTACAGCACTCATGGACATGAGAGCTATTCAAAAGGTACCACCACAGGAGCAAAGACAAGGATTTTACTCAAGACTCTTTCTGGTTCCCAGAAAGGACAAAGCCTGGAGGCCCATGCTGGATCTATCTTCTCTAAACACTTACCTGGATGTTCCGAAATTCAAAATGTTGACACTACAGCAGCTTCTTCCCATGCTAGGCAAGAAAGCTTGGCTCGTGACCTTGGACCTCAAGGAGGCATACTTGCATGTCCCTGTCAGACAAAACTGCAGAAGATACCTCAGATTCATAGCTGGTTCAATGCACTATCAATTCTCTGCACTGCCCTTTGGCTTATCTACTGCACCCAGGGTCTTCACAAAGTGCCTGGCACCAGTAATTGCATTTTGCAGACAGAAAGGAATTCAAATTTATCCATACCTGGACGACTGCCTGATTCAAGCAGAGAGCAAGGACATTCTTCTAAAGCATCTGGCATTCGTAAAAGAGTTAAGTTGCCTGGGGTACACAGTAAACGAAAATAAATCAAAACTAGTGCCCTCACAAGAGATTATATTCCTGGATGCCAGCTTGAACACAACGACCCAGATGGCTTATCTCGCACCAGACAAGCAAGGACAACTGACTCAATACTTTCAATTGATGGCAACAAAGACCCAACTCCCTGCAAGAAAAAATCTGCAAGCCTTGGGTTACATGGCATCTTGCATACTACTAATTCCATATGCCAGACTGCATATGAGGAAACTACAATGGTACCTAAAGAGTGTATGGTCTCAACACTGTCAAAGTTTGGAAACAGTTATACCACTAATTCCTTGCCTTAAACAGGAGTTTCGATGTTGGGCTCAAGCTTGTCACCTCAACAAAAGGGACAGCCTTTTACTCAACCCACAGCCAGGCAAAGACTGACAACAGATGCATCGGAGTACGCCTGGGGAGCACACGACAGCAAAATGTATTCAGGGCGAGTGACCCGCAGAACAAAGGGATCTTCACATCAATCAACAAGAGATGCTAGCTGTACAAAATGCCCTTATAGCTTTCAAGGACCTTCTGCATCCAGGACTATTACTAAAGACAGACAACACCACAGTTATGTGGTACATAAACAAGCAAGGGGGCACACGCTCCTCTGCAGACAAACCATGACTATCAAATTCATCTGCAAGCACAATTCCTGCCAGGAGAGAAAAACACACTGGCAGACGACTTAAGCAGAAACATCATGGATCACCACTAATGGGAATTGAATCCACAAATATTCAGAATGATAACACAGAAATGGTGGAGCCCGGACATAAATCTGTTTGCATCCCCAATGAACTGCCAGCTACAGAAATTCTGCACAAGGAGTTACCATCCACAAGCATGGAAAGTGGATGCCCTCTCATTCAGCTGGAAAAACCTACAAGTATATGCTTTCCCACCTCTACCTCTCCTTCCAAAGGTACTCATAAAAGCCAGGCAAGAAGAGCCAAAGATGATCCTGATTGCACCAGACTGGCCACGCCAGCACTGGTACCCAATCTTAAAGAACTTAGCACAAGAACCACCCTGGATTTTGCCTCAAATCCCACATCTGCTGACTCGGCACAACAATCGGATACTTCACAGCCAGCTAAAGACCTTAAACCTAGCTGTAATTCCTTAGTCAAGCAAGCAATGCCTCTCTCCAAAGCTGTTATGGATGTCATTCTGGAAGTCAGAAGGCCTAGTACCAGGAAAGCCTATTCGGATAAATGGAAGAGATTCTGTGCCTGGAACCAGACTCACAACCTTGACCCTCTTGTCCCAAACATTCCTCAGAAACTACAATATTTAACTGAGATGCTGGACAAGGGCCTTTCTTTTCATCCATCAAGATCCACGCCTCTGCCATCTCTGCTCATTACAACATGGATCCACCAATTTTCTCTAATCCTTTGCTAAAACAGTACCACAGAGGGGCTAAAAACATAAGACCGCCCCGTAGAGCACCTACTCCAACTTGGGACCTCAACTTTGTTTTTGAAAAATTAACTTTACCTCCTTTTGAGCCAGCTAACACAGCAGAATTAAAATATATCTCTTGGAAAACTGCTCTGCTCCTGGCAATAACATCAGCACGAAGAGTTTCAGAATTACAGGCACTAATGGCAGTGGAACCTTTCCTCATTTTCCACCAGGACAGGGTGTCTTTAAGAACTAACCCTACGTTTATGCCAAAGGTGGTATCAAGTGTGGCTCTAAACCAAACTATTCACTTGCCAACTTTTTATCCAAAACCACAGAATAAAGGGGAGAGACTACTGCATTCTTTGGACGTTCACAGGCAGTTACTCTTCTACTTGGACAAAACCAAAGCTTTCAGAAAGTCTGAGCAATTATTGGTAGCATATGCTGCAGGAGCACAGGGAAAAGCCATTTCAAAACAGACTATTTCAAAATGGATAGGACATTGTATACGTGTCTGCTATACACACCATGGGAAACCTGTACCTAGCAGCATTAGATCTCACTCCACCAGGGCAACAGCCATTTCAATTGCCTACCTCAGAGGAGCACCTTCCAAGGATATTTTGGAAGCAGCAACATGGAGTTCTGTGCATACCTTCACCAAGCATTACCATTTGCCTTTATACTCCAAATCCAGAGCTGGCGTCGCCACTGTTGTGCTGCAGGGCCTTATAGCCATCCCTAATGCCTTATAGAACCAGCCACCCTACCTCAGCTTTGGGATTCCACCCAAGAGCAATGACTGCAGCAGTGTAACACGAACATAGTACAGTTTTGTACCTACCATAAATGTAGATGTTCGAGTGTATACACTGCTTCAGTCCAGGTTACCCTCCCTCCTTCCCCTCTTACTTACTGGTACGTACCTATGTCTTCTACCCTTTACTGCCTATGGGGAGTATTTGCTGGTAACTGAAAGATGTTCATCGTGTTACACTGCTGCAGTCATTACACTTGGGTTATCCTTTCGTCAGGTGGTCCCGTAGTTGACCAGAGTTCCAAAGTCTTGGTCCGGCGTCGGTTGCTGTCGCTTCTTCCCTGACGTCAGAGCATCAGGGGTATATAAGATGCATCCAACGCCGTTTTCTTCAGTCTTTCTTGCCGTGCGGTGCCCGAAGCAGTTCGCAAGTGCTGGTCGGCCAACTCCTGAGATTTTCGAAGTCGAATTTCAGATCCAAAGTCTTCAATAAAGCTAAGTACCCCATTGGGAAAACTTTTTTCTTGCCTCAGACCGATGTCAGAAAAAGTTAATAATTGTATTTCTTGTGGGACGCAAATACCTCATAAGGACTTCCACTCTTACTGTATTCCATGCCTAGGCCCTGATCACGATGTCACTAGTTGTCGGTTTTGTGCTAGATTTAACAAACGCACTATAAAAAGACGTTTTGATTTTGCTTTGCACTACTTTGGCCGAAGGTTCAATTATATTATGCCATCGGATCAACCGACGACCTCAATACCGAAAAAACGCAAAGACAAGGATAAAGACAGGCATCCGAGGTCCAAAACTGACGACAAAACCTCTTCTATGCCAGTCGCCGGTTCTCAGTGATGCGTTTTCGCATCCCCTGACACCCGCTACCTCAGAGCCACAGGCCACTTCCGACTCCCACGTGGAGACATCTAGGCCTCTGGAAACTCAAGGTATTGGGCCTATGGAAACTAATCCGTCAGATGGGTCCAGAGCCACTGAGCAGGCATCGGCTTCTGAGGGTGTTTTCAGACCTTCACAACTTACCATTAAAGCAACAGCCAAGACAAAGGTACCATTAAAGCAACAGCCAAGACAAAGGTACCATTAAAGACAAAGAAACAAGTACAGCATTCTCCCGGACAGTCCTCCATGCCTAAGAAACAGGTACTTAAAATGGCCGAAGACCTCATTACTCTAATCAGGGTTCCCATCCCCCTCCTGAGAAAAGGCCTAGGCAGGATACAGACTATGATTCCTCTGATCAGGTTTCCATTTCCTCTGATTCCTCTTCAGACCAGGGATACTCTCTACCCACCTATGAGGACTGTGATGCTGAAGGAATCTATCCCTTCAGCCTCTCCTCCTGAGGATTATTCTTTTGGGGAAACTTTACATACCATAAGGGAGCATTTCCTTTGGGAAAGCCAGGATTACTCAGAATCCAGGGAAAGCCAGGATTACTCAGAATCCAAGAAAAGGCTCAGGGATTTCCTTTTATTGCCTCAGCACAGGCCCCTGGCTATTCCGCCTGTGCTAGATATTGTGGATGATGTGTTCTCTGAATCCAGCCTATCTCCTGATTCTTTGCCCCCTTGCTCCAGCCAATCCAGATAGGTATTATAGAGTCCCTGACTCTCAAGTTCCTTTACAAAAACCCTTCTGCTGATCCAGAAACTATTTCCCATGGTCCAAAAGGGGTTAAGGCTTCTATTGCCAAAAATCCAGTACCCTCTGACAGAGATTCCAGAGTTTTGCATAGATGGGGGAAGAAAGTATACACTTCTGCAACTTTAGCAGTAAGAGCTTTAAATTGCATTTCACATGCTTAAGTACCAACAATATTTAATGGCTCAGTTAAAACAGGAAATGCTTGCAAGCTCAGAAGCTCCTGATTGTAAAGAAATGCAGGATTTATTGCATGCAGTTGAACAGGTGGGAAAACATACTCTGGAATGTGGTTTCGATTCTTTAGAGGCCTCTTGTAGAGCCGCAGTTACAGGTTCTGTGATTCGAAGACATGCTTGGTTAAAAGAACAGAGTTTACCTGATCATGTTAAGGCAAAATTATTGGATGCTCCTTTACAGCATGATACCTTGTTTGGTGTTGAGGCAGAAGAGGTGTTAAAGAAAATGGAGGATAAAGCTAAATCTATGCAAACAGTCAAGGATTTCTTACAGGTACAGCCACCTCGGTTTAGCAGAAATTGGCCAACAAAGAATTGGTCCTCTCCAGTGTCAGACAGGCCACAGAGAGACAGATACAGACGCCCAAGAGGCAGATCTCAACCCCAAGCCTCAAACAGACAACAGTGGGGCACCTCAACCCCCAAAGGAGGTGAGGACAAGTCTTAACCTTACAGGAAACAGTCACAATGACTTTCCCCTTCGTACGCCAAGCATGTCCCTTTTGGAAGCCCCCTTAGGGGGAAAACTAGTACTTTTTTCTCAAAACTGGCAAACAATCACCCAAGACAAATGAGTTCTGAATATTGTGTTTCAAGGTTACAGGTTCCACTTTCATACTTTACCAAGGCTAAAAGGAATGCCAGACCTGCCACAAAATGAATGGGCAGAGGCACAAAAACAAATTTCAGACCTCATGGACATGAAAGCTATTCAAAAATTACCACAACAGGGACAATGATTTTACTCAAGACTCTTCCTGGTCTCCAGAAAGGACAAGGCCTGGAGGCCCATACTAGACCTTTCAATTCTGAATATCATCATCATCATCCCTTTTTTCCCATTTACATGGGGTCGGGGTATCGTATTAACTGTCGCCAACTCTCTCGATTCAGTGCCACTCTCCTGCCTTCTTCAACACTCATGCCTGACTGTCGCAGATCTTCTTTCACACAATCCATCCACCTCTTTGCTGGACGCCCTCGCTTCCTCTTACCTTCTTCCTGTCTGTCCCAAATCTCCCTCACCAGATTGTCTTCTGCTTTTCTACACATGTGCCTATACCATCGTAATCTGTTTTCTTTGATCTTTTCTGCAATTGGAGCTACTTTGGCTTCTGCTCTTATGTCCTCATTTCTTCGCCTGTCCCGCAGTGTGCATCCTACCACCTTTCTCAGGCACTTAATTTCCATCACCTCTAGCTTCTTCAACTGTTCTGCCTTTACTGCCCAGGTTTCTGTACCATACAGTAGTACTGGTCGCACCACTGTCTTGTGCACCTTACTTTTCAGCTTCTTTGGCATTCTTCTGTCATATACTACACCTGATACTCTATGCCAGTTGGCTGCAACCCCTCTGATTCTAGCTTTGACCTCTTCATTCAGACTACCCTTCTCCTCAACCACCCCTCCCAGATACTTTAAGCTGTTTACCTGTTCCACTATCTTCCCATCTATCTCTATTCTCAGCTTCTTCTGATTTCCCCAGTCTGCTGCCATTACCACTGTCTTATCTGTGCTTAGTTTCATCCCATGTGCCTTCATATTTGCATTCCATTCTCCTATCCTTTGCTGAAGTTCTAGATCAGTCTGCCTGTACTGCCACATCGTCTGCATACAGCAGCTCTGTTGCTCTGACCCCTCCAACCTGTTTGCTGATGTAGTCCGTTACCAGTATGAACAGCAGTGCTGAACCCTGGTGTACACCCACTTCCACTGGGAACCCCTCAGTGAGGCCAAACACTGTTCGTACTTGAGTCACTGGGTCCTTGTACCATCTTACATTCTATTATTCTGCGTATCCATTTATCAATCACCCTCTCCAGAACTTTCATGCAATGTGGTAGAAGTTTGATGCCTCTGTACTGTCCACAGTTGCGGATGTCCCCTTTGTTCTTGTACACTGGCACGAGTATGTTTATTCTCCAGTCATCTGGAATACGCCTTTCTCTCCGCACTGCAGTTAGTACCCTCAAGAGCCATTTCTCCCCTAGCTCACCCAGCATCTTTATCATATCTGCTGTGACCTCATCTGAGCCTGCTGCTTTCCCTGACTTCATTTTCCTTAGTGCTGCTCTTACTACTTCTAAGCTGGGCTCCTCTTCTACTCTCATTGTAGGCTGTTTCTGGGGCAGTACCGCTTCTGTGGGGTTTTCTTCATTCAGAAGCTGCTGGAAATACTCCTTCCATCTGCCTTTGATGTCCTGTGGGCTGGTAAGCAGGTTGTTGCTGGAATCCCTTATGAAGGGTGTCTGACTGACTATCTTCTTTATCTTTCTGTCTTTGCCTTGCAACCTGGTATAGTTTCTTTGTGTCCCTTACTGAGTCACTTTCCAGAAGCTGATAGAGTGCCTCTGATGCCCTATGCTTTGCTATTGCAACTTCTTTCTTAGTTTCTTTGTTAGCCAACCAGTAGTCCTTCCTAGCTTGGTCAGTCTTTTCAATCTCCCACTTCTTCCTGCACTCCTTCTTTCTTTTGATTACTTCCTGCACTACTGCATTCCACCACCAGCTTTCCTTATGTACGTTATTTCCATACCTGGCTCGGCCACATATATTTTCTGTAGTCCTAACACATGCTGTTTTTAGGCGCTGCCACTCTTCTTCATCTCCACCTATTTCCTCCTCTTCTTGGGGTGCTAGAGCCCTGAGTAATTCCTTGAACTGCTGTACTTTCTCTCCAGTCAACTTCCAGGTCTTCAGCCTGGTCTCTGTTGACCTTAGAGCCTTCTCTGACCACTGCTTGCAGCTGATTGTGGCAACTACTGGTTTATGCTGTGAACCGAATGTTTCACTGGGGATGACTTTGCAATCATGGATTCTACCCCAGTGCCTTTTCCTTACTAGGAGGAAGTCTACCTGAGTTGCATGTTGGCTACTCTTGTATGTGAACCTGTGACTGTCTCTCTTTCTGAACCATGTGTTGGCTACTATCAAGCCATTTGCCAGACAGAAGTCTAGAATGGCTTCTCCTTCTTTATTCCTATTGCTCCACCCATGTGGACCCAGGCAGTCCTCATATCCTGTTCTGTCTGTCCTGATATGTGCATTTAAGTCACCCATTATCAACACCAATTCATGTTGTCCTGCTTTATCTAGTAGGTCCTGCAACTGCTGTCTGAATGCACTCATTTCCTCACTATCACAACCCTGCTGTGGGGCATAGGCTGAGATTATGAATACTGTCCTATCATTACACTGGAGTCTGATTGCCATGAGTTTGTCATTAATTCTGATGATATCCCTCACTGACTTCTGAAGCCTCTGTCTCACCACAATTCCTACACAATGTCTAGCCTGTCCACCACCTGAGTAGTAGTGTCTGGATCCCAAGCCAAGTGGCTTTGTTGCACTGCCCTTCCATCTCGTCTCTTGGATACATAGGATGTCCAGCCTCCTCCGTATCATCATGTCATCCACTTCTAAGCTGCATCCTGTCAGTGAACCTACATTAAGCGTAGCAATTCTTAGTTCATGTTTGGCAGGTTGGTTGGTTTTATGTCCAGCTTTCACTCAACAGAGCTATCCCAGGTAACAAAGGCTGGGCAACTACACACCGGCCAGCCAGTAGCCTATTGACCCAGGGCTGCTGGGCTTTTATGGCGGGCACACACTGGCCAATAGGGGCACATATACCCCTCCCACCGTTAGCATGGGTCCCTGGCGTGGGTCAGAGAGTCGGCCGGGTCTTCAACCCACTTATCACCGGTAACTACCCATGCCCATTTTTTGGCAACAGTCAACATGACTGAATCACTTAGAGCCATATTTTACACCGACGAGTGGCTAGCCCTGCCACGGCATGCAGTTTGTGATCCTTGTTCTCCTATCTTGAGGATACTGCGCACCACAATAGTTGCCCAAAGCAGTTGGTCTTTTTTTTTTACAACTCTTCCCCCCATTGGGCACCATGTAGAGTCTGTGCTGCTGCCCACAGCTCCATTCATTGGTGAGTTTGAGATGGAAACACTCAGCATGTTTTTCGAACATGGGAGAAACCCCACGGAGACACAGAGAGAACATGCAAACTCCAAACAGGCATTAGTCGGAGGTCAGGATCGAACCTTGTGCATTGGAGGCGAAGACCTTAACCACTAAGCTATCTGGTCTCAATTCTGAATTCTTACCTGGATATTCCGGAATTCAAAATGTTGACATTACAGCAGCTTCTACCCATGCTGGGCAAGAAGGCTTGGCTTGTTACTCTGGACCTCAAAGAGGCATATCTGCATCTCCCCATCAGACAAAATTGCAGAAGATACCTCAAATTCAAAGCTGGTACAATGCACTACCAATTCTCTGCATTGCCCTTTGGCTTATCTACTGCGCCCAGGGTCTTCACAAAGTGCCTGGCACCAGTAATTGCATTTTGCAGACAGAAAGGAATTCAGATATATCCAAACCTGGACGACTGCCTCATTCAAGCAGAGACAAAGGACATTCTTGTACAGCATCTGGGGTTTGTAAAAAGGTTGCTAATTTCTCTAGGGTACACAGTAAATGAAAAGAAGTCAAAACTAGTGCCCTTGCAACAGATTATATTCCTGGGTGCCAGCTTAAATACAACGGCCCAGATGGCTTACCTCACGCCAGACAAACAAGTTCAACTAACTCAATATGTTCAATTACTGGCAAAAAAGTCCCATCTCCCTGCAAGAAAAATTCTGCAGGTCCTGGGATTCATGGCATCCTGCATACTAATACCATATGCCAGACTGCATATGAGGAAATTACAATGGTACCTAAAAAGTGTTTGGACTCAACACTCTCACAGTTTAGAAGCAGTAATACCAATGATTCCCTGCCTACAACAGGAGTTTCGATGGTTGTCACAGGCATGTCACCTAAACAAGGGTCAGCCTTTTACCCAACCCACAGCCAGGCAAACTCTAACAAATTTTTCGGATTACGCCTGGGGGAGCACACATGGCAGGAAAATGCATTCAGGGCAAGTGGACCACAGACCAGATGCATCTTCACATCAACCAAAAAGAGATGTTGGTTGTTCAAAATGCCCTAACAGCTTTCAAGGACCTTCTACATCCAGGACTATTATTACTAAAGACAGACAACACCACAGTAATGTGGTACATAAACAAGCAAGGGGGCAGTCATTCTTATCCCCTATGCAGGCAAGCCATGACCTTGTGGAAAAACAGATAAGCAAGCCTCGGAATACTCCACAAATGCTCGAACACGTCAGTACTGTTCTTAAATCGAACCAGACAGCAACCAAGACAATAAATAGAGTGCCACGAATGAATAATCCAAAAATTGAGTTTACTTCTTAAGCGCTTTTCGTCTGCTACTAATGGCAAACTTCTTCAGAGTAAATTCATCTTCCATTCCTACTCATTTATACAAACAACTTAATTGATTAATTGATCCAATTCAACACTCATTACTTATTTAAAAGGCAATGGCTAAAAAAACAATTTAAAACTCAACATTGTGGAAGTAACCTGTTTACACAATTTAAATGTAGTGAACATATATACATTAAACATCTTACAGTCCATTCTCCATTTTACTTCATAAATCATAACTGTATGATGATAAATCAAAATAAAATTCAAAACATTTCCACAATAAGAGAAGGCAAAAAACAATAAAAAAAATATTAAAAATTAAATTTAAATATGTAACCCATAATTCACAAATTATGGTAATACATTTACTTATTTAAATTGATTTTATTATGTAATATAGCATGAATGCCACTGTGAAACACTTGGTCGCATTGACCAAAACGTTAAATTATTAATTTGAATGAAATATTCATATAATTTGAAATCTATCGCTTTAAACTTAACATACTAAGTAAGCAACCTATGGAACATGCTTCATTTAAACCAGGGGGATTGTAAGATGCCAACCTGATTTGCCAATAAAGTTCTAATACTAATAATTTCAATGAAGCAGGACCCCCTCTAATATCATGACAAACTTGATCAATACCAATGAATTTAAATTGGTGGTCTGGATGCTCTGAAACATGTTTAGCTAATGCGTTTGTAAGCTTACACTTCCTAATAGCGTACTGATGTTCATAGATTCTTTCTTTAAATTTACGTTCAGTTTTCCCTACATAATGGGCAGTACAATTTTGGCATAGAGCTAAATATACTATCGATTTAGAATTGCATGTGAATCTATGTTTAAGTTTAAATTCACCATTGTTGATATGAAATCTATTTGATTCCAAAATAAATCGGCAGAAATTGCAGTTGTGACATTTAAACATCCCTGGTGTTCTCACTGACATATGTTTCATTTCAAACCAGGATTTAAGGTTCCTACCTTTCTTATATGTCACTGCTGGTATGGTACCTAACTTGGTGGATACTGTTGAATCAACCCCAAAAAGCTGCCAGTTTTTCTGAATGATAGACCACAAATTAGCACTGTCCACTGTGAACGTGGTGATGAATCTAGGAATATAGTATTTTGTTCAAGATTAAAAAATTGAAACTTGAAATAGTATATTTTAACGAATGTTTAACAAGGAAAATAGTGCCAAAAGGTTTAAGGCACTTCCAATATCCTACAGGCCTTATTGCTAATTCTGAGTTTCATGTAGAATTGTGTAGTATGTACCTTGGGTGGAGTTGCTAGTATGTATGATAGACACGGTTTTGAATTGTTGAAACTTATGAGTAAACACTATGCATTACAAATAGACCAATTGAATGGTGAAGCAACAATATTCTCAGTGAGAACACCAGGGATGTTTAAATGTCACAACTGCAATTTCTGCCGATTTATTTTGGAATCAAATAGATTCCATAGGTTGCTTACTTAGTATGTTAAGTTTAAAGCGATAGATTTCAAATTATATGAATATTTCATTCAAATTAATAATTTAACGTTTTGGTCAATGCGACCAAGTGTTTCACAGTGGCATTCATGCTATATTACATAATAAAATCAATTTAAATAAGTAAATGTATTACCATAATTTGTGAATTATGGGTTACATATTTAAATTTAATTTTTAATATTTTTTTTATTGTTTTTTGCCTTCTCTTATTGTGGAAATGTTTTGAATTTTATTTTGATTTATCATCATACAGTTATGATTTATGAAGTAAAATGGAGAATGGACTGTAAGATGTTTAATGTATATATGTTCACTACATTTAAATTGTGTAAACAGGTTACTTCCACAATGTTGAGTTTTAAATTGTTTTTTTAGCCATTGCCTTTTAAATAAGTAATGAGTGTTGAATTGGATCAATTAATCAATTAAGTTGTTTGTATAAATGAGTAGGAATGGAAGATGAATTTACTCTGAAGAAGTTTGCCATTAGTAGCAGACGAAAAGCGCTTAAGAAGTAAACTCAATTTTTGGATTATTCATTCGTGGCACTCTATTTATTGTCTTGGTTGCTGTCTGGTTCGATTTAAGAACAGTACTGACGTGTTCGAGCATTTGTGGAGTATTCCGAGGCTTGCTTATCTGTTTTTTCACAGTTGGTGCTTTTAATTTCTATGACCTTGTGGAACACAGCTCCAACGTATCAAGTTCACCTGCAAGCACAATTCCTGCCAGGAAAGAAAAATACTCTGGCAGACTATCTAAGCAGAAATATCATGGACCCTCACGAATGGAAATTGAATCCACAAATCTTCGGCATGGCAACGCAAAAACGGGGATGGTCAGACATAGATCTTTTTGCCTCCACACTGAATTGCCAACTACAAAAATTCTGCACAAGGACTTATCACAAACAAGCATGGAAAGTGGATGCTCTTTTATTCAGCTGGAAAAACCTAAAAGTTTATGCCTTCCTGTCACTGCCTCTCCTTTCAAAGGTACTCCTTAAAGCCAGACAAGAAAAACCACAGATGATCCTGATTGCTCCAGACCGGCCACGCCAGCATTGGTACCCTATCTTAAGGAACTTGGCTCAAGGCCCACCATGTATTTTGCCTCAAATTCCACACCACCTGACTCAACAAAACAATCAGATCCTGCACGGTCAGCTCAAAACCCTAAACCTGGCTGCATGGCAGATACATTAGTCACACAGGCAACACCTCTATCTAAAGCCGTTATGGATGTCATTTTGGAGGCCAGGAGGCCGAGCACCAGGAAAGCTTACTCAGAAAAATGGAAGAGATTCTGCGCCTGGAAACAGGCTCAAAGCCTTGACCCTCTTGTTCCAAACATTCCTCAGATTTTACAATACGTAACTGAGATGCTGGACAGAAGTCTATCCTTCTCATCAATTAATATTCACGCCTCTGCCATTTCAGCACATTACAACACGGATCCTCCTTTATTCTCTCATCCCTTGCTAAAGCAGTATCTCAGAGGGGCTAAAAACATAAGACCGCCCCGGAGAGCACCAATACCAACTTGGGACCTCAATTTCGTTTTGGAAAAACTGACCCTACCACCTTTTGAGCCAGCCAATACAGCCGATCTAAAATTTTTATCATGGAAAACAGCTCTGCTCCTGGCAGTAACTTCAGCACGAAGAGTCTCAGAGCTACAGGCATTAATGGTAGTGGAACCTTGTATAATTTTTCATCAGGACAGGGTATGTTGAAGGACAAACCCTACCTTTATGCCAAAGGTGGTATCTAGTGTGGCTCTTAACCAAACCATCCATTTGCCAATTTTTTATCTGAACCCCCAGAATAAAGGGGAGAAGCTTCTGCATTCTTTGGACATATACAGGCAGCTACGCTTCTACTTGGACAAAACAAAAATTTTCAGGAAAACTGAGCAACTGTTTGTAGCATATGCTGCAGGATCACAGGGCAAGGCTATCTCAAAGCAGGCTATATCCAAATGGATAGGACACTGTATTCGGTACTGCTACACACAGCATGGAAAATCAGTCCCAAATAACATTAGGCGACATTCCACCAGGGCAACAGCCACTTCAGCAGCCTTTCTCAGAGGAGTACCTACCAAGGAAATTTTGGAGGCTGCAACTTGGAGTTCAGTGCACACCTTTACCAAGCGTTACCACCTGCCTCTTTACTCTAAATCCAGAGCAGGATTTGCCACTGCAGTTCTGCAGGGCCTCATAGCCAATCCTAACTCTTTATAGACCAGCCACCCAACCTTAGCTTTGGGATTCTACCCAATTGTAATGACTGCAGTAGTGTAACACGATGAACATAGTACAGTTTTGTACCTAACATAAATGTAGATGTTCGAGTGTTCACACTGCTGCAGTCCAGGTTACCCTCCCTCCATCCCCTCTGAACTAGCTGGACTTACCTATACCTTTCTATCCTGTACAACCTGTGTGGTGTATTTGCTTGTAACTGAAGGTATTGTTTTTATTTTATATATATATTTTTGATTAGCAGTATGTATTGCCTACCTACTTGGGGGCACCTGACATCTGGGGCAAGAAAAACAGAAGAAAATGGCGTCGGATGCATCTTATATACCCCTGGCACTCTGACGTCAGGGAAGAAGCATCAGCAACCGACGCCAGACCAAGACTTTGGAACTCAGGCCGACTACGGGACTGCCTGACAGCAGGATAACCCAAGTGTAATGACTGCAGCAGTGTGAACACTCGAACATCTACATTTATGGTAGGTACAAAACTGTACTTTGTTGTTTGCTTTTCTTATGTATGTTTTACTAGCAATTTGAATTGCCTACCTATTTGGGGGCACCTGACATCTGGGGCAAGAAAAACTGAAGAAAATGGCGTTAGCTGCATCTTATATACCCCTGTCGCACTGACGTCGGGGAGGAGGCAACAGCATCCGACGCCGGACCAAGACTTTGGAACTCAGGCCGACTGGGGAACCGCCTGACGGCAGGATAACCCCAAGTGTAATGACTGCAGCAGTGTATACACTCGGACATCTACATTTATGGTAGGTACAAAACTGTACTTTTTTGTGAAGGGGAAAGAAACATTTAATAACATTAACCAAGCAATTATGTTCCATAGGGAAACAGAATGGAAGAAGATGGCACTATTATTGGTGGGTCTTGATGCAGAGAAAATATTCTACAGTCTACTAGGATTTTGTATAGGGCAGTGGTAGCATTTATATTCCCTGATAGAATGATAGGGTTAATAAAGAGAATATAAAAGGATTGGAGGCAAGCAGTAAAGTGGGATTTTTTCTCTTTGACAATTTTGTCTGAACAGAGGGACCAGGCAGATATGTCCTCTTTCCCCTTTGTTATTTGCTTTATATTTAGAGTTACTGGAGAAAAAGGGACTCTCAAATTCAAGAATATAACTGATATGGTACTAAAACATTAATTAAAAAATGAATGAAGATAAAGTAAGACTGTATCTATAAACTGCAAACCTACACATGAATTGGTTTAGCAGTACCCATATTTATGGGGACATAAGATGAAGTATTTAGGTGTCATTGTTAAAAAGGATTCTGTTATGGCAGTTAATAATATGCGGGAAGAGCATCAAAAATCAGTTAAATCACAAAGAAGCTTCCACACAACAACTAAAACACTGAAACAGTTCAATCTGTCAAGAGACTGTATGTAACTGCAGGACCTTGGGGGGGGAGGGGCACCAGTGAAGTAATTATATATTCCAAATTTAATACTAAACAATCAAAAATGGTTAAGTGCTTTCATCCTCTTATTTCACTGGACTTCATCAGAACTAAGTTAACAAGCATGGAAGTGCTAGTTTAAATAGCAATTTCTTATAGTCACATACAAATTGAACTACCAATACACAATGTATTTAAAAAATCTCATGTAAAAACGTAAAAAGCATTATTACTTATGTCAGTAGTGTTAAATTAAAAATTATAATTTAAAGGATCTTAGTAGTAATGCTGGAGTAATAATCACTTTTTCATTTAATCCAGGTATTGTGTGGGTTCCAAGTTTCAGTTGCCGTAATAATTCCTTGCATTCTAGTAAAATTTCCCAAAAACAGGGGAAAATATTTGTTATCCTTATGTTGTATTACTTCTTGGCTAATATTCATTAACATTCCTTTTGGATATCCCCTAGCAAGAAACATGTCTAATGTGTTTTCCTTTTCTAACTCAAAAGTCTGGTCCTCTTAACACCATTTGAGATATTCTGGAATTAGTTTTCCATGAATTAGTATAGACCATCCTTGTCCCATAGCTCAACCTTCATTTGAACCTCACTCTTCACCCAGAACATTATTCTGCATATATTGTTCCCACAATTTCCATTTATTTATATGTAATTTGCTCCTTCCCTTTTTAAAAGATTCAGCTTCCAGTTATTTTGTCTGTGTTGCAGTATTCAGTACTTCAAATACAGTTGGTTTAGACTTTGATTTCCATTTTGTACAAATTGATTTTTTGGTAGCCACCAGAATTAAAGTTAAGGCTTTAATATAGCTAGGCAATTCTGATCCTGTGTCCCAGCTCAAAAGAATCACTTCCTTAGTTACACCCATTTGCTCACTGATCATTTCTAAGAGAGAACTCTGTAGGGAATTTTTAAAGTCTGCCACCTCAATACACTACCAAAACATATATTCCCATTTACGTCTTTCTTCCCCATCGTATCTCCAACTCCAACCCTTCCCAGCTGCCTGAGGAAAAATTCTTTGGAGTCTGCTTGACGTGAAAAAATCCTAAGCCTTCTAAACTTAGTTGCATACTTTGGAGTCCTGCATATTGTACACCCATTGTTCCATTGTAAATTGCTTATCCAGTCTCTCTTCCCAATATTTTCTTACTTCCTCTGATTGCTTTTTTTTATAGTTATTGTGCAATATTTTATATGCCCTACTAGACTAAATGTCTTCTTGGCCTCTTCCCATTCTGTTACCTTTCCCTCATTAGTTATTTGCTGCCTGGTTCCTTTGCCAGTTTTCTCAATGTTCTAGCCACCTCTTGCTTATTCTCTGTACCACTTCTTGCAGTCATCCCTGTCAGCAGTTTCATTTTTCCATTCTTGTGCTGTCTTAGTTCTTAGACTACTTTCTTTTACTTTGAGTATTGTATTCTGTATGACTGTTATTCTTCTTAAGGATCTGCATCCAAAATCTCACCTTTTTCCTTTGAATTGTAACTTTCTGCTTGTGTATATGAGCCGTAATTGTGTAGCTCTAAAATATCCATTCAAGTAGAACAAGGTTGTTTAAGACTACCTGATTTGAAGGATCAACTTGATCCCATTGAAACCCTTGCCCTCTTCACCTCACAGATAAATTAATTTAACTCTTTATTATTGTCCACATGTTCTCCTCTGATTAAAAAAATATATGCCTGACTGTATATAAAACTAGAGGAACTAAACACATTTTAACTGCTTGTGTCTTGCTAGCCTTTTCCATAAACAAGAGCTTCCATTTCCTCGATTTTTTTGTATAATTTCTTGTTTGTTTTTCCCACATATCCTTAGCTGCTTTAACAGAAGCCTTTTTAATCCATACTCCTAAATATTTCATCTTATGTCCCATTAAATATGGGTGTTACTAAACCATGTCATTATGGCTATAGCTTTCCATCCCAAAAATACATGAAACTGTCTCAAAAATGTTCCACAACATGATGTCTTTTTCTGTATTTATCAGGTACAAAATAGTATCTGTAAATAAAGGCAACCTTTCTTGATTACCTTACAGATTATATCCTTGAATTTGAATGCCTTATTTTCTTTACCAATGGCTATAAATGTAAAGCAAATAATGGGGAAAGAGGACACCCCTTTCTGGTTCCTGCTTTCAGGCACAACTTATCAACAAGGAACCCTCCTACTTTAGTTTTTACCTCTGGTCATTCATATATCCTCCTAATTAACATTATTATTTTCTCACGGAATGCAAATGCTTCTATTGCTCTATTCATAAAGTCTCAGTTTATGCACAGAAAGCATTCCAGACACTAATGTGACCCATCAATAACAGAGAACAGAGGTATTTTCTTGCATTCTGCTACCGTCTGGATCATCCTCATTCTTCTGTTAATTTGGAAATGTTTGCTTACCCTCCAAAAAAACACATTGATCTATATTTGTCAATGTTGGCAATACCTTTACTATTCTTTTAGCTAGTTTAGACATAAACAGGTTATTATGGTTTCAAATTGAAATGGGTCTATATGAAACTGGTTCTTATGGGCTTTTACCTTCTATATAATTTCAGCCAGCACAGCTTTCTTCCAAGATGTTGGTGCTTCCCCTTCTATTAAAATACAGTTAAAACCTTCCAATCTTTATCATTTTCTTCCTTTCTAAATTACAGATATTCACAGGAATACCATCTGTTCATGGAGACTTTTCTGCAATTGACTGTACATCACCGTTTTTATCTCCTCTCCTTCTACCTTAACTGTGAATTGTTTCTCCTCATCTACCTCTAATGTTGGCATACTTAAGTGTTCCATAAATATTTCCATTTGTGCTTTATCATTGGTTTCCACATTTCTGTGCTTTGTACAAATTGTTATAAAATATCTGAAAAATGTATAATGCCTCTACAGGATCTCTGGTCATTTTTCTTATTATAGACACCTTAAGTTTGGTGGCAACCCTTTCTATTTTATGTTGCCAAAGTTGTTTTGCTAAAAGTTTTTGTGTTCTGGAGTTATCAGAATTCATTGGATGTGTGTGTCGAAGGATTCAGTTAAATGCACATGTTCCTGTGAAATATAATTTCTGTCAAGCCCAGTTGTAGTAACTTGGGAATAATATGTACATTCCCTATGTGTTCCTACTATTGGATTCACATCTTCCACACCAGATATTTTCTAAATTTCTTTAGAAGTCTACCCTCTTTTGTTATATTTCCCTTGTAGGTCCCCCAGATGCATCCTTGCTGTTGTAGATCAAGTTCCAATCCACACATGTAAGTAATATTCCCTGCTGAAAGCCAGTTATACTACCAAAAATTTCTTAAACTCCATAATAGCAGTTTTTTTATGGAATATAAATACATGCCTGCATAATCTTCATCCCTTGCTTGTAGCCCCTTACTCTTTGGTAATTTGAATAAACATCTTAGATCTTTAAGATCCAATATCTGGCACAGTAAACTATTTAAGGCTTATGAAACTGCTGGAATTACCCCAAGGGGTTTACGTGTTCGCACTGTTCCCCATGTCAATAATGCAGATGAGGAACTTAATTCTAGTTGGAACAAAATACAGCAGGAAGCAACAATGGCCTTTGTTGTGGAACTACTCAAGTTCCACAACAGGGCCATTGACAAGGAATTAGAAGATATTAATATTCTAGTCAGCAAATTGGTAACTTATGAGAAAGAACCTTTCTTTAAGGGTTCACTAAATAAAGTGGCTTCCGATTTACGGAAGTTTGACACTGAACTTAAATCCAGAAAGACTAAAAAATTTTCTAGGGACCAAGAAGATTATAGGAGGGGGAATCCTTTTATTTCCAATACCAAACATGTCAGGTTTTCACCCATTCCTTTTAAAGCTAGCAATAAAAGGAAACGACCAAAATCTATATTAAAAAGGCATGAGAGTGAGACAATATGCCTCATCTGGCACAGAAAATGAAGCTACATCAGTCTCAGAGTCACCGACCCCGAAAAGGACACCAAGGTCCGCCCCTTTAGGCCCAAAACCAGGCGGGGAGGACGGAAACACCGTAGAAATAGAGAATATTCAGGGTCTTCTGAATTTTGCACTGGCGAAATAACCAATCCATGTGGCAATGTTCTTAATTTATCATGCTTTGAACTATCTGCTACCCAATTAAGAATACTGAATAAAGGTCTTTCTTTTATTCCAGGTTTTACTGTGTCAGAGGAATCTTTTGCATTGGATGTAGTGAATTTTTGTCGTTTGTTAAATTTGAAGTTATTCTTTGGTGACAGTAATGTTGATTATGATCATGATAGGTTTATATACCATAGATCGAATTTCTGTCCACCCATGCATCCGATGGTGCTACAATTTCAGAACAGTGTACTCAAGGATTTGCATTTTTTGAGTTCAGACATTTCACTACAACATAATAATCTTTCTTTGGAAGAAAGACAAGCCATTTTTGAACTTCAAAATAACAGAGAAATTGTGATAATCTCAGCTGACAAAGGTGGGGCGGTGGTGGTACTAAACTGGTTTGACTATGATAGGGAAGCATTACGACAACTTAATGATGTTAGATATTACTCACATATGGTGATTGATCCCACTCAGATGTTTAAGAAACAAATTGAGACATTTCTTAGGAAGGCTAAGGATGAGGCTATTATTTCTGATGATATCATGAATCAACTTTTGGTTCATGATCCCATTAACCAATACATATATTTTCTGCCTAAAGTTCATAAGGATCCTTTACATCCACCTGGCAGACCCATAGTATCGGGTAAGGGCTACATTACGGAACCCCTCTCCTTATTCTTGACTAAATACTTAAAGCCTTTGCTCACCAACATCAGATCACGGCTACAAGATACAACAAACTTTTTGCAGATCATTTCCAACACACAACTTGATCCAGATTGGTTTCTATGTTCCCTAGACGTAAGTGCCTTGTATACCAACATTTCACACAAGGATGGGCTGCTTGCCTTGGCTTATTGGCTCGAAGTCTCAAACTTATATGGTTCTGACTTCAATACATTTTTGGTGGATTTGGCACTTTATGTCCTTACCAGCAATGTCTTTTATTATAAAGAACAATGCTTTTGGCAAACTAAAGGGACAGCGATGGGGGCATCCTTTGCCCCTATATATGCTGATCTCTTCATGGCATTTGTTGAGAAACATCTAATTTATGATGATAAGAGGAACATATTTCTGGAAGGGATTGATATATGGAGAAGGTATCTTGATGATGTGTGGTTGGTGTGGAGAGGGGATGAAGGCTCACTATTAGACTTTGTGACATATCTCAATAACAATGAATGGGGTTTGCATTTCACTATTAACTATGATAAAGAAACCATTACATTTCTGGACGTCCTTATACAGAGGACACCTGATCATACATTATCCACTGAGATATACAGGAAGTTTCCAGAATACAATACAATCTTACATGCTTCCAGTTATCACCCACCCCACATTGCACGTAATATACCTAAGTCACAATTCATACGTGCGAAACGCATCTGTTCTGAGGACAACACCTACCTGAAACATAAATCAGACATTACCAATAGATTTAGATCACGTGGGTACACAAGTGGTAATATTGCTATGGCTAGCAACAAGGTCAGCGCTTTGGATAGAAGTGATCTGTTAACATATAAGACACGTACCAATTCCACTGGTCAACCTATTAGATTTACCACTACATTTGCACGGAATTCTAATCGTCTTATTCATAGCGTGAGGCGACATTGGAACATTTTACAATGCGACATGGAGTTAAATACCATCATTCCAGAAAGTTGTCTCTTTTCTTACAGAAAAGGGAAGAATTTGAATGCTTTTTTCAATCATTACAAACACAAAGACAACTTATCATCTGAATTGATACAAACAACATTGACAGGGGAGCCCTTAGAGGGTTGTGTTCCTTGTGGACATTGCAACAATTGCAAATACATACAAAAGTCCAAACAATTTTCTACACGTAACTGTCCTATGGTTTTTGATTTAAAATTCTTTTCCAACTGCTCCAGCGATTGGATAATTTATTTAGCTTCGTGCAGTTGCGGTGCTTTTTATGTTGGACAAACATCCCGACCCCTCAGAATTAGAATCTCTGAACATCAAAGCAACATCAAACAAAAAAAGATATATAATGCCTTGTATAAACACACCATGGTGCACCCAACTAGTAAATTCAATTTCATTATTATTGACATGATTTTTGGCAATAGGGCCAATAAATCCCAGTGGCACTCTATTCTTAATGCAAAAGAAAGGAAATGGATAATTAGATTAGGTGCATTGTTCCCACCAGGACTCAATGAACATTTGTGAAGAGTAACCAATGGGATTGTTGCTATCCTTATATATTCAGCTATTGTTTTTTGTATTTATTTTTTGTACACTGAGGAAGGCTGTGCTATGCCAGCCGAAACCGGTTTGTTGTAATTACAATATGCTGTGATTTTTATTTCATATAAAATTTCAGTCACTGTTTTGCTGGCTCTGCATTTTTTGTTCCTGTAGCCCCTTACTGCCATAAATCTACCATTAGTATATATTTTCCTCCTCCTCCTACTGCTGTTGGAGTTCCTGTAGCAATTAGTATAATTACTCCGTTTCCTTTATGCCGATATTCTGCTGAATATCCAACCTGAAATTCTTTATCATATTTAAGTGTTTATTTCCAGATGTCTGCTGCAGCATTACTGTTTGCACTCTGCATTTCTTTCAATGCCCCTACCTTTTTACCTTTCCTGTGTAAGGCCATTTAGGTTCCAAAATAATGTGGATAGCATATCCATTATGATAATAATTATTGTTCCCATCTATTATATGTAACAAATTTTTTTGAATGTGTATTTCCATTGTTTGTGTTAAATGCACACACTGTTTGGCAGGTTGATTTTTTTAAACAGTTGTTCTTGTCATCTCCATTTGAACTTGTATCACATTTTCCAAGAATTTTTGTTTTAATAAATGTCCTCAAACAAAAAACTTAATACTTTTTCAGAGCACTCCAATAACATAGTAGCTTAGAAGAAATGCACAACACCCATGTACATCTTCAAAAAAAAAAAAATTAAGTTTAGACCTCCAGATAGGAACAGTTACTCCAAATTGACAGCTGCACCCATAGGTATTATCTAACCTAAAACTAAGCTTACCCATGCTAAACTGTGTGTTACGGCCTGTGCTTTTACTTACACATATTGCTGTCTGTTCTTTTCTTATCTTTATTCCTCTGCCAGATGTGATAAGCAGTGTGTATACTTTCTGAAAACATTAACATCTGATATTGTCATTTTCATTTGTTCCGAAGCCTGTGGGTTTCGAATGCGACTCTGCCACTTTACAAGCCTAGGATCTGAAGCTCAAGCTCCTCCTCTCCATCCTATAAAGCCTCATTCCTCCTGATTTGCTCAGATCTTGTTTGCCGCTCATCTGAAAAGCATTGAGGTTCCGTTGCTGTAGAGGTCCTTTAAATTTATTTTGTCAAAAAATGTAAGTCAGCCTTGAGCTATGTTTTTTCCTTATTCCCTGCTATTCTCTCCTCCATTTCTTTCCTCTTAGCTCAAAAAATTATATACATAATAAAGCTTTGTTTGCTCTAGCTAGTTTTCTTCCTGCATGTTCTGCCATACAATCCTTTCCTTCTACTCCTTCCTTCCTTCCTTTCTGTAATTGCTAGTTCTGGTTTCTGGTTTTTGGTTTATCTTGGCTGAGAAGTCTGATAAACCTTTAGGTTTTAAGAAATGCACTTCCTGTGGACACAAGATTCTCTTATCTGATGACCACAGGGAGTGTGTTTATTGTCTAGGCCCAGCACACCTAGTTAGTTCTTGTGGAGTCTGAAGGCTTTAACCCGTGAGTGCTGGCAGACCGTAGGAACAAGCTTGTCCTAAAGGGCTTGCTTCCTAATACTGCTCCTTCTGTGTCTTCTGCTTCAGGGGCTTAAACCGCCATTAAGAAATATAAGGAGACCAGGTAGCATAGAAAGCGTTCCCAGATCCTCCTCCATGCTGCCAAAAAAGACTCCCAAAAACCACGGATTCGAGAATTTTGGATCCAGCATTAGTAGTTTGTCCCTCTTTGACCCCCATGCTCGCCCAGTCACTTTCGAGCCAGGTGTATCAGCACAGAGGTCTCCTCTCAAGGAGGCCTCTCCCAAGAGAGTGTTTAGGCCACCTTCAGCATCCTCCTCTGTCATGTCTTCCTGGAGCTTGTTCGAGCATGAGATGGATAGACTGATGAGAATTTCTCAAGACACAATCCGTATATGGGGATTTGCTAGCTCCATCTCCTTCCAGATCCATGAACAGACATTCTTCCTTCCACCCTGTAGCTTCTTCTCTGGTCCAACCTACTGCTTCGGAGATGGCCCCAAAAACCGAGAGATCAGATTCGGTATTAGTCATTACTGCAAGTCTGACCACCTCCGTGATGCACTGTGCTTAGACGGATTTGGAAAGAGGGTTTACGCTTCGCTATATTTGCTTTGGGAGCGCTAAACTACCTATCCCATTTCACCAGGCTACAGAGGAAGTTAATCAAGGAACACTCTATCTCGGTCTCTCAGTCCTTGTCTTTTGACTAGAACAGAAGTCCTTTTCCTCCAGAATGGACACGCTCCAATCAGTATCCAACTCACCCATGAGGTTGATTTCCCATGCTGCACAGGGGACCTCAAGGGCGGTTGGTTCTGGTATTACCATTAGGCGCCATGCTTGGATGTATTTGTTTGACTTTGCGGAACTCTTCAAGGCATCATTTGTCAATGCACCATTTGATGGTTTGTCTTTATTTGGCCCCACAGCTAGAGAGATACTCTCCCATAGCAAGAAAGATGGAAAGACTGCGTCTGCTATGGGGATCTGTTTTTCCACACCACAAAGATCCTTCTCCAGCAATTAGCTTGGTGGGAAACAACTGTGGTACGAGAAGTCTATAGGCCCTTTTCAGGGTGCTCAGGGAGACTTTTCCCCCAGGGCAGAGTGGGAAACCATTATGGTGGTAGACACCACCCCTGGGCAGAGGGGGTCCGCAAAATCAGAGGGCTCGAGATTTATTTTCATACAGGCCCTTCCAGCACCCCTGAAAGGTTTGGCTGACTGCCCTGCTCTGGAAGCAGTTGGGAGGTTATCCTTGCACCCAGAAGCCTGGATAGCCATCGCAAATTACTGATGGGAGCAAAGGATCGTATCCAGAGAATACTCCATTCTCCATGCCAAAGACTTAACTCTCCGATGTACCACCCAATCAGAGGGAGGCAGCAGCTGTAGAAATGTCAAAGCTGCTGCAAAAAGAAGAGTAATCCAGGAGGTCCCTCCCAACCAAGTTGGATCACTCATTTACTCAAGGTTCATTTTAGTCCCAAAGAAGACAGGGGACCCCCAAGTCTAATCTTGGATCTAACATCTCTGAACAAGTCATTAAGGAACCCGAAATTCAGGATGGTCATGATCAATCCATCTTACCTCTTCTGAAGTTGGATGACTGGATGTGCTCGGTAGACCTGAAGCATGTGTACTACCACATCAAAATGGACAGGTACTCCAGACGGTAACTTCACTTCAGGCCTGGAGCCAGTCACTTCCAATTCAGAGTGCTCCTGTTTGGTCTCACCACAGCTCTCAGGGTCTTCACCAAATGCATGGCAGTAGTTTCAGCTCATCTCAGACTGTGGGGATTCCACGTGTTTCCTTATCTGGACAACTGGTTCCTAACCACTTCAGACAGACATACTTATCCATGCCAGGTACTACCTGTTGCAACTAGCTCCCACTTTCGGCATAACTGCCAGCATGCAAAAAGTTCAGTTACTTACCCATTCAACTGATGGACTTTATTGAAGCACGTTTGAACACAACCAAAACAATGGCCTTACCTACCTTCAGACAGACTGTCGACCTTAAGGATGCATGTCTTGCAGATTCTAGCAATTCCAGACCTTCCAGCAAAATTGGTGGGCAGGGCATTAGGCTCGATGGCTGCCTCGATAACTCTTACCTACAGCATGCTTGCCCATGAGAATCCTACAGTGGACATCATCAGTCCCGTTGTCTTTTACACCATCATCCACTGAACCCAACCGATCAAGCTTTCACATGTATACAGAGATTCTCTCAGTTGGTGGCTTCATTCCCTCGAAGTCAACCAAGGACACCCCAGTGTTCTTTCCCTGAGTGCCACGCTGACTATGGACGGCTCCCAGATGGAGTGGGAGGAGCATTTTCTTGGACGGATGGTCCAAGGTACATGGACTTCTCAGGAGACCAACTTGCCTATCAACGTCCTGGAGATGAGTGGTCCTTCTAGTGTTCAAGCACTACACAGCTGTCTCCCTCTAGGGGCTACTGCTTTCCAGACAGACAATATGTCTGTAGTGTGCTACATGAACAAGCAGGGAGGAATCAAATTTTACCCACTGTCAAGAAGCAGTGAGTGTGTGGCAGTGGGAGATATCTACCAACTGCTTTCTAACTGCAACGCACATTCCAGGGAAGTACATAATTCTAACTGACAGGGTCAGCAGAGTTTTACTGATGCCTCATGAGTGGTGTCTAAATCAGTCAGTGGCAGACAAGCTCTTCCTCAAATGGGTTCAACCTTGCTGCAATCTCTCTGCATCCACCCTCAACAACAAATGCAGCAGGTTCTTTGCCTTGATCCCCGTCGGGGACAGTCACCAAGAGATACTTTAGTCCATGCTTGGCCCTCCAGTCTATTTTATGCATTCCTCCTGTACCCCTAATTCCCAAATTCCTTCATAAAGCACACCAGTTGAAGAGCAAAGTAATCCTCATTGCTCCTTTCTGGACTCACCAGGTCTGATTCACCTTCCTTTGGTCTCAAGTGATCTGCCAACCATGGACACTAGAGCCACTTCCAGATCTACTGTGCCATCCCTCATGACAGACTCGCCTGGATCCTCAAGGCCTAAAATTGAATGCATGGTTTCTCCAATTCCAGTGATGGGTAGACATTCCAGGCTTTCATTCCCAGTCTGAAGGATTCTGATTTCTTCCCACAAAATACCTACCAGAAAAATCTACAAGAGTAAGTGGAAAAGATTTTCCATCTGGGCTCAACAGAAGCTAATACAGCTCCTGTCCCAGTAGTATTGGATTTACTGGCTTTCTTTTTCCAAAATGGAGCCAGCTGTTGTACTGCAGAAGTTCAATTGACAGCTATTTCAAATTTCACATTGGAGAAAATGTTTTCCTGTGTAGCTTCATCAAAACGCTGCAAGTCTTTTCTCAGAGGTACATTCTTTCTTCCTTCTCCAGTTAAAGATCCATCTCCCCTTAGGACCTAACTTTAATTTTACAGGCATTAGTTCTCCCCCCTTTTGAACCTTCAGCTAAGGTAGATTTGAAGTTTCTGTCCTGAAAAACAGCTTTATTAATAGCTATCACCTCAGCAGAGTGTTTCTGAACTGCAAGCCCTCATCTAGGCCTCCTTATTTAAATTTTCTATAAAGGTAGGGTATCCCTGCTGACCAACCCTTCTTTTTTACCTAAAGTTGCAAAAGAAACCAAAATCAGTTTATTAACCTCCCAGTTTTCTTTCCAAATTTTCAAAACAAGGGCAACTACACACTGGGTCTCCTTGATGTTCATAGGCAGTTGCATTTTTATCTAGACCTGACAAAATGTTTCAGAAAATCTGATCAGCTGTTCATATCTTTCTCTTATGTTAGGAAAGGGGCAACGTTGCCAAATCCACGTTGGCTAAATGGCAACAAGATTGCAATTCCTTTGTTTATTTTTTGAAAGCTCATTCTACAAGATCCAGGGCAACATTTATTTATTTTATTTATTTAACATTTATTGACCGGGAAAGTCCGATTAGGTTCCACAGATCCTGTTTTCAGCGGAGGCCCGGGGAGAAATGCTCCAGAAGCATGTCTTCAGAATGTGGGAGGAAACCGGAGTACCCGGAGGAAACCCACGCGAACGCAGGGAGAACATGTAAACTCCACACAGAAGGCACCCCAGCCAAAAATCGAACCGGAGAACCTCTTGCTGTGAGGCGACAGCATTAACCTCTCAAGCCTTTTGCTCAAGGGTGTCAGTTGATGACATTGGTGCAGCTGCCTTTTGGTCAAATTCTCATACCTTTATTGCACATTATAAATTGGACATCATTTCCAGGAATAAGGCTGCCTTTGGTTCTGCAGTGCTCCGAAATATCCTTCCTTGATGGCCATCCTAGGTTTTTGTAGCTGGGGACTCTGTCCCACAGGTTGAAGAATGAATGAAAATGACAACTTCCGATAAAGAAATTATGTTCTTACCATAATGTTCCATCTGTGTTGTCCATTTTAATTCTTAATTAACCTTCTCGCCCTCCATCCCCCAACCATAATTATGAAAGTCCTGGTGAAAACACTAGTAAGAACCACTGTTCCTATTTTGAGTCCCTGAACTGTACTGTCTCTGTCGTTTAGTTCTATGTGGTGGATATGTGATTACTTATAAATTTGTTATATTGTCATTTTTCTGCATATATATTAACAGCAAACTTGATCTGAGGTAATCAGGGGGAATGAGGTAATATAGGATGGAGAGGAGGAGCTTGAGCTTCGAATCCTAAGTTTGTAAAGCAGCTGAGTCTGATCCAAAATCCACAGGTTGAGGAAGAATGAAAATGGAAAACACAGATGGAATGTTATAGTAAGTACATAACTTCTTTTTTTAGCTTTAAGAAAATGTACATTGGGTATCTTTAAATAAAGCTAAATTACACACTTATATTACACGTATGTAAGTACATATAAGACAGAATATATGTGTGTAAATGAGAGGATGGGTAGAGGAATGGTGAGGATGCAGGGAGTAGAGTTGGTAAAGGTGGACGAGTTTAAGTACTTGGGATCAACAGTTCAGAGTAATGGTGAATGTGGAAGAGAGGTGAAGAAGAGAGTACAGGCAGGGTGGAATGGGTGGAGAAGAGTGTCAGGAGTGATTTGTGACATACGGGTACCAGTAAGAGTGAAAGAGAACGTCTACAAGAGGGTAGTGAGACCAGCTGTGTTATATGGGTTGGAGACAGTGGCATTGACAAAAAGGCAGGAGTCAGAGCTGGATGTGGCAGAGTTAAAGATGTTAAGATTTGCACTCTGTGTGACTAGGATTGGATAGGATTAGGAATCAGTATATTAGAGGGTCAGCTCATGCTGGACAGTTTGGAGACAAAGCAAGAGAGACAAGATTGCGTTAGTTTGGATATATGCTGAGGAGGGATGATGGGTATATTAGAAAAAGATGCTAAGGATGGAGCTGCCAGGTAAGAGGAAAAGAGGAAGGCCTAAGATAAGGTTTATGGACGTGGTGAGAGAGGACATGCAGGCGGTTGGTGTGACTGAGCAAGATGCAGAGGATAGGAAGAAATGGAAAGAGATGATCCGCTGTGGGTGACCCCTAACGGGAAAAGCCGAAAGATGATGATGATGAAGTATTAAGGCTGCTAGGGAAGCTGCTGTTTATTATTCACTTCCAGTAATTTAAAACTTTATTTTTTAGTGAAGTGCTTGCCCTTGTACCTTTACATTTTGCATTTCTGTCCATAAACAATGTTCAAAACTCTCAAGATTAATTGCTTGCACCTGCAGACAGCTCATCTCCATGCAGGTATAGTTAGCAGTCAGAAAACAAATGAGTTAACATCTCTGCTGATGCATTCAGGAGTCTTTGTCAGTTTCACTCAACAAAACTGAATGTACACCTACCTTTAGCCACGGACATCTTGACTGTCACTGAACATTAGTGAAACGAAAAAAAACAAGCTAATATTTATTACATGTGCAAGAAACTTGGCACTTATTATAGGTTCCTAGGAGGTTACTAGGCTAGTGGCCCTAGGGCCTTTACAAGCCTAATCATGTTATACCCATATTCCCTATTTGACATTGGTTAGATGGTCGTTATTCGCAGAGTGGATCTGTGATCAGCACCAACTGCCCCTGTCCATGAGGGACATAGGTGCCACCCCCGAGGTGAATTTATGGTCTCCCATCCAATTGTCTAGGTTGCTGTTGAATAGGGTTATTGAGGGGCCCTGCTTCATGTGAATTTAGAGTTTATTCCAGAGGAGTGGCTATCTCTGGGAGATGTATCTGTGTCTCCAGCATGTTCTGTTCATGTCATAGGCTAGGTTGAGATACCTGGAGCGAATGACTCATCCCAATTGATTTGCAGATGTGCAATATTTCCATTAGGGTAGGGTCAGAGACTGTTCTGTAGGCCAGGCATAAGTTGTCTGTCAGCAGCCTGTATGAGACAGAGTACATTGTCAGGACTTTCAGTCTTTCCATGTAGGTTATGTTTTGGAGGCCCAAAATTTTCTTGGTGAGAGACCTCTGTGGTCTCTTCAGCTGCTGCAGGTGTCAGGTGAGATACATGCAAAAGAGAGCATTCTACTCTGAGTGGTCTGATGGTCGAGTACAGAGGAGTTGTGCCATCCTTAATCTTGGATGTGATGCCCTTACTTATGAGATGTGCAACGTAGAAGGATTTCCTAACCACTGTTGATACATGGTGATTGAAGTTTAGATTGCTATCGACCTGTGTTTCCGAATCTCGCGCCACTGGGTTTGAGCTTAGGGAGATGCTGTGTCTATATTGTAATTTGCAGGGACTTCCTGTTTGCCAAAGGGGATATTAATGCACTCATTTACGTTTAGTTATTGACTGTGGCTTTGGCATCAGGCATTTGCCTATGTTAGCCCCTTTTGTAATATGTTAACATTGTTTGGGGACTCTTGATTGCGCACAATTTGCAATTGGTAGCGAACTTGGTAAGCCACAGGTCATCTACTTTCACCTGGATTTCCGGGAAATAGATTCCAAACAGCAGTGAGCCCAGCACAGATCCTTGTGGTATGCCATTTTTAACTGATCTACTAGTAGTGGTGGAATCCCCAATTTTTGACAGTATGCATTCTTTTGGTGAGCCATTTGGCTACCTATCTAGGGATGTATGGGTTAATCCCCAGCTGGGAGAGTTTCTCAGTGATACCTGAGTTGGGAATTGTGCCAAAAATTTTGGCTAAGTCAAGATATGTAGTATGTATTCTTTTGCCTTCATCCAGGGCTTTGGTGACATTCTGGAAGAAGTCCATCAAGTTCAATAAGAATGATCTACCCTTAACGAAGACAAACTAGAACGGGTCAAGAGTTTGAAGATCATTTGTGTCCTTGTGGATAAAGGTCCATGATGATTCTTTCCATGGCCTTGCAGGTTATGAGTCTGTAGTTCCCAAGGTTGGTTAATGGGGACTCCCTTTTTGCAAGAGGATTACTGTTGCTGTTTTCCACTCTGCTGGAAGAAAGCCAGTGCTTGGGCTGAGGTTAAAGAGAGTGCCAAATGGTTCTACTAGGTCTCGTTTTAGATTGTTTAGTAAGCAGTCTGAGATGTTATCTGTTCCATGGAAAGCGTGGATATGACCTGCTCTTTGGAGATTCTAGGTAGAGGACTGGTATCAGGTATGCTTTGGTGTATGGCTGGTGGGAACATGGGCATGAAGTTTGTGCCAGCTCTGTCAGCTAGCAGGTTGGCAATTTCCTCAGCTTCAGTATGAGAGGTACCATCCACTGTAAGTTGGGCACATAGTTGCACGTTCCCTTTTAGATTTCGGATGTAGCCCAAGAATGCCTTATGATTATCCTTGGCTAAGGATATGGATTGTTTCTTAACTAGCTTTAGAGGACTTTAAAGATGTTTGCTTTGCTTGTTCAAACTCTGGAGGGTGGTATTCTGCTGTGTAACTTACTTCCGTCTTGTTCTTAGAGATCGCTTTCTTCCTTTTGTTGTATACTCTCTTAATAATTGAGGTCCACCAGGGTGACTTGGTTTTTTGAGGAGGACCTGATTTTGATCCAGTCAAGTACAGCCGAGTCTGTGCAGTTATTTAGGTGGTTATACCAGGGCATTTGTGTACTCCTCTGCATAGGTGTCATTGTTGGCTGTGCTAGCAGGGGATTTAAAACTTTTTATATCATCTCCTAGTTGGCTGTAGTTTGCTTTGGAGAAATTTTTCAGTTTTTTGTTCTTGAGGGGGTGTCAGGTCTGATCGTTACTTCAAACAAGACAGATTTATGGGCTGACCTTAACAGGGAGGGCAACACATGGGGGGGGGGGTAATGCAGTGACCTCCCATGTTGGTGAGTACTAAGTCTAGGACATTTGAGCCCCTTGTGGGGGTGTAGAGTAGCTGTTTCAGTTCATTTGTATTGACAAAGTCCAGGAACCTCGGGGCAAGCATGTTTGTGCTTGTGTATGTCGCCCAATCAGTGGAAGGGTAGTTGAAATCACCCACAAGCAAAAGTGTTTGTCTCTAGAGTGAGTCACTCTAGAAAGTCCTGGTAGGTGGATGTGTTTCTCTTGGTTCATGGTGTGGACCTGTAGCTAGCAATGATGTGGTAGGGTGCTTTAACTTTAGTTAGTTAGAACTAGAGTAGCTTGAGAGAGTCATACTGTTTAACCAGTTTCTAGGTGTAATTTGGCTTTAATGAAGATGGATACACCTCCACCTTTGGTTCTTTAACACTCATTTTGGGGTCTTTCAGCTTTTTGTGTTGTTTTTCAAGCCTACTTACTTACAGAAAAATACTTGTTTTAGATTTAAATCAAGGGCATTAATCCTGACATCCACCTATGCAAAATTAAGAGAAAACATCTTATGTCTGCATGTAATACAGTCTGTGCATTTTTACAAACTACCCCTACCCCAGCAGCCCAAGATTGCAGCATATTAATGTAAACTTGCCTTTGGCCTTTTTTGCATTTTTTACATTGCAAAGCCTATTTTTTTAGAACTAAAAAGTACTTTTACTTTAATATCTTTGTCACTTACAATGGTCACAGAAAAGACTCACCCTCACCCTTGCATTTAAAATACCCCTGACAACATGCTGCACAAAATTGCTTTACTGTATAATATGCAGTCTGTATGACAGTGTTTATACAACTATTTCTAGGAACAAAACTATTTTACTTAGTTACTTTTTCCTCTTTCACTGTCTTTTTAAACTTCAGTGGCATAAAGTGTAGTGTATGCTTTACAGTCCACTCACAAGTTTATCAATGTCAACAAAACCCCAGTCTTTCTTGGCCACTTTTTCTTGCAAAACCATATTTCACAAATGTGACTGACTCTTTGTAATCTGTCATTTGTTCACTAGTTTCCATGTTACTTGTCATCTTTCTGTTCATCTCCATCTCCCAGCACCAAACTGTGGTTCAAGTATAATGTACTCCTGATTCTTCTAGTGAACTCCTGTACTTTTTTCTCTCTCTCTCCGATATTGTCTTTTGGAACATTGGAAAATGTTTAACTGGCAAAGTCTCTCTTTAGGCTTTATTGTCAGAAGAATGAGAAGCAGAGTCCACATGTCCTTCAAGGATGCATCTGCAGTCCTTACAAATGGGTTGTCCTGTCGTCAGGCAGCCCTTCGGTCGGCCGGATTCCAAAGTCTGGGTCTGGCCTCGGCTGGTGTCGCACTTCACCCGACATCATCGCTGCAGTTCTTCGGGTATAAAGGCATCAGCCGACGCCATTTTCCTCAGTCTTTCTTGCCGCGTGGCGCCCGAAGCAGAAGCTGTTCGCAAGTGCCGGTCGGTCAGATCCAGAGATTACTACTACCGAATACTACTTCGAAGACTTCTAAAAAGCCAAGTACCCCATTGGGGACTCTTTCTTGCCTCAGCCGATGTCAGAAAAAGTGAATAACTGTTTAACTTGTGGGAAACAAATACCTCATAAAGATTTCCACTCTTACTGCTTACCTTGTTTAGGCCCAGACCACGACGTAGCAGCTTGTCTAGCCTGTGCTTCTTTTAACCGATGGACGCTTAGATGTCGGTCAGAGTTTGCTGAGCAGTTTTTTGGTTCTGATTTTGCATATATTATGCCATCGGATCCTCCGACTACACAAATTGCCAAAAAACGCAAAGAAAAGGACCGACACTCGCGGTCCGCAGTTTCGGCCGAAACCGCGGTTAAGCAAACCGCGAGTGTTTCTGTTTCGGCCGACACCGAGCAAGCGGTCCGCAGTTTCAGCCAAAACCATGCCTTCTACCGAGGCCTCATCTAACCTGGTAGAATCGGCTTCTGAAATACAACCTGCTGTTGTGGTTACACAGGAATTATCGGATACTATCCCCTTGGATGTTTCAACCCCTGCACGTGGAGCTGCTAGGCCTCCTGCAGCCATGTCCATTAAGGCTTTTGCCAGGGCTAAAGCAGCCAAAACAACTAAGTCTGTGCCTGTTAAGCCCCCCTCTCACAGGCCCAGCTCCAGTTCCCAAATGCTTTCTCTGGCAGAGGATCTCATCTCTTTAATAAGAGGATCCCAACCTCATCTAGACAGGGCCTCTCAGCCACCCCCAGAGAAGAGGCCTAGAGCAGAGGCCCCTGAGCCAGTGTCCACGGATGATTCTTCTGATGACTCGGACAATACAGACCCTCCACAGGCTCCTTATTCTCCTTACGAAGACTCTGATGCTGAAGAGTCAATTCCTTCTGCCTCTCCACCTGAGGAATTTTCCTTTGGGGAAACCTTACATGCCATGAGGGAACAATTTCAGTGGCAGGGCCAAGACTTTTCAGACTCCAGAAAAAGGCTTAGGACCTTCTTGCATTTACCACAACATAGGCCTTTAGCTATACCTCCAGTTCTTTCTGTTGTAGATGATGCATTTAATGATGCTTGTACTGCTCCTGATTCTTTACCTCCAGCCCCTGCTAAGCCCGATAGGTTCTACAGGGTCCCGGACACACATCACCATTTATACAAGGCTCCTTTTGCAGATCCCAAGGCTATCTCCCAGGGGCCTAAGGCAGTAGCTTCTACCTCTGTTAAAAATCCCCTCCCCTCTGAAAGGGAATCCAGGTCCTTAGAGAGATGGGGTAAAAAAGTATACACCTCTGCTACTCTGTCAGCTAGGGCCTTAAACTGTCAGTTTCATAAGATCCAATACCAGGAGTTTATGCTTGATCAGTTAACTAAGAAACTGTCCTCTGATGATTCTTTAGATAAGAAATATGTTTTGGAAATGGTGCATAACATTCAGCAAGTTAGTAACCATTCTTTAAAATGCGGCTATGATGCACTGGAGGCTTCCTTTAGATCAGCCATGACTGGCACAGTTATCAGAAGGCATGCATGGTTGAAAGAACAGGCCTTGCCGGACCATGTCAAATCAAAACTATTAGATGCTCCCATGGACAAGGTCAATTTATTTGGTTCTCCAGCTCAGCAGGTACTGAAGAAAATGGAAGAGAAGGCAAAATCTGTACAAACAGTGAAAGATTTCTTACAGGTGCAACCTCCAAGGTTTAGCAGGAACTGGCCCTCCAAAAATTGGTCCTTTCCACACTCCTCAAAAGCTCAGAGAGGCAGTAATAGGCGTTCAAGAGGCAGAAATCAATCCAGGGGTGCCTACAGGGGACGCCAGTGGCAGGGCAACAACCAGCGAGGCACAGACGCAGCCACCACCACTGCAACAGGACAATCACAGTGACTTGGCTCTGACACCGCCTACCAGGGAACAACTAGCAGCACCCTTAGGCGGAAAGCTAGCCTTATTTTCAAAAAACTGGCATTACATAACAAGGGACAAGTGGATTTTACAAACTATAGACCAAGGTTACAGGTTTCATTTCCATACTCTACCAGGAAAAAGAGGAATGCCAAACCTACCACCAAATCAAAAGGCAGCAGCTCTAAAACAAATAGCTCAATTAGCAAGAATGAGAGCTGTGGAAAAGGTACCATCTGTGGAGCAAGGAAAGGGATTTTACTCCAGACTCTTCCTGGTACCAAGAAAAGAGAAAAAATGGAGGCCTATTCTCGACCTGTCCGCTTTAAACACATTCCTCATTGTTCCAAAATTCAAAATGCTGACTCTACAGCAGCTTCTTCCCATGCTGGGCAAGGAGTCTTGGCTGGTAACTCTAGATCTCAAGGAGGCATACCTGCACGTCCCCATACGAACAAATTGCAGAAGATACCTCAGATTTCTTGCAGGATCAGAGCATTATCAATTCTCAGCATTGCCCTTTGGCTTATCTACTGCGCCCAGAGTGTTCACGAAATGCCTGGCATCAGTAATCGCTCATTGCAGACTTCAGGGAATCCAAATTTATCCTTACCTGGACGACTGCCTCATACAAGCGGACAACAAAAACAAGCTAACAGAAGACTTACAAAGAGTCATTTACTTGCTGCAAGCCCTGGGATACACAGTCAATATAAAAAAGTCAAGGCTGATTCCATCCCAAAGAATAACCTTTTTGGGTGCAGAGCTGGACACATCAAAGCAGATGGCATTCCTAACTGTAGAAAAGCAAGAGCAACTTCCTCTCTACTTCTTGGCATTAACAAAGCAGAACCATCTAACAGCAAGAAAGGTACTGCAAGCCCTTGGCTTCATGGCATCCTGCATAATTCTGGTCACTCATGCCAGACTGCATATGAGAAAGCTACAGTGGTACCTGAAGAATTTATGGTCTCAACACAAACACAGCCTAGAAACCAAAATTCCACTAATACCATGCCTGAAGCAAGAGTTCCTATGGTGGGCTCAGGCCTGTCAAGCAAACACAGGATTGCCCTTCTACAGCATGCAACCAAGCCAAACCATCACAACGGACGCCTCAGACCTCGGTTGGGGGGCCCACATGCTGGACAAGTGCATACAAGGCTTATGGACTCAAGATCAGCTGCACCTGCACATAAATCTAAAGGAAATGCTGGCAGTAAAATTGGCAATACAGGCATTCAGACCATTTCTCCAAGAAGGACAGTTGATGATAAGGACAGACAACACCACAGTTATGTGGTACATCAACAAGCAGGGAGGCGCACGTTCATACCCTCTATGCCGGATGGCACTGGACCTATGGAATGTGGCTCTGACCTACAACATTCAGTTAAAAGCAATTTTTGTACCAGGAAAAGAAAACATTCTAGCAGACATATTAAGCAGAACTTCCACGGATGCCCACGAATGGATGCTGCACCCGGACATCTTCAAAGCCATCACAAGAAAATGGGGACTACCACAAATAGACTTATTTGCATCCCCACTCAATCACCAGCTAAAGAAATTCTGCACAAGGACGTACCACCCACTTGCTTGGAAGGTGGACTCCCTATCTTTCAGTTGGAAAAACCTGATAGCATATGCATTCCCACCACTTCCTTTGATGCACAAGGTGCTATTGAAGATCAAAGAGGAACGTCCAAGGATCATTCTGATAGCTCCAGACTGGCCAAGACAACATTGGTACCCATTACTGAGGAGCATGTCTCGGGAACAAATATGGGCATTACCCCTGATCCCACTGCTGTTAACACAGAACAACTACAACACCCTGCATCCAAACCTGAAAACTCTGCAGCTGACTGCCTGGAACATTACATAAGAGCAATTAGCCCTAATTTATCCCAAAGGGTTAAAGACATTATCCTTGAGGCTCGCAGACCTTCAACAAGAAAGAATTATGCAGCAAAATGGAAAAGATGTCTCATTTGGAGTACTGCAAAGGGGATAGATGTGTCACTGGTAAACATAGCCAACATCCTCGAATGCTTGGCAGAGCTCTTCCATACAGGCCTGTCCTATTCTTCCATTAAGATACATGCATCAGCTATTTCAGCAGAATACAGCTTGGATCATCCTGTCTTCTCACATCCTCTGCTCAGGCAGTTTCTGAGAGGAATTAAAAATGTAAAACCTCCTAGGAAACCTCCATTGCCAGCATGGGACTTGAACTTTGTGCTAGAAAAATTGACACTTCCTCCTTTCAAACCAGCAGCAACGGCAGAATTACAATAACTATCCTGGAAGACTGCTTTCCTGCTGGCAATCACCTCAGCAAGAAGGGTTTCTGAACTACAGGCACTAATGGCAGTGCAACCTTTCCTGATCTTCCATCAAGATAGAGTGTCCATGAGAACAAATCCTACATTTATGCCTAAGGTGGTATCCAGAGTGTCTTTAAACCAGGCTATCCACCTACCTACATTCTTCCCCAACCCACAAAACAGGGGAGAAAGACTGTTGCATACCTTGGATGTGCATAGACAATTACGCTACTACCTGGACAGGACCAAGTGCAATAGTAAAACTGACCAGCTTCTGGTAGCATATGCAACAGGAAGGGAAGGAAAAGCAATTTCAAAACAGACAATCTCCAAGTGGATAGGAAATTGCATTAGATTTTGTTACTCCTTCCATGGAAAGAAAACTCCAGAGAACATCAGGCCTCACTCCACAAGGGCTACAGCCACTACTACAGCCTTCTTACGAGGGGTGGCTACCAAGGACATTATAGAGGCTGCTACTTGGACCTCCATGCATTCATTTGCCAAGCATTATAATTTACCTCTATACTCTAGATCCCGAGCAGGTTTTGCCACTGCTGTTTTGCAAGGGATCCTAACTACACCATAATATCTCTTTTTTCCTCCTCCCCTAGTTTGGCTATGGTATTCTACCCATTTGTAAGGACTGCAGATGCATCCTTGAAGGACATAGTACAGTTTTGTACCTACCATAAATGTAGATGTCCAATAGGAATGCATCTGCAGTCAGGATTACCCACCCGCCTTCCCCTCTGTGGTACTCCTAGGGTATTTGCCATCTTTCAGCTAGCTTGGGGGGGATCTATTATGGTGTATTTGTTTGTATATATGTACATACATGCTTATTTTATGTGTTTGCTCTCTACTTTTTGGAAACATTGGCATTTATCCAAATTTAGCCATCCAAGAGGGCACCTGGCATCTGGGGCAAGAATCACTGAGGAAAATGGCGTTGGCTGATGCCTTTATACCCGAAGAACTGCAGCAATGACGTCTGGTGAAGTGCGACACCAGCCGAGGCCAGACCCAGACTTTGGAATCCGGCCGACCGAAGGGCTGCCTGACGACAGGACAACCCATTTGTAAGGACTGCAGATGCATTCCTATCGGACATCTACATTTATGGTAGGTACAAAACTGTACTTTCTGTTTGTTGGCTCACTTTTTGTTGGATTAACTTTTGTATTTCTTCATTAACCTGTCTGCATTAAAAATGTCTTTGATCCTCCGGAAAAAAAATGTTCTGAAGACAGCTGGATACAGTAACTTGAATCTCACATCTGCCTCTCGACATTCCATGTGTTGAGATAAATTTGCATCTCTTCTGCATGGTGCAAAGTGAATAATCATTTTCCACAAATACTATGCTATCGCTAATTTTTAATACTTTTGTTTCTTCTGCCTTAATTTTGTCAGGATCATCTCTTTCTGTTTACTAATGCAGGCGTGGCTGCTTTTTCATGGCCATGTTTGGTGTATACACTCGATGTGCCCTTTCAATTAACAACTCCTGCTGTGGAGTACCAGCCCAGTTGCTTATTTGTGCTTTCATAAAGTTAATACAGTCAGCTCCTTTCAGTTTCTCGGATACAGCAGAAAATCTTAGGTTTTCTCCGTGTGCTTTGTCCTCTAAATGTACCATTTTTTGGAATGGCTCTTATTGAAATCTCATAATCTGCCACCTTTTCATTTCATCCTCCGATTTTTGCAGTTGTATCAGTTTGAGTAGCTGGTTAAAGCTCCTATTTTTTTCAGCATTTTGTTGTTTGTGTTGGCCTTTAGTGTTTCATTTATTTTAATTAGGTTTGAGAACATTTGATTTTTTTTCCCTTTAAATTAGTGGAAGCCATTTCTTGTACCAAAGCAGAAGCTCTGACTGCTTTTTGCTGAATGGCTGCAGGATTCCTCCCAGTCCATGTTTTGTCTTCGCCTAGTACATTTTCTTTCAGGTTCTCTAAATTTCTTCTTTGCTGGCATCTAGGCAGTGTTCTTAATAGTCAGTATGTGAATTTTACTCAAGCTGGCAGAATTAGTAGCTCTTATTTCTCAGTTTCTTTTTTTCAGACCGGGAGAGTTGGAATTAAGTTGTTGATCATTTAGAAGTCACCTCCAAATGTTATCTTTGTTGGCAGCTGGGGAGTGCAATGACTAGTCAGTAACTTAATTTTACCCAAATTCTTAACTTTTACTGGTTTTAATACCACTTTTCATAGTGGAAGAACTGTGGACAACTTGGCTCCCAGTATGTAGCCATCTTTGTGAAACAGCTGTGTAAACGATTTTAGTATTAGTTTTGAATTATAATATGAAGAAATACTAACCAGATGATTAACAAGTTTCTTTTGTTATTACATGATTTAAAAAAAATACCTTTGCTGCAATTGTTTAAATATTATAGGACTGTAAAACTCTAAGTAAAGATTTACTGTTAAACTTTTACTAGACAATGGTAAAGTATGACTGAGTAGTTGTAACTAAGTGATCCGCTGTTGTCAGTTTTCATTTGTTCCTCAAATCTTAGTTTGGATCCGATCCTTGGATCCAACTCTGCGTCTACTAACTCGTGGAACACTGAAAAGCTTTCAAGCTTCTCCCTTTCCCATAATGCCCTAGTCCCTAACTTACCTCAGATCTCATTTGCCACCTTAGAGTACAGACATAGTCACTGTTTCTGCTCTCAAGTTTGTAATATTTTTCAGTACTGTGAGTCTATTTCTTTTAGATTATCTCTATAAATTTCTAAAACTTCTTCATAATTTCTATTGCGCTTCCTCCATTTTTCCCCAGTAAAAAGCTTTTAAAGTACTTGTGGTACTCTTTTTCTTACCACTGCTGGTAATTTTTGTCTGTACATTTTGTTCCTCCTTAATACCATTGTTGATATTTTGTAATTTTCCTATATTTGTATCTTTTCAGAAAAAAAAAATCTTTATGGTTATCTTTTATCTTTTTGCAATAATGTCTGAGAAACACTCTGGTTTCAAGAACTGTATGGCCTGTGGCCACAAGATTCCCTTGTTGGATTTGCATTCTAAATGTTCTCAGACCTAAAGGTTTTAGCCCTGGGTCCTTATAGATAAAAGGATCAAACTGATGTTCAGAGACTTTCTGCCTTCTAAATATTCAATTCCATCAGCATTTTCTGGGGCTCAAACCCCTAAGAAAACAGGATTCCAGTAGTGTTCCCTGGAACCAACCACTTCATTGGCTCTGGGTTGGGAACCTCCTACAAAACTTGCTAAGACTATAGATCCCAGCTTCTTGGTTTTGAAAACCAGAAAAGAGAAATCTCAGTTCTGATCACCACTCTTGGCCCCGGATCCAATTACCTCTAGACTGCCGTCTCCTTTCTCTGCGTGTTCTCCAAGTCACGATCATTCTAGACCTTCATCAACAGCATCCTTAACTTGCTCTTCCAAAAGCTTGACCAAAGTCTATATGGACAGAATTATGAAGTTTCAATCAACACAAATACAAATGGGAGTTCTCCCCGCTGTGTTCCCATCCGGTCCAAAGACACTTTAGTTCAACCCCCCCCCCCCTGCATACTCCTTCCCTGATTCAACCTCGGGTATCAGAGTCACTGGATCCGAAAGTTCCGGAGTCCTTCACATTGATCCAGAGATACTGATATCTTCGACTCCAGGGGGTGTCTGTGAGCATACCAGTTCTGAGCGTCTCGGAGTCAGATCTGGGGGTGTTAGTTGATTCTGAAACGGTCAGATCAGTCTCTTCCTCTGGGCTTTGGCCTTTGACAGCTTGGCTCTGACGCCCTCTTAGAGTGCTTAGCCTTTGGAGAAGAAGGGGCTTATGACCCCAAAGCATGTTTTATTTGAGCTGTTGGTCATCTTTTCTCCAAAGCATTCAAGGTGGTGGAGAGAGCTGCTTTTAAAATAAAAAAAAAATAAATAAAAAAAGAGCTCTGTTCTAACCACCTAACTCATTTGTCTCTATGTCTTGAGCTTCAGTCATCCTTACCACAGGGAAAGCCAGCCCAAGTCAGTCAGCAGAATACCTAACAGGGTGTATTTTTTTTCCTGACATTTCAGCGGAACATCCCACAGAAGTTGTTCCGAGGAAGAAAAAGTGCAAAAAGAGACAACTGGACTTTTCTCAAGAGTCATTCACTGAAGATATCGACTTCTATGAGGGAGAAGCGTCCCCAAGATCACCACCCAAAAGATGTCTTATTTTGAGACATTCTGGAACTCTTAGTGAAGGGCTGGTTGGTCTACTGTCAACCCTTCTGAAGAGGAGTCTGTATTGCTGGATGCTTTTGGTGTTAGCCCATCTACCTCCTGGGTGACCCCGCCTGCTGATGAGCTCATTGATTTGGTCTATGGGCAGGCGTGGAATGAACCTGATACCACTGAACCAATCCCTAAGAGACCAGACAGGATCCTGGCACCACCTAAGGTCAGAACCTTTTGGAGCAAGGGAGTACTGGTTGAAACCTTGGTCCTAGTGCTGCCACAAAGAAAGAACTTGTGGAACAAAGTTCCTCTGGCCACCCCCCATAGCAGGGAGTCTACAGCGATGGGAAGTGAGTTTAAGCTTCAGTGACCTTTTGCCTTTTTGGTGACTGAAAACTCTGGCACACTTCACAAGACTCCGGAGGGATTTGATTATGGAACTTTCAAAATCCCTCTCTGGGGCCATATCCTCTGAGGCAGAGAGCACTATTGCCACTCAGTTTGCTACCCTTCAGTCCATTGATGGGTTCAACAATGGTGCGACCTTTCTGCATCCCCTCTCAACAAGTGCAGCAGGTTCTTTGCCGTCATTCTTCCACAGCAGGTGGTCTCTCATGGGCGACGGGTTCAGGTATTTCCATCAGAAGACATGCCTGGATGTACTTGTGTGAGTTTGCGGAACCCTTCGAAAGCTTCTTTATTTGGCACCAAAGTAAATGGTTCACACACTAGGTGCGAGTATGAGGGTAAAACCCTGTCTGTTGTGGGTGTACGTTTTTTGTTCCCTCAATGAACCTTTCAAGAATCAAAAGAGGTGGTCGAAAGACGTAGTTCAAGTAATCCTCAGATCCCTTCCAAGATGGGCATGGGAATAGTTCCCCCAGGGGCTGAGGAGGGAACTGTAATGGAAGACGCCACCCTCGCGGCAGAGGACGTCCACAAAACCAAGGATCAAGATATGCTTTCTGTGGCAGATCTTACCAGCGCTCCTGAAAGGAGGCTCCGACTGTCCTTCTCTGGAGGCAGTCAGGTGTTGTTTATCCCTGCAGCAGACAGACTGGCTAGAAATTAAAAAAAGATTCATGGGTGAGGCGGATAATATCCAGAGGTTATATCATACCATCTTCCCCTCCACCCCCGTTGTTTAAAAAAAAAAAAAAAAAAAATCCCAGGTGTTCCACCCAATCAGAGGGACTCAGCTGTGCTAGAAAAAAGTCATGCAAGAGGTTCTCCCTGACCAGAAAGACTGTGGAACTTATTCAAGATTCTTTTATCTCAGCAACCTAAATCAGTCAGTTTAATACACAAAGCTCCAGATGGTTATGGTTCAGTTCATTCTGCCTTTTCTGCACCAGGACAATTGGATGTGTTTGATAGATCTTCAGGATGCGTACTATCATATAAAAATGAACAGATGCTCCAGGTAGTATCTATGCTTCCAGATGAGAGCCAGCCATTACCAGTTCAGAGCTCTGCCCTTTGGTTTCACCAAAGCCCACAGGATGTTCAAGTATATGGCAGCAGTGACAGCTCACTCGAAGCTGCAGGGATTCCAGGTATTTTCTTATTTAGACAATTGTCTCATTACCGCTGTGAGCAGACATCAGCTGATCCAAGCCCGAAATTATGTACTCTAACTGTCCATCTGGGTGTTTCAGTCAAGTACAACAAATCGCATCTGGAACCAACACAGACATCGCAATTCACCAGTGCTTCATTTAATGCAGTCATACAAACAGCATCTCTCTCCTTGTCAAGAGTTCAGACTGTTCAATTCCTGGTCAGGAACATCATTCAAAACTCTTGTCTGTGAGCTTGATTAATCCTTCAAGCTTTAAGGTCCATGTCAGTGGCAGTCATCGTAGTACCATTGTCAACGTACCATGTGAGAATACTTCAGTGGACATTGGCAACTTTGTGGTCCATTCTTTACCACCCCCTGTCCAGTCATATAAAGATAACTCAGGCTTGCAAGAACTATCTCCTATGGTGGATATAATTAAGTCGAGGGCAAGGAGGTTGTCCCTTTGTTCTTCCCCAACCCAGGGCCATAGTGACCATGGATCCCTCCCAAATAGGGTGGGGAAGGACAGTCCAAGGCACATGGTCTTTCAAAGAGGCCAACACGCACATCAGTGTCCTGGAAATGAGAGCTGTCCTTACAGCATTGCAGGCTTTCCAAGACACACTCCCACCTGACTATTGCGATTCAAACGGACAAATATGTCTGTGGTTTGGCACATCAACAAACAAGGTGGGACCAAATCTTACCCTCTATGTCGAGAAGCTTTGAGTGTGGCAATGAGCAATCTCATCCAATTGATTTCTTATAGCAATGCGCATTCCGGGCAAGTCCAGCGGGATTGCAGACAGGTTAAGCAGGTCTGTTCTAATGCCTCATGAGTGGTGTCTTAGTATGAAGATGGCAGAGAGGATATTCAGTTGATGGGATCAACAATGGTGCAACCTTTCTGCATCCCCTCTCAGCAAGTGCAGCAGGTTCTTTGCCCTCATTCTCCCACTGAGAGAGTCACTGAGAGATGCTGTACTTCGCATTTGGCCTGCTGGTCCTTTTTTCACCTATGCCCTTAAATTTCTTCAGAAAGCATTTCGATTGAAGTGCACAGTAATCCTCATTGCCCCCTTATTGACCTTGTCAGGTTTGGTTTCATTTTCTTTGGCCTTGTCTTCTTCATCCTCAATGGACTGTGGATCCAACTCCAGACCTTCTCTCTCATGTGACAATCTTGTTTCACCCACCCGGACATTCTAGGCCTAAAGTCGACTTCATGGTTTTTCCAGTTCTGTTGATTGCTAGACAGCCCAGGCTTTCCTCCCTGGTCCATCACATTCTTTTACCATTTTGGAAAGTCAGAGGATGCCTGAGGAGTGGAGAAAGTGTTTTGGTACCTATCTTTAAGAATAAGGGTGAAGTGCAGAGCTGCAGTAACTACAGAGGGATAAAATTGATCAGTCACAGCTTGAAGTTATGAGAAAGAGTAGTGGAAGATAGGTTAAGAAGGGAGGTGATGATTAGTGATCAGCAGTATGGTTTCATGCCAGGAAAGAGCACTACAGATGCAATATTTGCTCTAAGAGTGGTGTTGGAGAAATACAGAGAAGGTCAGAAGGAGTTGCATTGTGTCTTTGTGGACTTAGAAAAAGCATATGACAGGGTGCCTAGAGAGGAATTGTGGTATTGTATGAGGAATCGGGAGTGGCAGAGAAGTATGTAAGAGTGGTACAGGATATGTAGAAGGGTAGTGTGACATTGGTAAGGACTGCGGTGGGAGTGACAGATACGTTTAAGGTGGAGGTGGGATTACATCAAGGATCAGCTCTGAGCCCTTTCTTATTTGCAGTGGTGATAGACAGGTTGACAGATGAGATTAGACAGGAGGCCCCGTGGACTATGATGTTTGCAGATGACATTGTGATGTGTTGTGAGAGTATGGACCAGGTTGAGGAGACCCTGGAGAGGTGGAGATAATGGGTTTTCCTCTCTTGCTACTCAAACGTCCGGCCAGTTTACAAAAGATTTCAGTCAATGTATGGTGCGTGGGATGTCTGCCGTGGCTAGCAGTGTGTGCACCATAAAAGTGACGTCTGCACGCACCAGACCTCAGAACTTCTCAGCCGCCAGTCTAACGTCGGGTGTTCCTGCCTTCCCAGCTGTCAGATTTTCAAGAACTCAGGTAAGTACCCTTTGGGGAATCTTCTTTTCAGTCAGTTTTCTAATGCTTGTTCATGTCATCCAGAAAGGGCAAGTGTAAGTGTGGCTGTCAGATACCTCATAAAGATGCCCACGATCTGTGATTGTTTTGTCTTGGTAAATCGCATGACTACAAGGCCTGCACCATCTGCCAGGCGTTTGTTCCCAAAACTTTACATAGCTGAGTCCAGGCACTTAATCTGTACTTAAAAAAACATCTTAAACAGCTAGTGTTGGGGGTGGAGGGCTCTGCCAACTTACCTACCAAACCGCCAAAAAAAAGAAGCCCAAGACTGCTAGGCTCTTCCGTCGGACACTTAGCCTGTGGCTGACGTTGGCCTGGTTGAACACTTGGTCTCTGCTGCCCCAGATACAGCGGGTACCTCTTCGGAAGCCACAGAATTCTGCACGGAAGGCACGTCCACGGACGCTTTACGGATGTCAGTCCCTGCCAAGGGGGAACCTGCGTTTTTGGTAGGACAGTCGGATCCCTCCATCTCTTTGCAGTCATCGACCTTAAGCCTTTCCCTGTTTATATCCCCGCTAGGCCATCCCTCAAAAAGGAGAAAAGGGAGCATGTTTCCCCTGTTGCATAAAGTACACTAGATTGGCAGGCTTTCTCTCAAAGCCTATTTAATGCCTTTATGGCTTTGCGGCCTACTTACACCTGGGACTTCCATGATCCCTCCTCCAATCCTGAGCCCTAGGCCTCAGGCTACAGAACCCTGTCAGATGGAAGAGGAAGAATACTCTGATTCTTCTTCTGAAGAATTACTCTCCTATACTTCTCACCTTCCTTCTCTCCTTGGATATGGTTCCCCAGAGGAAGAATCTGTGGATCCAGATTCACTTGCAGAAGATCTAACCTTTGGGTAAACTAGCTTAAATGAAGGAACATTTTAAGTGGGAATCAACGGAAATGACTGAGGTACAAAAATATATTATGACCTCATCCAGATGGATTCCCCAGCCCCTTCTGCTGTTCTTCCTATTCATCCAGCCTTTTTGCATGCCTTTTCAGCAGCATTCCTGAACCCGGACTCCCAGTCCCTGCTCCACTCAGATCTGATAGATTCTATAAAGTCTCTGAGACTGCAAAATTCTTAACTGCCCAGCTGCAGACGCAGCCACCATTTCTGTTTCAACTGACAAAGCATCAAAACTTCTGCGTTCTACTACCCTTCTCCCTGCTGACAAGGACAGCAAAACCATAAAGCGTTTGGGTAAAAAGATGTACACTTCTGCTACTCTTGCCTTCAGAGCAGTCAATTACCAGACACACGTCTAAACATACTTTATCATTTTTGGAGAAAATTGCCAAGGAATTGTCTGACTCCCTAGACTCAGCAGCCAAAGCTCAACTGTCCTCCCTTGTTTCTTTGACTTCTCAGGTTACCAGGCACTCTATCAAGTGCCGCTATGATGCTGCTAAGGCCTCAGCCAGGTCTGCAGCATCAGCATCTGTCTTAAGATGGTATTCCTGGTTACGTCTCCAGCCCCTGCCAAATGATTTTAGAGCTAAGCTGGTAGATGCTCCTTTGGACATCTCAGCCCTCTTTGGAGAAAAGGTGGCAGGCTTAATTCAAGTCCTTGCAGTAAAAGGGGAAAGAGATGCAAGATTTAAAACATCTGTTGGTAACCCCAATTTCAAAGTTTCAGAGGAATTTTCCTTCTAAAACTCCGTTTGTCAGAAAGCACTCATGGCCTGCTCCCTGTGCTAGGCCTAGGAAAACCTCCAGGAAGCAATCCACTGCCCTTCCAAGACAGGGTAGGTAGTGTGCGACTACCTGCCCACCTTGAAACCCCCTCTCTCCCTACATCTCTCAGTCTCCAAGTGTGGAGACTTTTCACTTCAGACAAGTGGCTTCTATCCATAATAAAAAAAAAAAAACTGGTACTTCATGACCTGGATCATTCCACCACAGAGAAAGGGAATTCCCCAGCCCCCAAAGGAACAACTTCACTTCTTAAAACCAGTGCTGGACAACCTTATGACTCAAGGTACCATTCAGCCGGGTCCACAGTCTGCTATGGGAAAAGGTTTTTACTCCAGGATTTTCCTAGTGCCAAGAAAAGGCGATCCTTGGAGACCAATTCTAGACCTTTCACATCTTAACCTCTTCCTTCAGGTGCCCACCTTCATGATGCTGACTTTGCCAATTCTCTTTCCACGTCTCTTCCCTCAAGGGTTCATGGCCACCTTGGACATCAAGGATGCCTGTCTCCATACCCCTATAAGGCCCAGCTTCAGGAAGTATCTAAGGTCTCAGTGGGCTTCTCTCACTTTCTGTTCTCTGGCTTGCCCTTTGGGCTTTCCACTGCACCCAGAGTCTTCACCAAATGTCTGGCACCAGTAGTTGCCTTCTGCAGGATAAAAGGGATCCAAATATTTCCCATATTTGGATGACCTCCTCATTCAGGCAGACTGCAAACAGTCCCTCCTGCAACACTTACAAGAAGCCATTGCACTCCTAGAGTCCCCTTGGTTTCAGATTACCCAAAATCTCAACTGGTACCCACACAAGACATATAGTCTTCCTGGGGTGCAGGATCAGAACAGACATCATGAAAGCCTACCTTCCTCTTCAAAAGGTGGAAAGCTTGACACATTTTTTGCTCCTAGCTCTTCAGGCGAAAGAAATGACTGCAAAGCAGTACCTCATGCTCCTGGGCTACATGGCATCCACTATTCCCATGCTGCCTTTAGCCAGACTTCACATGAGGAAAGTGCAGTAATATCTCAGGTCAATTTGGATGCAGCATTCTCACCCTTAGAGTAGAGGGTGGCCGTCCTGCAATGCCTCAAACAGGAGATACATTGGTGGTTTAATTTGGTGAAACTCAACCCAGGTCTTCTACTCCAACCCTCTCAACCGAAACAAATAATGTACACAGACACCTCAGACCTAGGGTGGGGAGCGACTCTGGGGCACCCGAAAGTGCAGGGAGTGTGGCCAGCACCACACAAGAAAGAGCACATCAGTGTGAGAGAAATGAGGACAATATTACTGGCCCTGCGGGCCTTCCAAACCGGACTTCACCAGGGACCCCTGAAACTTTTTACAGACAATACCACAGTACTGTGGTATCTCAACAGGCAAACGGGGAACCAAATCATATTTACTTTGCAGACTAGCTCTCCTGGTGGGAGAACTGGCCTCCACCCAGGAAGTGACTCTACAGGCGGTATACATACCTTCACAACAGAATTCCCAGGCAGACTCCTTCAGCAGGTTCATCACTATGGCCCATGAGTGGATGCTACACAGGGATGTCTTTTTGGACCTGGTCCACTGATGGGGTACACCTCAAATAGACCTATTTGCCTCCACCATCAACAGGCAAGTTCCCTCTTTCTGCACCAGACCCATGGGCTAAGGCAACAGATGCCCTTTCAATTTCTTGGAAGGGGATGTTTCTCTATGCATTATCCTGCTTCCCTCTTGTTCAGAAGGTCCTGCTGAAGATACAGCAGGACAGACCAAAAATCTTGCTGGTGACTCCCTATTGGCCAAAACAGCATTGGTTCCCCCTGCTCCTACAATTGTCCAAGGGAAGTCACCACAAGGTACCCCTTAGAGTGGAACTTCCCACACGGGACAAGGGAACCAAAATCCACCTACAGTGGCAATCTCTTCACCTCATTGTGTGGGTGATAGGATTCTGATCCCTTTCAGACACCTTTACAATGAGGATGTGCTCACTGTCCTGCAGGAGGCTAGGAAACCCAGTACCAGGAGATCATACCTATCCAAGTGGAAAAGATTCTCCATATGGTGTCTCAAAAGGCAGTTGGACCCGTTGCAAAGCAAAACTCCTCTAATACTGTCTTACCTGTGTAAACTTTTTCAGACAGGATTAGCATTCTCATCCATTAAGGACCATTTGTCTCCCATTTCAGCATGCCTCCCTCTGGACCCCCCCTCCCAGTTTTGATTGCCTGCAAAGCTGTTCCTTAAAGGGGGTCCTTCATCTCAGGCCGCTAAGGAAGCCCATCCACTCTCCATGGTACCTGAATTATGTTTTAGAGAAGCTAACACTACCCCCTTTTGAGGCAGCATCCAAAGCTTCCCTAAAATACTGCACACGGAATACTGTCCTCCTCGTGGCCTTGACCTCAGCTAGAAGATTGTCTGAGCTGCAAGCCCTCATGGCTATTCCACACTTTCTTGTATTCCACACAGATAGGGTAACCCTTAGAACCAACCCTTCCTTTATGCCCAAGGTGGTTAATGACCTTTCTTTAAACCAAGCCATCCACCTACCCACCTTCTTCCCCAATCCACAGGGAGACAGTACTTCATTCCCTGGATGTGCAAAGACAACTCTGATTCTATCTGCACAAACCAGACCAACTAGGCAGGCAGAATACCTGTTTCTGCCCCCCCCCCTAAACTAACCATTTCTACATGGGTTTCCAAAGCTATTACCTTTTGCTACAAATACCACAGGAAATCCTTGCAAAGGAGTGTTAAAGCATACTCCACCAGGGCAATGACCTCCTCTGGAGCTTTCTTCAAGGGCTTGGACACCTCCACTATCATTGAAGCTGCTAATTGGTCTTCTGTGCACACCTTTACAAAACATTACAAGATAGACCAGATTTCTAGGTACAGAGATGGATTCCTGGAGAATTCTACTAGACCACCTCTCCCTTCTTCAAAGTGAGCATTGGCACTCACCCATATGTACAGAATACTGCAACATGTGAATAGAAGGACATAGAAAAGTTGTATTAAATCTTACCATAACCATGGATGTCCTTCTCTTCTATGTTGTAGTATTCCTTCCCTCCCACCTACCCCGCTTGTTATACAGCAGTTCCCTTTTGGATAGCACAGGACTTGCATTACCTTCTAAGGACTGGTTCCTACTGGGGCACTCAGTTCTGAGGTCTGGTGCATGCAGACATCACTTTTATGGCCCACGCACTGCTAGCCACATCAGATGTCCCAAGCACCATACAGTGACTGAAATCTTTTGTATACTGGACAGATGTTCTGGTAGCAAGAGAGGAAAACCCATATGTCCAGAATACTGCAACATAGAAGAGGAGGACATCTATGGTTATGGTAAGATTTTACACAACTTTTCTATACCACTGCCCCGGAGCAGACTCCCTACCCATGCAAAATAAAGCTCATCCCTGTCCATGTCCAAGTTGGATATGTGAGTGGGAAACTGAAAATGTATTTATTTTATTTTACATTTGTTTACTGGGATTGTCTGACTGGATATATGTCCATTTTCAGTGGAGGTCCGGGAAGAAAAACTCCAGAAAGCAGAGTATAAATACATTAGGAACACTAGAAACATTTAGAGAGAAGTATAATATGCAGTTTTCAGTAGGGTGACAAACATGGATAAAACATAGTGGACAACATCAAAATCATGAGGCTTCAATTTCAGACAATAATACATGGAGTTATGAGCTAAGTCCCTTCAAGAATTCATACACTTATTAGAGTACAAGATTGAAATGCTTAGGGAGAGTTTGCAGGTGGGTGTTGATTAGTCGGGGTTTAAGCAGGGACACTGCCAATGCTGTTCGAAGTGTAGTTTGAGGCTTTTTTTGAACTGGGTTAAGGAGGATTGGTGAGTAAGTTCGGCAGGTAGCATATTCCAAGTTTTGCCTACTGAGTTGGCGAATAGTGAGACCCCAGCTACATTTATGCTCTTAGTTGTTTGTACCAGCAGTTTGTCAGCAGAGCGTAGTGTCCTCAGGTTGCTGTATGGTTTGATGATCTTATTTAGTGCTGGTGTTCTTTCGTATTGATATAGTATTTTGTGGGTTATTATAAGTTGGTTGTATCGGAGAAGACTTGGGCCACTCTAGCCATCCTAGTTGAGTTAGGTTGATACAATGGTGGGTCCTAGAGGTAGCACCGGTAGCAAATCTAGCAATATGGTTGTAACAACTAGCAAGTTTGAAAATGTATCACAGGATTGCCTCCTGTACTACTAATGGATAGAGGCAGCACCTAAGTGCTCTATTCTATACATGGCTTTTATCATATTATCTATGGTATGATCCCAGTTATTCTCACTAAGGGTAATATTATTAATGTTAAGTTCTCTATCTCACCTTCATTCTTGCTGTTTGGGATCCTCGACTCCGACTCGGCCATCTTCAATAGCTTGAGAGCTGTTTACTGGCTCGAGGCTACCCCTTATCCCATAATGCCTAGCGATAGCTACCCAGATCTCGTTTGCCGCTTCAGCTGCGAGGGTGTCATTTTTTTGGCTCAGGCCTGTATATTTAACTTTTTGTGTAAACTTTCCCTAGAATTTAAATTTTCTAGTATCCTTTCTATTTAGAGTTAGTTATGCGTGTTGTAGTTATATTTTCTATAGTCTCTACCTTTTTTGACAGAACTCGTTTAAGTTAGAGAGTTCTCCACCCCTCCCCCATCACTAGGTTAGCCGTTTAACTTAGAGGCTCTCCTACTTCTTTTTTCCCTTATTGTAAAAAAAAATAAAATATATATATATATATATATATATATATATATATATATATATATATATATATATATATATATAATAATTATATTATATCGTAGATTTCCTTCATAGTTATAGATAGTACTTGTGTGTTTTGTCTAGTATAGTACTGTTTTTTTTGTCTGTATTTACATGCTTAGTCTTCCCTTTTTTGGTACAGTCATGTCTAAGGAAGCTAAGGTTTCTGGATTCAAGAAGTGTGACTCATGCTGTCAGAAAATGTCTCTGACAGATGGGCACACTAGTTACGTCTACTGTTTGGGCGCTGTTCACCTGCAGGACTCTTGTTCTATTTGCCATGCTTTTAGTCCAAGAGTCCTGCAGGAGCGTAAGAACAAACTGATTCTTAGGGGTCTGTTAAAACCCCAGGATTCACCGGCAAAGAGTGCACAGCCAGTAAAATCCCCAAAATCCACTAAGCCGTCGGCTCCACCCTCGGAGCCGACTCCTGTGCAGGATTTACCTTCTAACTCGGTTCCGGCTGGCACCGACAAGACAACCTCCCCGTCGGCTCCATCGGATGCTTCGGAGCCATTGTGGAGCCACAAGAGGCTGAGGTCCCTTCCTTAGAGTCGGTGCATTCGGCTCCTCGGTTTCCATTACTTCAAAGTGAGCGTAGCCACCAATCCTCACACTCCTCTCTATCCTCTAGGCAGTCGGATCACGATCTGGAGAGAGTAGTCAGTAGGTTGCCAAAGTCGCAGGCACTAACTAAATTATTGTCCAGCCCTCCTCAACAGGTATTGGCTCCGTCCACTTCACTTGATGTTCCTCCTCTGACTCCAATGAGTTCGGAGCCGGAGTTCATTGGGGTTTGAGTAGTGGAACCATCGGCTCCAATAACCATATCCCCTTCGGTTCCGACGTCGGCTCCGATTACCGCGATGGTGCCTTCCATCGAGGGATCTGGATGCCTGAGGCTCCCTCGTCGGCTCCGAGGGAGCGAGTGGCATCGAACCCTTGTCCGACCCCGTTCTCCCTCTTGGAGTATTGGTGCAGGTGAGCTCGGCTCCAACATCGGCCTCGGAGCCACCCCCCTCGGCGCGGAGAAAGATTCCTATTTCTTCGGAACCGGAGCTTTCTCTGCCTCGAGACAGGGACACCTTTGAGGTCATGTGGAGTGTGCTGACCCCCGAGTCAGCTCCACTACCGGCCCCACCAGCTCCGTCCCCCATAGTGCTTGTGCCAACCTCTGCTCCTCCTCCAGACCCCAAGTGTGGGGAACCAAGGCTCCAGGACACCCCATTGGGTATTTCCTCTTCTTCCGAGGCCTCCCCTGATCACTCAGAGGAGCCCCCTCGGAAGAGGAAATGCAAGAAGAAGCACATTGACTCCCCTGAGTCTGTCACTTCTGATACAGACTTAAATGAATCGGAAGGGTCCCCGAGATCCCCTTCTGAAGATGTTTCTTTCTCAGACATCCTGGCAATGCTTAGGCACAGGGGGAACTGGAATCTCCTAGCCCCTACCGAGGATGAGTCTGCATTCCTGGATGCTTTCATTTCCCGACCTTCCACCTCCTGGGTTTCTCTGCCTTTCGACCCACTTAAGTCCATAGTGACTCGTAAAGCTTGGTCAGCTCCAGACACAGTGGAACCAAATCCGAGGAGACCTAGTAAATTTATTACAGCCCCCCCCCAGGATAAACAATTCCTTTCTAAGGGTGTGCCCATTGATGCCATGGTGGTAGCAGCAGCCACCAAAAAGGAGCTAGCAGAGACCTCTTCATCTGTTTATCCCCCTAACAAGGAGTCTAGGATGATGGACAGGTACTGAAAGCGAATGTTTGCTTCAGCGACCTTCTCCATGAGGTCACTGAACTATCTGTGTCATTTTACTCGACTTCAAAGGGATCTCCTTAAAGAACTTGGAGATACCCTTCAAGATCCTACAGCTGAGGGAGCACAAGCCAAAATAGCTTCCCAGCTAGCGACACTTAATTCTATAGTTAACTCCTCCATGAGGTTCATTTCCTATGCAGCCAATGGAGCAAGTAGAGCCGCGGGCACGGGTCTAGCCCTTAGGAGGCATGCGTGGATGCGGCTGTGTCACTTTGCAGAACCCTTTCGAGCTTCCTTCACCAATACCCCCTTTGATGGCTACTTTCTCTTTGGGCCACAGGTGAAAGACACGTTGACTAGGTGTGAGCAAGAAGGCAAGACTCTCTCTGCCATGGGAGTCCAACATTTTTCCACTCCCTCTAGACCTTACCCCAAGGGTCAGAAGAGTGGGAAAATGTGTTTCTGTAAATCTCGAGGAGCCTTGCCTGACACACGTAGTGATTTTTCCTCCAGAGGCAGAGGGGGAAACAATAATAATAGATTCGTGGCAGAGGTGGTCCGCAGAACCAGGGCAACAGAGAATCTTTCTCTGATGAGCCCTTCCAGCATCCCTGAAGGGTTGCCCGGCTGCTCACCTCTGGAGGCAGTCGGGGGAAGACTTTCACTGTACCCAAAAGCCTGGCTAAATTTAACAAAAGACAGATGGGTACGGTCCATTATATCCGGAGGTTACAAAATTCCCTTCCATCAAACCCCCCCTTACAGTCAAAGAAAATCCTTCCAGATGTGCCACCCAATCTGAAGGAGCAAGCAGCAATAGAAGTTTCAAAACTGCTAGAAAAAAGAGCCATCCAGGAAGTCCCTGCAGACCAGCACGGATCCGGAACTTACTCAAGGTTCTTTTTGGTACCAAAAAAGACAGGGGACTGGAGACCGATTCTGGATCTCAGCAGACTAAACAAGTCTGTACAAAGAACAAAGTTTCGGATGGTCATGCTACAGTCCATTCTACCTTTTCTGGGTCAGGACAATTGGATGTGCTCGATAGATCTTCAGGATGCCTACTACCATATCAAGATGGACAGACACTCCAGGAGATTTCTTCGCTTTCGGGTGGGGGCCAGTCATTACCAGTTCAGAGCTCTGCCCTTTGGTCTCACCACAGCCCCCAGGGTATTCACCAAGTGTATGTCAGTGGTCATGGCTCACCTGAGATGTCAAGGATTCCAGGTGTTTCCGTATCTAGATGACTGACTCCTCACTGCTACCACCAGGCATCAACTCATACAAGCGTGGGATTATACAATCACATCCTGCACCCAGCTAGGTATTACAATAAATTTAGAAAAATCTGCCTTGTTGCCCTGTCAATCTATCACTTACATAGGAGCAGACTTAAACACAAGGGATATGTTCGCAAGGTTACCACTAGAAAGAGTGTTCACAATTCGCCAATAAGTGCAAATTCTAATGCAGAGCAGAAAAGGATCCAAGTCGGGTATGTCCTTCAAACTTTGGGCTCCATGGCAGCGGACATTCTTCTAATCCCACTAGCGCACTTCCACATGAGAATTCTTCAGCGGCTTCTTTGCACACAGTGGTCCTTCCAAGAGCTACCCATATCTCACATGATCCTTAGCACGGAGGCATGCAAAAGACACCTTTCTTGGTGGATGGTCTCTCCATTAGTTACTCAGGGAAGACCTTTCATACAACCCCCTCCGGTAGCCACAGTGACGACAGACACCTCCCTGATGGGGTGTGGGGGGGGGCATTATCTGGGCAGGACAGTCCAAGGCACTTGGCAACCTCACAAGTACCATCTGCATATAAATGTCCTAACGTTGCAAGCTCTTCAAGACTCTCTTCCTTCCGGGACCATTGCAATTCAAACAGACATGTCAGTGGTGTGGTACACCAACAAGCAGGGCGGAACCAGATCCTACCCCTGTGTCGAGAAGCACTCAGATTTTGGCAATGGGAGATTTCCTCCCAACGTTTTCTGATCGCAACGCACATTCCTGGGATTTCCAACGTCATAGCGGACAGGCTCAGCAGAGCTATCCTCATACCTCATGAGTGGTCTCTGAATCAGGAAGTTGTGGATCTTATTGCCACCCTCTTCAACAGCAAATGCAGCAACTACTTCTCCCTTCTTCCGCTTCCAGGTCACATACCCAGAGACGCTCTAGTCCACGATTGGCTTCAGGGACTTCTTTATGTTTTTCCTCCATTTCCCTTGATACCGAAACTCATACAGAAAGCAAAATCGTTGGGTTGCAAAATAATCCTCATTGCCCCCTACTGGCCTCGACAGATATGGTTCCCGTTCCTGCACCATTATCTTCTCGATCAACCCTGGACTCTGGACCCAATTCCAGATGATCTGATTCATCAGTCAGGCGGGTTGCATCAATCCCTATAAACTCTCCAGCTCACAGCTTGGTTGCTCCACTTCCAACCTTAGCCAGGCTTCCCAGCATTTGTCCAGCAGTACGCGAGATTATCGTCTCCTCTCACAAGTCTACAACGAGAAAAACTTATGCTAGCAAATGGAAACGTTTTTCTTGTTGGGCGGAGTCTAGGAATGTGGATCCCTTCTCAGCCCCACTCCACGAAATTCTGGAATTCCTGGCACAACTGTTTCACCATGGGACTGCTTCCGCTACGATTAAGGTACAATTAGTGGCCATTTCTAGCTTTCTTATTGGTTGGTCAAATTCTAACATAATGTCTCTTAAGCTCTGTAAAGCTTTTTTGAGAGGAACATCTCTTCTTAGACCTCCAGTGAGAGATCCTCCTCTCCCTTGGGACCTTAATTTCGTCTAACGTTAATTTTGCCCCCTTTTGAACCAGCAGCTTCCTGCTCCATCAAGTTTCTATCTTGGAAAACACTCTTTCTGGTAGCTATCACTTCAGCTAGGCGTGTCTCAGAACTCCAGGCACTATGTGTTCGTCCTCCCTACCCGGTGTTTCACAAGGACAGAGTTGCTCTGAGGACTAATCCTTCGTTTCTTTCTAAATTCTGCTCAGAAAATAATTTAAACCAATCTATAGATCTCCCTGTGTTCTTCCCAAATCATAGCAACAAGGCAGAGTACAAACTTCACCAATTGGACGTTCATAGACAATTGCGTTTTTTACCTGCACAGAACTAAAGAAATAAGAAAGTCAGACCAATTATTCCTTTCTTATGCCTTAAACAAACACGGTCTCCCAGTTTCCAAGGTGACCTTATCCAGATGGTTGTCCCACACTATTACTTTTATTTATCAGTTAAGGAACAAAGAGTTACCAGTTAAACCAAAAGGCCATTCTACTAGGGCGTTATCCACCTCCATAGCCTTTCAGTCTAGGTTGCCCATGGATTCCATCTGTGCAGCTGCCACATGGGCAAACCCTCATACCTTTATATCTCATTACAAGGTGGATATGGTCTCCCGGAGCAGAGCTGACTGTGGTTCCACTGTTCTGAAGAGTCTGTTCCACTGAGCCACCCAGGGTGTTAGGTGCTAGGGACACTGTCCCAAACAACAAGAGTGAAGGCGAGATAGACAACTTAACATTAAGAAGTTATGTACCTACCATAACGTTCCATGTTAGTTGTCTTCATCTCGCCTTCTTTCTTGCAGCCTTCCCTCCGTTCCCCGTCCTAGTGGATTGAGAGGAGTTCCTTTTTTCACTGGTTGAGTATTCTTTTATTGTTATTCTTCTGGCCAGGTCTTCCTAAACTATTCTAGATATTAGAATGCTGGGAACAATCTGTTTTTTCTCTTATGTCTGGTTTAGCTATTTCAAACGAGATCTGGGTAGCTGTCGCTAGGCATTATGGGATAAGGGGTAACCTCGAGCCAGTAAACAGCTCTCGAGCTATTGAAGATGGCCAAGTCAGAGCCGAGGATCGGCTCCAATCCCAAACAGCAAGAAAGAAGGCGAGATGAAGACAACTAACATGGAACGTTATGGTAGGTACATAACGTCTTATTAACCGTGGAATGGGTAAGGGCAGTGTAACACCATGTGGAATGGGTAAGGGCAGTGTAACACCATATGGGATAATTGAAGTGTAAAGGGAAATCAGCTAGGCTTAAAATGGCCCACAAGGGCAGCTAGCCTAGTATTTACCTATGACCATGAAGACTACGTATACCAAAAGGGCATTTGATTGGAACATTAGAGACAACATGGATTATAAAAAACTAATTGCTGGAGAAAGAGATTGTTTTTAAATCTGAGAATGGGTATAGAAAAGTAGGGTCAAAATACTACCGATAAAATAAAACTGCCAGTTCCAGATAGTTGCGATCACTCAGCTTACACTAACCCAGCCTGGTGGGACCAGCAAACTACAGCCAGGATGAGAAGAAACAGAAATTTAAGGGGATTAGCTTCAGAGAAGAGAAGGGCTCTGAGAGTGTTTTGAGCCCTTAATATTTAGTTCCTGCGTAAGTGAACTAAATAATTCTAACAAATAAAAAAATAAAATTAAGTTTCAAAGAATACTACTTCTCCAGTAATGGTTCTGAAATGGGGCTTTATTAGGATAAGTGCATAGGCGCCTTCGTCCAATCCATTACAGTCCATGTTAACAAATATTTGTGAATAGTACACACATGTACACTGTTTTACAACAATGAGAAAGGGAGGATTTTCATTAAAATGGATTAGAAAATTAATTTCTTTATTGGAAGGTGTAAAAGAATTCCATTGGACGAAGAAATTAGCGTAATTTTGCATGTGGGTCAGTGAGGGGGTGAGGTTGCTTTTATTTACTTGCCAGTGGGTACGAATGCCCTATTTCCACTACTTTTTTACATGGCAATCATCTTTATCTGGTCCACAGCATATTCCCTAGAAGCTTTTTTATAGATGCTATTCCTAGATTTATAATTTCCTAGAAGCTATGTCCATTTGACGCATTTATATCACTTTATCGAAAGATGAAAATAGCGAACGCTATTTCATCGGCCACAAAACATCTAAACATGAAAATATCGAACATTCAGAATAGCGAGTTTTTTCCCATGAAAAGAAATTTGCTGCTCCGAAACACATGCACACAACACAAGCACATCAAACAAACAGCAACCGCACACACACACTTAAATTACTACATCTAACGCTACACTAAACTAAACATACACTACTGTCTGCCCACTTACCTTAACCCAAACCCCTAACCCTAAGGTCCGTCACTATCGCACACTCACCTAACCCGCGCCCTAACCCTAAAGTCTGTCACTATCGCACACACTCCTAACTCGCCCCTAACATACAAACAGTCGCACACTTACCTGAACCCAACCAGTAATTTTCCACCATAGCGCTAAGAATAGCAAAGCCACAGAAACGGCCAACCAAATTCTTTCCCGAGGAAAGAATTCACTGTTCTGCAGCTTCGCTATTCTTAGCATTCACTGAATAGTGTTCGATATCAGAACATTCAAAGTTTTAATACTTTGATGTTCTGATATAGACCCCATTTGACAAAATGTTGACTGTCTAAATTTGCAGTCATCTTTTGCTGCATAGGTATTGAGAAAATGTTAAGTTGTCATTCTCGCCTTCATTCTTGCTGGATGGGTTCGGAGCCGATCCTCGGCTCTGACTCGGCCTATACTATAGCTCGAGAGCTATTTTTTACAGGCTCGAGGCAGCCCTATATCCCACAATACCATGCGCTAACTCCCCAGATCTCGTTTGCCGCTTTGCTGCGAGGTTGCCTTTTTTTGCCGGCTCAGGTCAGTAAAAGAAATTTTAGCAAATTCTTCTAAACTTGAGGTTAGTTTTTGTCAGATTAGTTCCCATTGATATAGTTTTACCTAAATTACCTATTAGTAATTTTTTCGTTAAGCCCTACCCACCCCTTTAGTTAAACTTTCTAATCGGGCCTACAGGCTTAGTTTTTGTTTTCTCTCCCCCATTATTGTGTGTGAGTTGTTTTAGTCAGCCCCTTAACTTCTCCTTGGTGTGAAAGTTGAGTGAGTGGTTGTGCTTGACTGTTACTGTTTTTTTTAGGGTAACTATGTCTAAAGAAGCTAAGGTCTCGGGATTCAAGAAGTGTGACTCGTGCTGTCAGAAAATGTCTCTGACAGACGGTCACACTTCTTGCATCTATTGCTTGGGACCTTTGTACCTGCAGGACTCTTGTTCCATCTGCCACGGATTTAGTTCGAGTCCTGCAGGAGCGTCGTAATAAACTTATTTTGAGGGGCTTATTGAAACCCGATGACTCCCCGTCCAAGTCTGGCTCGGGGAAGTCGTCTAAGCCCGCCAAGCCCTCAGCTCCAGCTTCTGAGTCGAGGGCTGGCGAAACTGAGATCGCTCCTCCAGTCGGAGCCGATGTGAGCAAGATTGTACCCGCTCCGAAACCTGTATCGGAGCCGACATCAGCGTGCAAGCGCTCTAGATCCCCTTCATTAGAGTCCATCCGATCGGCTCCAAGATCACCCCTTCTATCGGAGCGGAGTCATAGGACTAATTCCTCCAGGTCGTCTAGGCTTTCCGACCACGATATTGAGAGGGTGGTCAGTAGACTCATAAAATCTCAGGCATTGGCCCAAATAGGAAGTTAACAAAAAGCGAGCTTTGAAAACAGTCCACTCAAACAAAGTATAAATAACTTTATGATATCCTTTTATTGTTAGCACACGCTTTCGGAGAGCTCTATGTCCCTCCTTTTTCAGACACAAAAACAAATCAATGCCTAACTACAATTGTACTATATATACCTCAAGTCAATTAACTTAATTATGCAAATTACACTAAACTAAGTCAAGTACGAAAAACGCACCTTGAAGCAACTACAAATACTCAGTACCAAACAATATTGAGTATTTGTAGTTGCTTCAAGGTGCGTTTTTCGTACTTGACTTCGTTTAGTGTAATTTGCATAATTAATTAATTAAGGTAATTGACTTGAGGTATATATAGTACAATTGTAGTTGGGCATTGATTTGTTTTTGTGTCTGAAGAAGGAGGGACATAGAGCTCTCCGAAAGCGTGTGCTAACAACAATAAAAGGATATCATAAAGTTATTTATACTTCGTTTGAGTGGACTGTTTTCAAAGCTCGCTTTTTGTTAACTTCTTCGTTGGTTTGTGTACTTTTGATTTTTTGGGTATTGGCCCAAATACTCCAAAGCCCATCTCACCAGACTGTGGCTCCCTCGGTGCCACCTTCGATTCCTCCTCCGACTCTCCAGTCAAGTTCGGAGCCGGAGTTTGTCGGAACCGTAACCTTGCCCACATCGGAGCCGATACTTCCACCTTCGGCTCCGGCGTCGTTGGCTCCGACTTCTTCATTGGTACCGTCCGTGGAGAAGTCCGGGTGCCGAGACTCCATTGTCGGCTCCCAGGGGGCGAGTGGCATCGGACCCTTGTCCGACCCCGCTCTCCCTCTCAGAGCGTCGGCTCTGGTTAGTTCGGCCCCGACATCATTCTCGGAGCCTTCTCTGTCGGTGCCGGGGGTGGTTCTGGTGTCTTCGGAGCTGGGACTGTCTTCGGTGCCTGATAGGGGGGCTTTCGAGGTGATGAGGAGCGTGCTAGATCCAGTGTCCGCTCCAAGGTTGGGTTCTTCAGCTCCTCCCTTCACAGTGCCTGTTACGGTCTCTGGCCATCCTCTTGCAACTGATAGCAGAGATCCAACACATAGGGTACCCACTTTGGGTGTCTCATCCTCCTCCGAGGCCTCTCCTGAAGCTTCAGGAGAGCCACCTAGGAAAAGAAAGTGCAAGAGGAAGCACGTAGACTCCCCTGAGTCTTTAACCTCGGACACCGACTTGGATGAGTCTGAGGGCTCCCCTAGATCCCCCTCTGAAGATGTCTCCTTTTCAGACATACTAGAGATCCTGAAACAGAGGGGGAATTGGTCCACACTCAAACCCTCTGAGGATGAGTCGGTTTACCTTGATGCCTTTGGATCTCGCCCTTCCACCTCCTGGGTGTCCCCCCCTTTCGATCCACTGATGGAAGTGGTGGCCAGAAAGGCGTGGGCAGCTCCTGACTCCATGGAACCTACCTCTAGGAGGCCTTCAAAATTTATTTCTGCTCCGGTGGACAAGACATTTCTCACATAAGGTGTCTCGGTAGATGCTATGGTGGTAGCAGCTGCCACTAAGAACGAATTAGCTGATCCTTCTGTACCTGTTCATCCTCCTAACAAAGAGTCCAGGACCATGGACAGGTATGGTAAGTGGATATTTGCTTCAGCGACCTTTGCTATGCGATCGCTGAACTATTTATGTAATTTCACCCGCCTTCAGAGAGATTTGCTCAAAGAACTGGGTGAAACTGTACAGGATCCGTCTGCTGCGGGGTATCAGGACAAGATTAACTCCTAGCTGGTTACCCTGAATTCTATTGCCAATTCCTCCATGCGGCTTATCTCTTATGCAGCCGATGGAGCGAGTAGGGCCGCAGGCACAGGTGTTGCGTTGAGACGTCATGCCTGGATGCGACTCTGTAATTTTGCTGATCCCTTCAAGGCGTCCTTCACCAACACCCCCTTTGATGGTTCAGAATTGTTTGGACCTCAGGTGAAGAATACTCTCACCAGGTGCGAGCAAGACGGTAAGACTCTGTCTGCTGTGGGAGTCCATTTTTCCACACCATCTAGACCATACCCCAAAGGTCAGAAGGGTGGAAAGATGTGGTTCCGTAAACCACAGGGAGTCGCGCCCGCCGCACGTGGTGAAATTCCCCCTAGAGGCAGGGGGGGGACAACAATAGACGCCGTCCCAGGGGCAGAGGGGGTCCACAGAACCAGGGTTCCAGGGAGCCCTTCCCTGACCAACCCTTTCAGCATCCCTGAGAAGCTGCCTGACTGTCCACCTTCGGAGGCAGTCGGGGGAAGATCATCTCTGTACCCGGAAGCCTGGCAATCCCTCTCTCAAAACAAATGGGTACCATTGATTATATCCGAGGGTTACAAAATCCCCTTCATTTCCCCTCCAAACCAATTGCCAAGACCCCTCCCAGACGTACCACCCGGACAAAGGGGTCAGGCACAGCTGGAAATAGAAAAGCTGTTAAAAACAAAAAAAAGAGTCCTCCAGGCAGTCCCAGCAGACCAGCTAGGATCCGGAATCTACTCCAGGTTCTTTTTGGTACCAAAAAAGACAGGAGACTGGAGAACCATTTTGGATCTCAGCAGACTGAACAAATCTGTACAGAAGACAAAATTTTGGATGGTAACGCTGCAGTCCTTTCTGCCCTTCTTTGGTAGAGACAACTGGATGTGCTCGTTAGACCTACAGGACGCGTACTATCACATAAAGATGCACAGGCACTCCAGGAGGTTTGTCCGCTTTCAGCTGGGAGCCAGTTATTACCAATTCAGAGCCCTGCCCTTTGGTCTCACCACAGCCCCCCGGGTGTTCACCAAATGTTTGGCAGTGGTCACGGCTCACCTGAGACAAAAAGGATTCCAGGTGTTTCCATATTTAGACGACTGGGTCATCACCGCTACCACCAAGTAGCATCTTATCATAACCAGGGATTACACCATTCACATTTGCAACAGGTTAGGTATTTCCATAAATTTTGCAAAATCCTTTTTGTCACCTTGTCAATGTATAAACTTCATAGGCGCCGTGTTAAACACCACAGAAATGTCTGCAACTGTAACACCTCAGATAACACTTCAGAGAGTGATAGATATACGGCAAAATGTCCACCTTCTGATTCAGTCCAACAAAGTTCAAGCCAAGTTAGTACTGAAAACATTGGGCCTCATGTCAGCGGCGATTCCCCTTCTTCCCTTAGCCCGCTTCCATATGAGAATTCTTCAGTGGATGCTTTTCTCTCAGTGGTCCTACCAACAACTTCCTATGACACACAACATATTGATAACCCCGACTTGCAAGAAACACCTCGCCTGGTGGATAGTCTCCCCTCAACTTCTTCAGGGCAGACCCTTTGTTATTCCCCCTCCAGTTGCCACGGTGACAACAGATGCCTCCCTGATCGGGTGGGGGGGGGGCATTATCAGGGCAGGACTGTCCAGGGCACGTGGCAACAATTAGAATGCCACCTGCACATGAATGTCCTAGAGATGAGAGCAGTGCTTTTATCGTTGCAAGCCCTTCAGGACACTCTTCCCACGGGCACTATAGCAGTTCAAACGGACAATATGTCCGTAGTGTGGTACATAAACAAGCAGGGCGGAACAAAGTCCTACCCCCTATGTCGAGAAGCACTCAGACTTTGGCAGTGGGTGATCTCCTCTCAACGGTTTCTGATAGCAACGCACATCCCCAGGAGATCCAACATCATAGCGGACAGATTGAGCAGAACAATTCTCATGCCTCACGAGTGGTCTCTAAATCAAGCGGTAGTAGAGAGAATTTTCCAGAAGTGGGGCCAGCCTTGCTGCGACCTTTTTGCAACACCTCAAAACAGCAAGTGCCTCGACTTCTTCACTCTCTTCCTCCTACCACTCCACCCCCCCAGAGACGCTCTAGTCCACGATTGGTCTCAGGGTCTTATATACACTTTTCCTCCTTTTCCGTTGATTCCAAAGCTAATTCAGAAAGCAACCGCATTGAGACCCAAAATGATCCTCCATTGCTCCTTACTGGCCTCGACAAGTATGGTTTCCGTTCCTGCAACGATACTTTCTGGAGCAGCCCTGGCATCTGGAACCATTTCCAGATCTTTTGACCCATCTGACGGGCAAGCTGCACCAGTCTCTTCAGTCCCTCAACCTCACAGCTTGGTTGCTCCACTTCCAACCATAGCCAGGCTTCCCCTTATTTCTCTTCCTGTCCGTGACATTATTCTTGCCTCCCATAAGTCTAATACCAGGAAGGCTTATGCGAGCAAATGGAAGCGTTTTTCCATTTGGGCACAAGCTAGGACCTTATACCCTTTTAATGCTCCAATTCACAAAGTTCTTGATTTTCTGCCAGAGCTTTTTCATGCAGGTTCATCGGCAGCCACTATCAGAGTTCAACTAGCGGCCATTGCCAATTTCCATGTAGGACTTTCGGAAACCAGTATTATGTCTCATAAACTCTGCAAAGCCTTCCTCAAGGGCATTTTCTTACTCAGACCTCCCATTAAGGATCCTCCTCCAAAATGGGACCCGAATTTAGTGTTGTTATCACTAATTCTTCCTCCCTTTGAGCCTGCAGCTTCTTGTTCTCTCAAGCTCCTCTCTTGGAAGACTCTGTTTCTAGTGGCTATAACTTCTGCAGGCAGAGTGTCGGAGCTTCAAGCCTTATCCACCCGTTCCCCTTATTTGGTCTTTCATAAAGAACAAACCCTTCCTTTCTACCTAAAGTTTCTTTTGAATCAAATCTGAATCACACTGTTCACTTGCCGGTTTTCTTCCCAAATTATTCAAACCGGGCTGAACAGAAACTACATTCCTTGGATGTTCATCGCCAATTGCGGTATTATCTAGACAGAACAAAACAATTCAGGAAGTCAGAACAACTCTTCCTTTCTTATGCTGAAGGGAGGAAAGGACTTCCAGTTTCAAAGGTAACCCTTTCCAGCTGGTTAGCTTCCATCATTACCTTTGTCTACGAGTTGAGACATAAACAACTTCCTTCAAAACCTAAGGCTCATTCAACCAGGACGCTATCGACTTCAACAGCCTTTCAAGCAAGGTTACCTTTAGATGCCATTTGTGCAGCAGCTACTTGGGCTTCTCAGCATACCTTTATTACCCATTACAAACTGGATATAGCCTCCAGAAATAGAGCTGACTTTGGTTCCACTGTACTCAGGAGTCTGTTCCGTTGAGCCACCCAGGAACAAGGTGCTAGTGACGCTGTCCCATCCAGCAAGAATGAAGGCGAGAATGACAACTTAACATTAAGAAGTTATGTACCTACCATAACGTTCTATGTTAGTTGTCTTCTTCTCGCCTTCTTTCTTGCATCCCTCCCTCCTGCCCCCTAGCCTAGACAGACTTGAAGGTTCTGAGATCCTTCTATTTCATGATGTTGCCCCTTTTTCCAGGGTTCCCATATCATGACTACTATTGCCAGGGAGACTGTGTATATATATATATATATATATATATATATATATATATATGGTAACAAAAAATTCTATGCTATGTGTTAGCTGCCAACGAGATCTGGGGAGTTAGCGCATGGTATTGTGGGATATAGGGCTGCCTTGAGCTGGTAAAAAATAGCTCTCGAGCTATAGTATAGGCCGAGTCGGAGCCGAGGATCGGCTCCGAACCCATCCAGCAAGAAAGAAGGCGAGAAGAAGACAACTAACATAGAACGTTATGGTAGGTACATAACTTCTTATTATATTTCTTGCATTGTAGTTAGCTTGGATTGATGTCTTATATATTCTTATTTTGTAAATTATTTTTACTGATAAATATCCAAAGTTTCAGATAAGTGTGCTGTAGCCTGCTTTTATAGGACTAGAAGCAGTGTTGGGATCAAGATCTTTAAGTATTGCCTCTTATAACACTTTGTCTAAATGGATCTGTCAAGCATACTTTTATGAGGTTATATGGAGATTTCAGTGCATCAAGACGGTTTTAAGTCTTTGTCTTTGAAAAGCAACACACATTCATTTCTTAAAATAGAAACCTACCAAACTAGATGCTTAGTCAGCTTTTTAAAAGGCTTATTGTTAGCAGATCTTTTGCTGTTTGGGCTTTGTTTCCATCAGTGGTGGAGGGTAGTTAAGTTTCACAAAATAACCAAAATCAATAAGTGCTTTTGCTGTATATTAGTCAGAGCTTCTTCAGATCCAAGCAGTAAATCCGTGAAGTGCAGAGAAAACTGTGAGGTCATCATTAAGGTGCAGTCTGGTCGTATGAGGTTGATGGTTACAACTGGTTTTGTTTTTATGAAATCATTCCAGCTCTTTTTGGAGCCACTTCCCCATGTTTTGTTAGTTGTGCAGTAAGGGGGGGGGGGGGGGATATATATATATATATATATATATATATATATATATATTTTTTTTTTTTTTAAAGGGTATTCAGTCCAGAATCTGATTTAGTAACTGTAGCCAGAGCAGCCTTCTGTTATTAATAAAGGAGCAAATGGTGATTACAAAGAAGGCACCAAACATTTAGGAGCTATATGTTAAGATGAGAAAGCTGGGGGGGGGGGCACAGACATTTAAAAATGACTAAACTACTAAAGACTGGAATCTAAAATGCTAAACATTAAGCAAGACCAAAGGATGGGTAAAAACTAGTTTCACATTTTTTTTTAAAAAGCAGAAGATAAGAAAATAAATGAAACCGCTTCAAACTATCAGAGTAGCATACTATGCATTCAAAGTCTCTTGCTAGAAGTTGTTCTCTGTACAAAGGTGGCTGGTCAAAAGGGTAGTGTGATTCCTTCCCTCTACTAATAAAGGCCTTGAAGTGGCAAGGGGGTATGGTATGGGTTGAAGCTAAAAGGAGCTTGTTGATTGGTGGAAGTGGGAGGGGTAGATCGCAGGAGGTTCTTCTGGAAAGTAATGCTGTATTCTGTGTTGGTACGCAGGATTTGGTTAGTAGTCGAGCTTGTGGTTGAGCTTTGTAAGTTCCAGTACACTTTTTCTGGTGATATTTAGTCCTGTTTGTGTGTATGCATTTAAATGGATTTGCTATTCAAGCTCTTTTTTTTTTTTTTTCCTCAAGTATGGTGTTATTTCCATTTAGTGGGTTGAAGATTACACTGTCCAGAATGTGGAGTTTAAATGTGTTGTGTCCAGGTGGCTGTGTTTGACTAATGCACTTCTGCTTATTTTGAGTCTAATATCAAATGAATGTTGAGATATGCATATTTTGATCTTGTTAATGGTTTTACCTATGGAAGAGGAGTTGAAAAGTGTGCACTGGGCTCTTTACAGCCATTCCTGTATTTCATTCACTCTTGTTTCTAGTAATTTATGATCTAATGTCTTTTTATGCGTTCCTCAACTGATGAGTTTCAGATTCAACTTTGGCCCAATTTTTCAGAATTGGGTGTGTAACTCAGGCTCCTCCCATTACCCAAACCCCCCCTCGTGTCACCAGCATAACTTCACATCTTGTTTGCTGCTTGAAGAGTTTAGATGCGTTTCTTTGGCTTGGGCTTCTATTCAGTTAAGCTTTATAGTTTTTTGCTATTTGAAACCTTTAGATACCTTTTTGCTATAGTAGTCTCTCTTTCGACTAAAGTTCCTTCCCTTTCCCATATTTATCTGTAAACACAGACATATATGTATATATTTAAAAAAAAAGCTACAACAAACAGCCTTCTTTTTCTTCTTTAGGCCTCCTTCTCGCCTTCTGCACTTTATTCATTCTATTACTAGTTTTATCTAGTAGTTCTTTTTACCACTGCTGGTATTCTTTTCTTTACTAAAACTTTACACCAATCTCTCTCTCTCTTTTTTTTTTTTTTTTTTTTGTCTTGGTGAATTCCTTTTTACCATTGCTGGCAGTATTTTCTGTGCTTCTCCTTTTTCCATTGCAATGGACCATGCTGGACAAAGCTTATGGGTTTTCAGAAATGTGTGGCTTGTAGCCACAAGATGCCAAATTTTGATTCCCATGTAAGGTGTGTATATTGTTTGGGGGCAGCTTATCTAGAAGCGGGTTGCTGTGTTTGCATGGCATTTGGTCATCCAGCAGTGAGTGAACATCAGAACAAGCTTGTGTTTAAGGGTCTCGTTCCTTTTGACTCTAAAAAATGTGCTTTAGGTGCTTTCCCATTCAGGAAAAAGTCATGCAAGAAACACAAGGGGGATGAGTGACAGGCTCAAGCAAAAGAGCAAGGAGATGAGGATGCGATCAAAATTTCCAAGCCTTCAGATCCTTTTGTCTCCAATCTGATTCCAGTGTGGTCCAAGACTCCTCCCTTACCGAAGCCAAAGTTTTCCCCAGGTGTAGTCTCTCCTAAGCTGTGTTCACTGTCTACAAGAGAAATCCTTACAGATATCTTTAAGGCCACCTTTTACATCTTCATTTTTAAGATGTTCGTGTTTCACTGTTGCATTCATTACATTTGGGTTATCTGCTTGCAGTAGCCCTCAGTTGGCCTGATTAACAAAGTCTTGGGTCCTGAGTCGGATGCTGTCCCTTCTTCCATGACGTCAGGTCGTCAAGGATATAAAACATGCAGCCGATGCCATTACATCAGTCTTTCTTGCCGTGCGGTGCCCGAAGCAGAAGCAGTTTGCGACTGCTGGTCGGCCGACTCCTGAAATTTACGTTTTTGAGTTTCAAAACCAAAGTCTTCAACTAAAGCTAAGTACCTCATTGGGGAAACCTTTTCTTGCTCCTTACCGATGTCAGTAAAAGTTAATAATTGCATTACTTGTGGAAAGCAAATACCTCTCAAAGATTTTAATTTGTACTGTATTCCTTGCCTGGGCCCTAACCATGTCATACCTTGCTGTCGGTTTTGTGCTTTATTTAATCAGTGCACTATCCGTCGTCTGTAAATTTTTGTCTCTATATGTTTCTGTTTAATTATCCAGAAATATCTGTTAGCCATCCAACTACTGGGATTCTGAAAAAAGGCAAAGATAAAGACAGAGACAGGCCGCCTAGGCCCAAGGCTGCCGACGACACTTCACCTAAGCCAGTCGCCAGTTCACCAGTACTCCGTGAGGTGCTTTCGCAGCCCCTGATACCTGATACTTCTGATTTGCAGGCCTTTACTGAGACCCATTCAAAGTCCGGTATGCTGCGTGATGCTTCAACTATGGAACCTGCGGATGTCTCTACCTTGGATGAGTCCAGAGCCGCTGTACAGACACCGGCTTCTGAGGGTGTATTCAGGCCTACGGACTTGCAAATTAAACTGACGCCTCCTTCTTCATTTAGGCCTAAATCTCGAACCACACCTAAGAAACCGACGCTCAGGCCGCATGCTCAGGCCTCTGTGCCTAAAAAACAAATGATAAGAATGGTTGAAGATTTTATAACTTTAATCAGGGGAAGCCAACCTCCCCCTTCTAAGAGACCTAGGACTGAAGTTGTTTATGAATCTTCTGACCAGGATTCTGATTTTTCTGATTCTTCTGATGATCTGGATTTGGCTTTATCTACTTATGAGGATTCTGATGCAGAGGACTCTATTCCCTCTGCTTCCCCTCCAGAGGATTTTTCTTTTGGTGAAACCTTACATACTCTAAGAGAGCATTTCCACTGGGAAAGCCAGGATTTTTCTGATTCAAAAAAGAGGCTTAGGGATTTCTTAGTTCTGCCTCAGCATAGCCCTTTAGCTATACCTCCTGTACTAGACATTGTTGATGATGCCTTTTCGTAATCTAGTTTGGCCCCTGATTCTTTGCCTCTTGCTCCCAGAAAACCTGACAGATATTACAGGGTTCCTGATTCACACAAGTATCTTTTTAAAAATCCTATTGCGGATCCAGAGACTATTTCACAGGGACCCAAGGGCATTAAGGCTTCTACTGCTAAAAAATCTACCCCTTCTGATAGAGACTCCAGGGAGCTGGATAGATGGGGTAAGAAGGTTTATACTTCTGCAGCCTTGGCCATTAGGGCTTTAAACTGCCAGTTTCATATGTTAAAGTATCAACAACATGTTATTGGGTTGCTTAAACAGAAAATGATGTTGATTCCTGACTGTGCTAAAAGTAAAGAATTACAGGATTTAATGCATTCTGCTGAACAGGTTGGTAAACATACTTTACAATGTGGATTTGATTCATTAGAGGCCTCTTGCAGGGCTGCTGTTACTGGGTCTGTGCTCAGAAGGCATGCTTGGCTTAAGGAGCAATCTTTGCCTGGTCATGTTTAAGCTAAACTGTTGGATGCTCCCTTAAATCAGGACCGCCTGTTTGGCAACAAAGCTGAGGAAGTTCTTTAAAAGATGGACGATAAAGCTAAATCTATGCAAACTGTTAAAGATTTCTTGCAAGTTCAGCCTCCTAGATTTGGTAGGCATTGGCCCTCTTAAGAGTTGGTCCTTTCCTGCCCCTTCCAGGTCTTCTCAAGCCAAACCCAGACACAGCAGAAACCCCAGATTTCAGTCCCAGGGGACACACAAGACTAAGCAGTGGGGGATTTCCGCACCCAAATCAGGGAGTAGTAAGACCCCCCCCCCAATGGAAAACTGTCTCAATGACTTGCTTTTAAAACTTCCAAGCACTTCCCAACTGAATGCTCCTTTAGGCAGAAAGACAGGTCTGCGGGCCAAAAACTGGGAACTCATTACCCAGGACAAATGGGTTTTAAATATAGTGTCCCAAGGATACAGATTTCACTTCCACACATTACCAACACCAAGCGGGTGGCCAGATCTACGCCCAAATCAGTGGGCAGAGGCCCAAAATCAAGTTCTCTCTCTCTTAAGCATGGGGGCTATTCAGTTGGTACCAGAAGAGGAAAAGGGACAAGGTATCTATTTGAGACTTTTCCTGGTACCCAGAAAAGGCAATACATGGCATCCTATCCTGGACCTTTCTACTCGAAACACCTTTCTGGTGATTCCAAAATTCAAAATGCTGACTCTTCACCAGCTTCCTATGCTAGGCAAAGATGCATGGTTGGCAACACTAGACTTAAAAGAAGCATACCTGCACATCCCTATCAGGGAGTCTTGCAGAAGATACCTACGCTTCAAAGCAGGCTATATGCACGATCAGTTCTCTGCACTGCCCTTTGGCTTATCTACTGCGCCCAGGGTATTCACAAAGTGCCTAGCTCCAGTCATTGCAGGCAAAGAAATATTCAAATATACTCATACCTGGACGATTGTCTAATTCAGGCAGAAAGCCAGGACATACTTTTGAATCATCTGGCCTTTGGTTCAAAGGGTGCTGACTTGTCTGGGGTACACCATAAACAAAAATAAATCACACCTGGCACCCTGTCAACAAATTATATTCATGGGAGCAAGCTTGAATACAATTTCCCAGATGGCTTTCCTCACGCCAGAGAAATGGATTTATTTGATAACCTACTTCAAACAAGTGGCCATAGAAACCAGCTGTCTGCAAGGCAAATACTGCAAGCCTTGGCGTTCATGGCCTCCTGCATTCTTCTGATTCCATATGCAAGGCTGCATATGAGGAAACTACAATGGTATCTCAAAAGCATATGGTGTCAACATTCACAGGATCTAGAAGCAATGATTCCTATCATACCTTGCCTACGCCTAGAGTTCCTTTGGTGGGCAGAGGCCTGTCACCAAAACAGCGGACTACCATTCAGACTACCCCCTGCCACCCAAACCTTAACAACAAACGCATCAGACTATGCATGGGGGGCTCATCTGGCAGTGAAGTGCTTTCAGGGCAAATGGAACCCAAGCCAAATGCACCTACACATAAATCAAAAGGAAATGTTAGCTGTACAGAATGCTCTGACAGCCATCAAGGACCACATTCTTCCAGGACAACTAATGGCAAAGACGGACAACGCCACTGTCATGTGGTACATAAACAAGCAGGGGGGTACACATTCAGCCATAGCATTGTGGAACACAGCCTTGAGCTACCAAGTGAATCTACAAGCTCAATTCCTGCCAGGAAAACTAAATACACTGGCAGACAGACTAAACAGAAACCTCATGGACCCACACGAGTGGAAACTGGAACCATGGATTTTCAACATGTTGACAAGTAGGTAAGGGAGCCCAGATATAGACCTGTTTGCCTCCCCCCAGAACTGTCAATTGGACAAATTTTGCACAAGGATTCCCCACAAGCTAGCTTGGAAAGCGGATGCTCTATCCTTCAGCTGGAAAAATCTATCAGTTTATGCCTTTCCTCCTCTGCCTCTGCTCTCCAAGGTACTACTAAAGATCAAACAGGACAAGCCAAGGACGATTTTAATTGCACCAGACTGGCCACGCCAACATTGGTACCCCCTCTTGTGCAGTGTGTCACGCTTGGCCACATGGCACCTGCCTCAGACTTCTTCCCTGTTGTCTCAGCAGGAGAACCAGATTCTGCACCCTTCGCTGCAAACTCTGAACCTAGCAGCCTAGCTAATTACCTAACCTCTCCTTTACCATCCCTCAGTAAATCCGTGATGGATATCATTTTAGAGGCAAGGAGGCCTAGTACTTGAAAATCTTATGCTGCAAAATGGAAAGGATTTTGTGCCTGGAATCAATCTCAAGGGATGAGCGCAGCAGTGCCCAATTTACCTCAGATTCTACAATACTTGACTGAGATGCTTCATAAGGGCTTGTCCTTTTCCTCCATCAAAATTCATGCCTCAGCCATTTCAGCTCATTACAGCACAGAGCCTCCCCTCTTCTTTCACCCACTGCTCAAGCAGTTCCTCCGAGGGGCCAGAAATTTAAGGCCACCCAGGAGAGCTCCAACCCTAGCCTGGGACCTTAACTTTGGCGATTCTGAATGCCCATGACTTGTTTTGCCGTTTTACTGGACAATTTCAGGCCAATAAAGCCAAACCCCACTAGCTGTAGTTATGCATATTTCGGCCTTGTTATGACCTCATCAGCACAGCACAAGCAGAGTGTTTGACTAAGCATTAGAAACACAGGGCTGTTATACCCAGCTGATGTCCATTATCATAAGGGTCACTGCAAAAATATCCCAAACAACAAGCTAAAACAATGAGTGAGAAGGTCACTGGAAAACCAGTCAGTAAAAACAAAATGAAAACTACAGCACATCTGGAACTTCACTGAGTGACCTCCCAAACCTCTTGTATCAGAGATACATGGGATATATGCAATGATCCATATGAACATCAGTGTTTTAGTTTGTTGTTTGGGACATTTTTGCAGTGACCCTTATGATGGATATCCGCTAGGTATAACAGCCCTGTGTTTCTAATGCTTTGTCAAACACTCTGCCTGTGCTGTGCTGATGAGGTCATAACAAGGCCGATATATGCATATCTACAGCTAGTGGGGTTTGGCTTTATTGGCCTGAAATTGTTCAGTAAAACGAAACAAGTCATGGGCATTCAGAATCGTCAGCTGAAACACCTGATGTTAATAAGGCTCATTTGCATATATCCCATGCGCCTCTGATACAAGATGTTTGGGAGGTCACTCAGTGAAGTTCCAGCTGTGCTGGAGTTTTCATTTTGTTTTTACTGATTGGTTTTTCAGTGACATTCTCACTCATTGTTTTAGGATGTTGGAGCCAGGTTTTTCTGGATTGTCCATTTGAGGTCTGAAAGAATCTTTGAGCGCCAAACCAAAGGTAAGGGTTCGACTTCAAAGCTTTCAAAATCATTCCATTCCTGTCAAAGCCTTGGGATTAGATAGCTTGGGTGTGGTTTTGGTTTCAGAGCAGAGTCTGGCTGCTGCTCTTGGTCATACTGGTATGAAAGATAACAGTTTACCGGAGTGATCTTTTGATCCCCCTCAGCTTCTGCTTTCAGGCAGCAGAGAGAGCTCTCTCCAAGGCTGGAGAGCTGACGCCTCAACTCCTCTCTGCTCCACCAGCTCCTCAACTGATAACCTTGGGTCTTGATCCTGTACAGTCTATCCCCATCAGAACAGTTGATTCATACTAGCTGTGAGACAGTCCTCATTCAGGGCTCTCCTTAGACTTCGAGTCCTCACCGAACCCACCACCCACAGAAGCTCCTCAGATGCATAAGTGTAGGAAGAGACATAAATAACTGGACCCAGAAAGTGCACATAGTGTACTCCACTCTGTTAAAATCCAGGCACTTTAAGAGTGTGAGATAGATGGTGACGTAGGTTTAAAGGTCAGTTTTTTTAGATGTTACCTTGGAGTGGGATTTGAGAAAAGAGAAATTTATTAGGAAGGTACATCGTAAGAATACCTTCACCAACAGTTACTTGCACTATACTAGCCTTCATCCACGTTTTATGAAGGACAATATTCCTAAGGGACAATTTATTCGAGCATGTCGAATGGCAAGTGAGTTGGATGATTTAATGGGTGAAATTTAATTCATCACATCCTTATTTTTAGATAGAGGGTACGGTGAAGTATTGTTAAAAGGGCACGCCCAATATGTATTAAACAGAAGGGAAACACATTATCCAGCCATCCTTGATAGTGGTTATATTATAGACATGATAAGCAACAACCAAACTAATAAACAAATATAGACGAAAAGCCACCAGCTAGATGATAAATATTGTTTAATAACAAACAAAACTTGTACAGCTAAAACGTACTTTGAACAAACTTGCGACAAACTTAAAACGCCAAATAGAAACACTTAAAAAACAAGAATAGAATTCAATGTGAGCGCTTTTGTTTAAATATTTTAAACTTCCTCAGACAAAAAACATCTATTACATCACTTCCTTTTATAACCTTCACAGAAAATTGCGCCAAAATCAAATTCAAATTGGAGCATGCTCAGTAACTAAAAAATGGGAAATAGAATTTCTAAATACAATTCAAGGAATGCTTAAACAGCAGCAATTGAATACTAAAAAGACAATAATAATACATTATATTATATACAAATTTAAAAACTAATAATTTAGATCATTCTTTTTATATAAATCATGAAATCACAACTTCTCCAACCCTTAACATTTATAAATTATTAAATATTAAATAATAAAATGTCACAACTAATATATTCCATATAGTAAATTATCATATAACATATATTATTACATAGCTTCCTCCATATACACTCAAAATTATTAAAATACTTAAAATCAAATATTAAATTAATCTTGAATTTTATTACGAGTCAATGCTTTTAATTTTAAAATTGGCCCTATAGAACTTCTTTCATTTAAGCCTGGCATACACAAATTTTAAAATTAAAAGCATCGACTCGTAATAAAATTCAAGATTAATTTAATATTTGATTTTAAGTATTTTAATAATTTTGAGTGTATATGGAGGAAGCTATGTAATAATAATATATGTTATATGATAATTTACTATATGGAATATATTAGTTGTGACATTTTATTATTTAATATTTAATATTTAATAATTTATAAATGTTAAGGGTTGGAGAAGTTGTGATTTCATGATTTATATAAAAAGAATGATCTAAATTATTAGTTTTTAAATTTTTATATAATATAATGTATTATTGTCTTTTTAGTATTCAATTGCTGTTGTTTAAGCATTCCTTGAATTGTATTTAGAAATTGTATTTCCCATTTTTTAGTTACTGAGCATGCTCCAATTTGAATTTGATTTTGGCGCAATTTTCTGTGAAGGTTATAAAAGTGATGTAATAGATGTTTTTTGTCTGAGGAAGTTTAAAATATTTAAATGAAAGTGCTCACATTGTATTCTATTCTTGTTTTTTTAAGTGTTTCTATTTGGTGTTTTTAAGTTTGTCGCAAGTTTGTTCGAAGTACGTTTTAGCTGTACAAGTTTTGTTTGTTATTAAACAATATTTATCGTCTAGCTGGTGGCTTTTCGTCTATATTTGTTTATTAGTTTGGTCGTTGCTTATCATGTCTATAGTTTGCTTAGACGAAGCAGCCGTACAGCTAGATGACTCCATCGAAGGTACCGAAGGGTCGATTGGGAATTTAACAGCTTTGATTTTGAAATTAATGCAGCGTGTGGATATTTTGTATGAGAAACTAAACAAAAACGACGATGGTCGTATGAATAGGTGTGGAAAAGAAGCACCAATGCAACCTTCACAGACTAGTTTTGATTTTAACATCACTCCAGTTTGTTTTAATAACCAGATGGGCAGGAAGGAAGCCATAGGTTTGGACAATGGTGAAAAAGAGAAAGATGTTTCTGTTAATCAAGGAATGCAGTCGAGTAACTTTGGACTTATGCACAGAGATGGACAGAGAAAATCTGTTCCAATGCTAAATGAGTGGTTGGAATCATCGTTTGGTTTTTCTGGACAATCTAAAGGAGGTAATAATGCTAATATTGATATTGATCATAAATTAAATGATTTTGATAAATTAATGAAATGTAGGAAATTGCAACTTGAAAGTGCATATCTGAAAGAGTGCATCAGACTTAATATTATCCCTAAAGGGTTGCGCTTATGGTGATACCCTATGGGATTGGTTTATAATTCACCTATGCATATGGAACTGTTGCAGTTGTTCGATCGATGTGGCAAAGATCTTTTGAACATGCTGATTAAATATAATCAGATAGAAATTGATAATTTGATATCTGAACTTGATAAAATAATTAGAGCAGATGTTTCTTTTGATACAGTTCAATATGACATGATTAGAATATATAATAGTATTGATCAATACATTATCAAATTAAAGAATGCTGAAACAGAAAAAATTGAAAGAGACATTAAACAATACGCAAATGGGATAGCATATCCCAGACCTCCAGGTGGATTTAATAAGAAAACCAAAACTTATTCTTTAAATCAAGCTTATAGATCTGACCCTGCAAGAGAAGGCCAATATGAAATGAATCTACGTAATGATTTGGTATATGATGATGAATACCCTGAATTAAGATGCTCTGAAAGGCTTAAAAATAAAATTCCTTATGGTAACCAACAATCGGCGGGGTTTCAAGGTGCCAGGCCCAAAGATAAAAAATGGAGAACATAAGAATGCATAATGGTTCAGATATTGACGAGAATGGACATGAAACGATTATGCAACAATGTAGTAAGAGCCTATATAACAAGTTACGACAAGTCATTATGAATAAATCTGGTGACTTTAAAGTTTATAATTTTACTCAAATTGATTTTAATCAGGAAGTTGTGAATTTACTGTCAAAAGGTTTTTCATTTGTTCCTTCTAATACATTTGATGTTACTTCAACTATCATTGATATGAAATTGTTTTTAAGAAAGATTAACTTTTCATTTATGTTTCAGGATTCAATGTATAATGCATCACATAAATGTAATACATCAAGTATATATAATCCCCCCTTGCATCCTAAACTTTTAATGTGCGAAAGTCAGTTAAGGAATTTAGATAGAATTAATAAAAAAACTAATTATCCCTCAAATGTAAATAAAGATGAATTAGAAATTTTAAAATGTTTACAGAAAGGGAATATAAGAGTTATGAAACCAGATAAAGGGGGAGGGGCAGTGATTATGAATGTAGATTTTTATAAGAACAAAATGGAGTTGATCCTAAATACGGACACTTACGAAAAGGTAACCTTAAATGAGTTGAATTGTGCTTATAGAAAGATTTTTTTACAGATTAATGATACGTTTTTAGATAAACGAATAGATATTAATTTATTTAATTATCTTAATATTCTAACACCCAGGATTCTGGTGTTTTTTGGTAATCCGAAAATGCATAAAAATATAGAAGATCCCCCCATGCGGCCTCTGGTGGATGGGAGAGATTCCATCACGTCAGCATGTGCTAAGTATGTTGATTATGAATTAAAAAAAGTTATGATGAAAGAAGAATATATCTGTAAGGATTCCTGGACATTCTTAGAGCACATGAATCATATATCGTTTGATGCCAAAGATGTTTTGGTAACAATAGACGTATGCGATCTATATATAGTTATTCCCCATGATATTGGGCTTCAATGGATTAGTGAAGTTTTGTTTAAGTCTTCTGTTCAACGGGACTTAAATAATCTTATAATTGAATTAGTATTATATAATAATTATTTAAAATTTAATAATCAATATTATATCCAAAAGAAAGGGGTCGCTATGGGATCATCATGTGGTGGAACTTATGCAAATTTAGTTATGATGTCCTGGGAACAGACATTTATTTTTAATAGTAAATATAATAATTATATTAAATCATATCATCGGTTTCAGGATGATCTATGTTTAGTCTGGAATGAGAGTATAGATATTTTAAATGAATTTTTAAGTTATGTCAATGAAACCACAAACTTTTTCAAATTTACGTGGAATATTAATTTGGATAAAATTAATTATTTAGACATTAATTTGATGAAAGATTATGAGGCAAAAGTGTATATTTCCTTGATTTATAGGAAAAAACATATTCTAATGGCTTCCTTCATTATACTAGTGCACACCCTGAGCACCAAAAAAGATCTGTAATTAAAGGTCAATTGGTGAGAGCTGCGCGAATTATTACAAGATATTCAGATTTCTTAAATGAATGTGAATATTTAAGGAGAATGTTTATTAATAAGGAATATCCAATGTGGTTAATAAACAAATTAATTTTAGAAGTTATTGAAAAAAGAGAAAATGGTCATTTTAAACCAATTTTGCAAGGTAAAAGTGAAGTTGTCACTGATGCTGCAAGTAATGGAGATTTAAGTAGGTTTGACGATAGAGAGACTACCATAAGTTTAGATACATCTAGTAAAAATAAGAGAGTAGAAGAATTTTCAAAAGCCTTAGTTATCACTTTTTCACAAGATTATCAAATATTAAAAGAAGTCTTTCATAATAACTGGGAAACCGTATTTGGAGATGCCCAATATAAAAACCATATAGGTCAATCTCCAAAAATAGTTTATAGGAAAGGGAAATGTTTTAAAGATTTATTAAAATCTAATAATAATATAGGAATGTGTAAAAAAGTGAAGAGTGGAAACTATAGATGTGGAGCATGTAAATGGTGCTTTAAAATTCAAGAAGGAGATAGTTTCACTATACGTGATAAGAAGTATTATATTAAAAAGAAGTTTAACTGTAAATCTAAAGCAGTTGTTTACCTTGCAAGTTGTAATTCTTGTTTCTCCTTTTACATAGGAAAAACTGAGTGAACATTCACTCAGAGAATTTGAGCATGAATATGCCATAAAAAATTAAAAAATTAAACAACGCGCTAGCAAAACATATAAATGAATGTAATAACCATAATTTTAATTATATGGTAATAGATCAAGTGGAAATAGAAGAAAGAACCCCGTGGAACTTAATTTTAGAAGAAAGAGAACTTACCTGGCAAATTAAATTACAAGCTGATTGTATGCCAGGCTTAAATGAAAGAAGTTCTATAGGGCCAATTTTAAAATTAAAAGCATTGACTCGTAATAAAATTCAAGATTAATTTAATATTTGATTTTAAGTATTTTAATCATTTTGAGTGTATATGGAGGAAGCTATGTAATAATAAAATATGTTATATGATAATTTACTATATGGAATATATTAGTTGTGACATTTTATTATTTAATATTTAATAATTTATAAATGTTAAGGGTTGGAGAAGTTGTGATTTCATGATTTATATAAAAAGAATGATCTAAATTATTAGTTTTTAAATTTTTATATAATATAATGTATTATTATTGTCTTTTTAGTATTCAATTGCTGTTGTTTAAGCATTCCTTGAATTGTATTTAGAAATTCTATTTCCCATGTTTTAGTTACTGAGCATGCTCCAATTTGAATTTGATTTTGGCGCAATTTTCTGTGAAGGTTATAAAAGGAAGTGATGTAATAGATGTTTTTTGTCTGAGGAAGTTTAAAATATTTAAACGAAAGCGCTCACATTGAATTCTATCCTTGTTTTTTAAGTGTTTCTATTTGGCATTTTAAGTTTGTCGCAAGTTTGTTCGAAGTACGTTTTAGCTGTACAAGTTTTGTTAGTGGTTATATTATACCGGATAGGGAGGACAGTAGGACTAAGGCTGACACTGGAATTTTTTGCTGTTTAGACATGACTATAGATGGTAGGATTATAAAGAATATAATTCAAAATAATTGGAAAATCTTGGAAGGGAATCATGATTTATATCAAGTGGTAGGTACAAACCCTCGGTTTGTTTTTAAAACTCAGTTCAATTTGAAAACTATTTTTGAGAAAGAGAGAAATAAATTAGTTAAAATTTTATTCATACCAATAAGAATTTTGGTATGTATAATTTTTGCAGCTGTAATTCTTGCAGGTACATTTCTGAGGGCCCTTTTGTCAGTCTACACCATCTATCCCTCACTCTTAAAGTGCCTGGATTTTAACCGAGTGGAGTATACTCTGTGACACTGACTCCACATAGGAGTCATTGACAGAAGACATGGAGTTTGATGAAGGGGAGGGATCCCCTAGATCACCCCTTGAGGATGTCTCATTCGAAGAGATCCTCCAGCTTCTACCTCAGAAAGGAGGTTGGTCATATGAAGCCCCTTCCCAGGAGGAATCATTGTTACTGGAGGCTTTTGGTTCCAGCTCAGCTACTCCATGGCTAGTTTCCCCAGCTGATAGATGTTTTATTTAATCTCTCACTGTGCATGGAAGGAACTGGACATCACAGAATCAGCCCCCAGAAAACCAGACAAATATCTTTGTTGTCCCTAAAGACAATTCTCACTGGATCAAAGGCCCAGCACTGGATGCCATGGTAGTGGCAGCAGTCACAAGAAACAAGCTCACTGAGGAAAGCTGTTCTGTCCATCCCCCTAACAGAGAGTTCTGGGCTCTTGGCGCATTTGAAAAATGAGTTTGTGCTTCGGCTGTCTTTGCTTTAAGGTTGCTGAATTATTAGGCACACATGACTAGGTTTGACAAAGGAGCTTTTCAAGTTTTTTTCTGGGTCCATGTCTATGGAAGGCAGGAAAGCAGTAGATTTACATTTGGCAAACCTTCATTCCATGTTAAATGCCTCGATGCATGTCATATCCAGTGCAATGGAGGGTGTTTCTAGAGCCACAGGAACAGACACTACAGTAAGGAGGCATGCCTGAATATGTTTGTGTGACTTTGCCGAGCCTTTTAAGACTACTTTCAATGCCCCACTTGATGGTGCAACCTTGTTCAGCCTTAAGGTCAAAGAACACACACTCCAGGAGTGAACATGATGAGAAAACGTTCTGCCACAGGCATATGATTTTCTACCTCACACATTTCTAGAAATTAAAAAGGGGATAAGAAACTGTGGATCTGATGTCAGTCTTCACACAGTCCTTGACATTTGGTTCAGTTCCAAACCTCAGAACTGAGACAGCCATTTAATTCAGCTTGCGCTGTCCAAAATGTAGAGCCAGGCTCTACTGGTAATGCTCCTCACAGAGATTACTTCAGATCTCATTTGCTGCTTCACTGACCAGACGCGTTTGTTCATTCTCTCGAGCCTTGGCTTAGTTTTTTTTGAGTATTTTCTAATTTTTTTTTTACATTTTGTTTTTTCTAAATTTTCCTTTTTAACTCTTCATAATTCCTTGTATTTCTGCTCGCTTCTCCCCCTTCTTATCATAGCTAGTTTCCATCTATCTTCTACCATTGGTAGACTGTCCATTGTTGGTACTCCCTTTATATATCTTTAAATGTATTCTTTCATACCATCGCTAGTATTTTTGTTTTCTGTTAAAAAAAAAAAAAAAAATCTTTATCTATATTCTTTCTTTAGTGTGACTGCCTTCAATCTGTTATGGCAGAACAACAGGGCAAACTTTCTCCTTCTAAATCCTCTAAGGGCACCTTCGGATTCAAGAGTTGTAAGAAATGTGAGGGCAAAATGCTGAGTTCAGACGGGCATACCCTGTGTGTGTATTGCCTTGGTAAGATATATTTACAGGAGAACTGTGTGATTTGTCACTGATTTTCAACCTGTACTTTAACAGAAAGGAAAAACATGTTAATCTTGAAAGGACTATTTAAAACTGGATTTGACTAGGCCATTTCTGAGTCCAGAGAGAAAGGTGGTACTTGATCATCATCTTCTTCACCTGCATCAAAGGAAAGGCCTTTCTCTGTTCAAAAGTCCTCGAAACTGTCAAGAAAAATTGCTAAACCTTCTTCTGTACTGAAGAGTTCATCGACACCAGAGAATTTGACTGCATCGACTATTACTACTAAATTAGCTTCGGAGATGACAGCTTCTTCTTCTGTACCTACTGACACATCATTACCAAAGCGATTGGGGATTCTTCCGCTCCCAAGAACATCCTATTCCTCATCTGTGGACCCATTCAAAGACACTTCTTTTGTGGAAGTGAGACCCCCTAAATCTCTTTCCACTGCATCTGTTCTATCTACTGAGTGTCTCAGACAGACATAATGAGACTGGTGGATCAGCTACTGGTGACGAGGGGATTGCCCTCTGTTCCAAGCCACACTGGCGTCAGAACTGTTCATCCTATGACACTCCCATACCCTCCTTCTCCAACTCTTGCTGAGCCTTTGGAGCCCCCGATCCCGACTCTTACTGTCTTGGTTCCGGTAGCATTTTCGTCTCCTGTTCCAAGAACTGCCTTGAATAGCTCAGAGCTTTTGGCACTGGCGCCCTCCCAGGGTCGAGGCTCTCTGGTCAGGTCCGAGATGTATGGTACCTTTTCGGTTCCTTTGGAACCATCTATGTCTTTTAGTGCCTCAGCCTTTGCAGCATCGACCCAGGCTTGTATTCCGGAGGCTGTTTCCATTTCCTTGGTGCGGATTGTGACCCCGGTTCAGGAGGAGTCTGTTTTGGTTCCTTGCTCCCACCCCTCTATGGGGGGGGCAGCTTTCCGGCTTATGGAGAAGACATTGTTGGCTGGCGACTCGCATTCAGTGCCTTCCTGTCGGGATAGATTTTGGTATCCCCTCAACCTGAGCTACCATCAGTCTCATCCTCAGGACAGAGGGCACAAAGGTGTCTGGTAACACCTACCTTGGTAGTCTCTTCTTCGTATATTTCCCTGGATCATCCCCTGAGGACGTCCCTGCAAAAAGAAAGTGCAAGAAGAAGCACCTAGACTTCCCCGGAAGAGTCTTTCACTGAAAATACAGATTTTTGATGAAACGGAAGGTTCCCCTAGGTCACCCCCTGATGTTTCCTTTGGGGACATCCTAGAAATTCTGAAACAGAGGGGTGGCTGGTCTTCCTCCCAACCTTCCTCAGAGGAATCTGTATACCTGGAGGCTTTTTGTGCTCAACCCTCTACTTCCATTGATCTCACCGCCCACTGATAATCTAATTAAATTGATCACTCAGCAGGCATGGATGCCAAAGAGCCAATTCCCTAAGAGACCCCAATCGAATATTATCAGCCCCCAAAGAGGAACCACATTGGGCCAAAGGAATTCCCATTGACGCCATGGTGGTAGCAGCAGCCACCAGAAAGGAACTTGCTGAGGAAAGTCCTATCTATCTTCCTAACAAGGAGTCTAGGACTTTGGATAGAGTTGGGAAGCACATTTACGCTTCATCGACCTTTGCTCTAAGGTCCTTGAATTATATGGCGCAATTTACAAGACTACAGAAGGATCTAATCAAGGAGCTTTCATATACCCTTGAAGGAACAGTGGCTGAATGGGTACGAGATAGTTACTTTTTAGCTTGCAACCCTAGAAGCAATTTCTAACTCGTCCATGAGGCTTTGTTGCCCACGCAGCTGAAAAGATGACTAGGGCAGTGGGTTCAGGCATAGCCATTAGAAGACATTGCTGGATGCACTTGTGCGAATTTGCAGAGCCATTTAAAGAGTCATTTGTCAACGCTCCATTTGACCGATCTTCCCTGTTTGGTCCCAAGGTAAAAGATACCCTTGCCAGATGTGAAAAGGATGGTAAGACCCTTTCTGCTGTTGGCATACATTTCTCCACTCCTCAGAGACCGTACTCTAGGAACCAGAGGAACTAGAGGAGTGGGAGACTATGGTTTAAAAATCCAAAGGCCCTTTCTAGGATTCACAAGGCAAAGACTTTTCCTGGGGCAGAAGGGGAAGCAATGTAAGATGCCGCCCTAGAGGCAGAAATGGTCCGCAAATCCAGGGGTCCAGAGACCTTCTCTGGTGCTCCTACCAGCACCCCTGAATTGATGCCCAATTGCCTGCCGCTGGAGGCTGTCAGGGGATGGCTTTGTCTGTACCAATCTGCCTGGCAAATGCTAACAATGGACAAATGGGTGCAGGGAATTATATCCAGAGGTTACCAGATTCCTCTATTACAACCTCCAAAACAGCAGAAAAAAACTCCCAGACGTACAACCCAGTCTCAGGGAAGCAGCAGTTCTAGAAATTCAAAAACTGCTAAGCAAGAGAGTAATCCAGAAAGTCCCACCAGACCAGAAAGGATCCAGATTTTACTTAAGATTTTAGTGCCCAAGAAAACAAGGGACTGGAGACCCATCTTGGATCTCAGCCAATTCAACAAGGCAGTTCAGCAAACCAAATTCTGGATGGTCATGGTTCAGTTGATACTTCCATTCCTGGAAAAAGACGAGTTGGATGTGCTCTATTGACCTCCAAGCTGCTTATTACCACATAAAAATGGAAATGAGCTCCAGGTGGTTTTTGCATTTCCAGCTGGGGGCCAGTAATTTCCAATTCAGAGCACTGCCCTTTGGACTTACCACAGCCCCGAGGGTGTTTACCAAATGCATGGCAGTGGTAGCAGCTCATCTAAGACTGCATGTGTTTCGAGTATGTCCATATAGCGAAGACTGGCTCTTCACTGCTGCCACTAGGTATCACTTAGAACAGGCAAGAGATTACACCATGCACCTCTGTGCATCTCTAGAAATAACTATAAACTTTAAAAAGTCCACACTTCAACTTACTCAAAAACTGGACTTCATTGGAGCTCACTTAGACACTGTCTCAGGAATTGCATCTCTCCCTCCAGAAAGGCTACAGTGTATAAGATCCCAGGTCAGTCAATTACTACGCAATGACAAGGTCCCAGCAAAATTAGTTCTTCAAACCTTAGGCTCCATGGCAGCAGCAGTCACTCTAGTTCCTTTGGCAAGATATCATATGCAGATATTGCAGTGGCTACTAGCGTCCCAATGGTCTTTCTTACAACAACCAATGTCTCAGTTAATTCTGATTACTGATCGTTGCAAGCATGACCTGTTGTAGTGGCTATACTCCAGACAGGTTCTCTTGGGTTGTCCTTTCACTGTTCCCCAGCCCCGAGCCACAGTGACCATGGATGCTTCCCAGATTGGGGGGGCATTTTCTGGGAAGGACAGTCCCAAGGCATGTAGTCCCGATTGGAGGCCAACTTGCACATCACTGTACTAGAGATAAGGGCAGTGCTGTTAGCATTGCAAGGATTCCAAGATGTCCTCCCTCTAGGAACAGTAGCGATTAAGATGGGCAACATGTCAGTAGTCTGGTACATAAACAAACAAGGGGGAACCAAATCTTACCTGTTGTGTCAAGAAGCCCTCAGAGTTTGGCAATGGGCGATTTCTTCCAACTGCTTTCTCACAGTAATGCACATTCCAGGGAACTCCATAGTGATAGCGGACAAATTGAGCAGAACTGTTATCTTGCCTCATGAGTGTTCTCTCAATCCAGCAGTGGTGAACAACATTTTTTACCACTGGGGCCAACCTTGCTGCAAACTTTTCACCTCTTCTCTAAACAAGTACAGAAGTTACTTTTCCCTAATCCCCCCTCAGGGTGAGTCACCCAGAGATGCTCTTCTCCGGAGTTGGCCTCCCAGTCTGCTTTATGCCTTTCCCCCTATTCCTCTCATTTCACACTTCCTGAAGAAAGCCAAAAGGACGGAAAAATTCAATAATTCTCATTGCTCCCTTCTGGCCTCGACAAGTTTGTTTTCCCTTCTTATCGGCTTATTTAATTCTGAACTTTTGGATTCTGTACCCAGTTCCAGATCTACTGTTTCACCCAGAGGGCATGGTGCATCCGAATCTCCAAAACCTCAAGCTCATTGCATGGCTTCTCCAATTCCCATGATTGCCAGGCATCCTTCTCTTTCCTCACCTGTCTGACAAATTAATATCACTAATCACAAATCGTCTACAAGGAGATTATACCAAAGTAAATGGGAGAAAATTGCTAGATGGGCTCAAAGTAAATGGGAGAAAATTGCTAGATGGGCTCTGGATAATGAGATAGATCCTTATTGCAACCCTAGCCGCAAAGTATTAGATTTTTTGGCTTCACTTTACCAGTCGGGATGTTCTTCATGTTTCACTGTTGCAGTCATTACATTTGGGTAATCTGCTGGCAGGTTGCCCTCAGTCGGCATGAATTCCAAAGTCTTGGGTCCTGCGTCGGTTGCTGTCTTTTCTTCCATGACGTCAGCTGTCAGGGGTATAAAACATGCAGCCGACGCCATTTTCTTTAGTCTTTCTTGCCGCGCAGTGCCCGAAGCAGAAGCATTTCGCAAGTGCCGGTCGGCCGACTACTGAAATATTCGCGTTTGAGTTTCAGAACCGAAGTCTTCAATAAAGCTAAGTACCCCATTGAGGAAACTTTTTTCTTGCTTTTTACCGATGTCAGAAAAAGTTAATTGTATTACTTGTGGGAAGCAAATACCTCATAAGGATTTCCATTTATACTGAATTCCTTGCCGAGGCCCTGACCACAACTTACCTGGCTGTCGGTTTTGTGCTAGATTTAACCAACACACTATTAAACGTTGGTATATTTTTGCATGTAAGTATTTTGGAAACAGATTTAACTACCCAGAGATGTCGTCTGATAGCAATCCGGCTACCGGAGTACATAAAAAACGCAAAGAAAACGACAGAGAAAGGAAGTCGAGATCCAAAACCGATGACTCAGTGAGGCGCTTTCGCAGCCCCTGTGGGGTAGGTTTTCCATGGTGCTTATAGCAAAAATGAATGCAATGGGCTATTCACTTAGAAATGGTTTGCTTTGAAATGGCCTTCCCCTCTGCCCTTGCAGCAAAGCCAACTAGCAGCTGTTCAGATTTTCTGAGAGGCTTAGTCGTGTCCAAATAAAATCTAAGTTGTCTGTGCACATCCAAATAGTGCAGGATTCGTTCTCCTTTGTTTTGTGGATTCGGGAAAAAGGTAGGTAAATGAATGGAGTGATTAAGGGCCACACTAGACAACACCTTGGGCATAAAGGAAGGATTGATCCTGAGGGAAACCCTGCCTGCATGGAAGACAATGAAGGGCTGATACCTGCTAACTTCAAGTCACAGGCCCCTACCGACACCCATGTGGAGTCAGGCATGCCGCAAGATACTCAAAGGTATTAGACCAACAGATGTATCTCCCTCAGATGGGTCCGGAGCCGCTGAGCAGGCACCGGCTTCTGAGGGTGTATTCAGACCTCAACATTTTTATATCAAACCGAAGAAAGCTGCAAAACCAAAGGCAAAGACACCTTCTAAAACTAAAAAAACAATGCCTGAGCCACATGCACAGGCCTCTATGCCTAAAAAACAGATGATCAAAATGGCTGAAGACCTTATTACCTTGATCAGGGGTACCCATCCCCCTCCAGATAAGAGGCCTAGGCAAGACACTGACTATGAATCTTCAGATCAGGCTTCTATTTCTTCTGATTCCTCTTCTGATCAGGAATTATCTTTACCTCCCTGTGAGGATTCTGATGCTGAGGAGTCTATTCCATCTGCATCTCCTCCTGAGGATTATTCATTTGGAGAAACCTTGCATACTTTGAGGGAGCATTTTCACTGGGAGAGTCGAGACTTCTCAGAATCAAAAAAAGAGGCTCAGGGATTTCCTCCTCCTCCCTCAGCACAAGCCTTTAGCCATTCCTCCTGTGTTAGACATTGTGGATGATGTTTTTTTTTTCAGAGTCAAGCCTGACCCCTGACTCTTTACCTCCAGCTCCCAGTAAGCCTGACAGGTATTACAGGGTCCCTGACTCATAAGTTTTTATTTAGAAACCCTGCTGCTGATCCTGAAACTATTTCACAGGGTCCTAAGGGAGTTAAGGCCTCAACAGCAAAAAAACCTACCCCCTCGACAGAGATTCCAGGGTGCCGAACAGATGGGGAAAAAAGGTTTATACATCTGTAACCTTGGCAATCAGAGCCTTTAACTGTCAATTTCATATGCTTAAGTACCAACAACATGTTATGGGATTGCTGAAACAGAAAATTATGTTGATTTCAGAATGTGCAGAAAATAAGGAATTGCAGGAATAATTGAATGCAGCTGAACAAGTTAGAAAGCATACTTTGCAATGTGGTTTTGATTCTTTAGAGGCTTCCTGCAGGGCGGCAGTTACTGGATCTGTAATTAGGAGGCATGCCTGGTTAAAGGAACAGTATTTGCCTGATCATGTTAAAGCTAAATTACTAGATGCACCTTTACAGCATGATTCTCTGTTTGGAATTAAGGCAGAAGAGGTTATAAAGAAAATGGAAGACAAAGCTAAGTATATGCAAACTGTTAAAGATTTCTTACAAGTGCAGCCACCTAGATTTAGTAGACACTGGCCTACAAAAAAACGGGTCCTTTCCTGTGTCAGACAACGCTCAAAGAGGCAAATCCAGATGCCCCACGGGTTCCAGGTACCAGGCTCAAGACTCATACAGGTCAAAGCAATGGGGCGCTTCCACCTCCAAATCTGGAGGAGATAAAGCACAAGCCTACAGAAAGCAATCCCAATGACTTCCCTCTGCCTACACCAAGCACTTACCTTTTGGCAGCACCCATAGGGGGAAAATTAGCACTTTTTGCTCAAAATTGGCAGTTAATAACCCAGGACAAGTGGGTACTGAACATCGTATCACAGGGATACAGATTCAATTTCCACACTCTGCCAATGACAAATGGTTGGCTAGACCTGCCAAAAAAAACAATGGGCAGAGGCACAGAAACAGGTGATGTCCCTCATGGATATGGGGGCCATTCAGATGGTACCAGAACAGGAAAAAGGACAAGGTTTTTACTCGACTGTTCTTGGTACCCAGAAAGGACATACCTGGACATTCCAAAATTCAAAATGCTCACCTTGCAACAGCTTCTTCCCATGCTGGGCAAGAATGCTTGGCCTGGTGACTTTAGACTTAAAAGAGGCATACCTGCTTGTCCCAATAAGACAGTTGTGCAGAAGATACCTCAGATTCAAGGCTGGCTTACTGCATTACCAATTCTCTGCACTGCCCTTTGGCTTATCTACTGCGCCCAGGGTCTTTACAAAGTGCCTGGCACCAGTAATTGCATTTTGCAGACAAAGAGGTATTTAAATATATCCTTACTTGGACGACCATCTCATTCAAGCAGAGAACAAGGACACTCTTCTACGACACCTGGCATTTGTGAAAAGGCTTCTAGCATGCCTAGGGTACACAATAAACGAAAATAAATCACAACTGGTACTCTCTCAAAAGATAACATTCCTGGGTGCAAGCTTGCATGCAACTGCCCAGACAGCTTACCTCATGCCAGACAAACAAAGGCAACTGACTGCTTACTTCAAACTGATGGCAACAAAAACTCAGTCTTCTGCAAGATGCATTCTGCTGGCTCTGGGCTTCATGGCATCCTGCATTCTACTAATTCCAAATGCAAGACTGCATATGAGGAAATGGTACCTAAAAAGTTTATGGAGTCAACATTCACACAGTCTGGAAACAATGATTCCTCTCATCCCCTGCCTGCAGCAGGAGTTTCTATGGTGGGCAAAGGCCTGTCACCAAAACATGGGACAGCCCTTCACTCTACCCCCTGCCAGCCAAACTTCAACAACAGACACATCAGATTATGCCTGGGGGGCCCACGTGGCAGGAAGATGCATTCAGGGCATATGGGCACCAAACTAAATGCATCTATGTATCAACCAGAAAGAGATGCTAGCCGTTCAAAATGCCCTAACAGCATTCAAGGACTTACTTCATCCAGGACAACTACTGATAGATGGTCAACACCACAGTCATGTGGTATATAAACAAGCAAGGGGGCACTCACTCATACCCCCTTTGCAGATTAGCCATGGCACTGTGGGACACAGCTTTGACCTTTCAGATAAATCTTCAAGCTCAATTCCTGCCAGGAAAACAGAACACTCTGGCAGACGATTTAAGCAGAAACCTTATGGATCCTCACGAGTGGAAACTAAATCCACAAATATTCAGCATGATAATAGAGAAATGGGGGAGCCCAGACATAGATCTATTTGCCTCTCCTCAAAATTATCAACTGAAAAGATTCTGCACAAGGACTTATTACAGACAAGCATGGAAAGTGGACGCCCTATCTTTCAGTTGGAAAAACCTGTCAGCTTACGCCTTTCCTCCTCTGCCTCTTCTACCCAAGGTCCTCCTAAAAGTCAGACAAGATAAGCCAAAGATGATATTAATTGCCCCAGACTGGCCCCGCTAATACTGGTACCCAGTCCTAAGGAACTTGTCTCAATACCCAGCTTGGACCTTGCCTCAAAGACCACAACTACTGTCCCAGCAAAACAATCCGATCCTGCCCAATCAACTACAGACTCTGAACCTGGCAGCATGGCTAATCATGTAGTCATACCAATGACACCTCTCAGTAAAGCTGTGATGGATGTCATTTTGGAAGCCAGAAGGCCTAGTACTAGAAAATCTTATGCTGACAAATGGAAGAGATTTTGTGCTTGGTATCAAGCACAAGGAACTGATACAGCAGAACCACATATTCCTCAGACATTACAATACTTAACTGAGATGCTTGATCCATGCCTCTGCCATTTCAGCTCATTACAATACAGAGCCACCAATCTTTTCTCATCCCTTACTAAAACAGTATCTGAGAGGAGCCAAAAACCTAAGGCCTCCTAGAAGATCACTTTTACCTGCATGGGACCTCAATTATGTGTTGGAAAAGCTCACCCTGCCTCCATTTGAACCAGAGGCTACAGCTGATATAAAGTTCTTATCATGGAAGACAGCCCTGCTACTAGCAATTACTTCAACAAGAAGGGTTTCAGAGCTACAGGCCGTCATGGCTGTAGAGCCTTTTATCATATTTTACCCAGACAGGGTGTCTCTGAGGACATATCCTACTTTTATGCCTAAGGTGATTTCCAGTGTGGCTCTTAGCCAAACAATTCATCTGCCAACTTTTTATCCAAATTCGCAGCGCAAAGGGGAGAGAATTCTGCATTCCTTGGGCGTACATAGACAGCTAAGATTCTACTTGAGCAGGACAAAAACTCTAAAAACTGAGCAATTGCTAGTGTCATATGCTGCAGGATCAGAAGGAAAGGCTATCTCAAAGCAGACTATTTCAAAGTGGATAAGCCACTGCATCCGTTTCTGCTATTCACACCATGGTAAACCTGTGCCCAAGGACATTAGGTCTCATTCCACCAGAGCTGCAGCTACTTCGGCAGCCTTTCTCAGAGGGGTACCAACCAAAGACATTCTAGAGGCTGCTACTTGGAGTTCTGTTCACACCTTTTCAAAGAATTACCATTTGCCTCTCTGCTCTAAGTTCAGGGCAGGCTTTGCCACTGCAGTGCTGTAGGGCCCTATAGCCGCACCTAATGCTGTTTAGCTCCAGCCTCCCAACCATAGCTTTACGATTCTACCCAAATGTAATGACTGCAACAGTGAAACACGAAGAACAGTACAGTTGTGTGCACTTTCCATAACTGTAGATGTTCGAGTGTATTCACTGTTGCAGTCCAGGTTACCCTCCCGCCATCTCCCTTTCATTCTACAGTTTATCTTTCCTTCTCTATCTTCTACAACCTATGTGTTGTATTTGTTTGTAGATAAAGGTAAAGTTTATATTGATGCATGTATATAGATATATATAATATTGCTACCTTTTTGGGGGCACCTGACATCGGGGGCAAGAAAAACTAAAGAAAATGTCATCGGCTGCATGTTTTATACCCCTGACGACCTGACTCCATGGAAGAGAAGACAGCAACCGACGCAGGACCCAAGACTTTGGAATTCAGGCCGACTGAGGGCAACCTGCCAGCAGATTACTCAAATGTAATGACTGCAACAGTGAATACACTCTAACATCTACATTTATGGTAAGTGTACACAACTGTACTTTCCTCTGCTTCAACAATTAAAGTGCACCTAGCTGCGGTACAAACTTCCATATAGGACTGGAGGGTGCCCCTCTAATGTCACACAATCTCTGTAAAGCATTCCTAAAAGGTCTTCTAATGCTAAGACCTCCGTTTAAAGAACCTCTCTCCCCTTGGGGTTTATGTATAGTTTTTTAGGCCCTGACTAGGAACCCCTTTGAACCATTAGCAACTCGTGACTTGAAATATCTGTCTTGGAAAACCTTATTTTTGGTGGCTATCACTTCTGCCAGAAGAGTCTCAGAACTTTAAGCCCTATCGTGTGAACCTCCATACTTAATTTTTTATAAGGATAGAGTTGCACTTCAAACGAATCCTTCCTTTTTGCCCAAGGTTGTATCCAAGACTGATATTAATCAGACTTTGGGAAATTTGGGGAAAAGACTAACAGTCTTTTTCCCATATTTTTCAAATGAGGGATAATATGCTGTCCATTTACTTGACGTGCACAAACTACATTTTTATCTTCACAGGACTAAAGTATTTAGAAAATCAAACCAACTTTTTGTGGCGTTTTCTTCTCTCCATCTAGTTATCCTAGTTTCTAAGGTTACCTTGGCCAAGTGGCTTAGAGACTGCACCTCATTCATTTATCATTCTAAAGGACTCCAGCTCCCAAAAACAGTTCAGGCCCATTCTACAAGAGTAGTAGCTACTTCTGCAGTCTTTCATGCCAGAGCTTCTTTAGATGGCATTTTTCTGCAGCAGCCACTTGGTCTTATCATACCTTTATCACTTATTACAAATTGGATCAGGTCTCAAGGGGACAAGCATCCTTTGGCTCTATGTTGCTTAGGAATATTCTTCCGTGAGACCTCTCAAGGCTAAAGTAGCTGGGGACTCTGTCCCACTGTCAAGGACTGAGTGAAAATTGACATCAGATACAGAAGTTATGTCTTACCATAACGTTCCATCTGTGTTGTCGATCTTCACAAATCCTTGACATCCCTACCCTCAGTCCCCCATCCTGCGACTCTTAGTAGATCGAATTTAGCCCTTGGCTAGCATTCCTTTAAGGACTCTTATTTGACCACTGGCAGTCGGGGGGGGGGGATGCTTGTTTCTGCATCTAGACATCTGGTCATCCATCGCCAAAGTTGTCTGGGTACGGGTAATAATTTCCAGAGTTTATTTTATCCCTTTTCTTGGTCCACCCCCCTGTACAAAAGAAACTTCTCAGTGTGCCACCATCTCAAAAAAGCAGCAGCCTTAGATGTGAAAAAAATTGCTAGACAAGCGCGTCATCGAAGAGGTTCAACCAGACCAGCAAGAGTTCAGAACTTATTCCAGATTCTTTTTAGTGCCAAAATAGAATGGGGGGGGGGGCTAAGGCAACTTCTGAACCTCAGTCACTTGAACCAGTATGTCAAAGTTCCAGATGGTGATGGTACAGTCTGTCCTCCCCTTTCTGAGAAAAGACAACCAGATGTGCTCAGTAGATCTTCACGATATGTGCTACCACATCAAAGTAGACAGGCGTCACATGAAGTTCCTTCACTTTTCTCTGGGAGCCAGTCATTTTCAGTTCAGAGACCTGCCGTTTCGTTTCTCCACAGCCCCCCAAATGTTCAGCAAATGCATGGCAGTGGTTGCAGCTTATCTCCAGCTGCAAGTGTTCTGGGTGTTCCCCTAAAGATGATTAGCTACTTACCATTCCTACCAGGTCCCTGCTAGTCTGGACCATTTACTGTTTACTTCAGCTATATTCCTACATGGGAATTACAGTGAACCAGGGCAAATCTCATTTTTACCTAGTTCATGTTCTGGAGTACATAGGAGCTCATTTGGACATGACCACTCAAATTGTAAGGTTACCAGAGAATAGCCTACTCAGAAATCAGGCTTATCAACTGCTTTCATATCAGATGCTGCCTGCTAGATTAGTCCTTTAACTTTTAGGATCAATGGCAGCCTCCATCACTTTGGTCTCCTTGGCAAAGTTTTCTACAACAGTATTACAATGGACTCTAGTGGTCCACTGGTCCATCAGATCCAAGCCCATGACTTTTCCAATCCACTTAGGAAGGATCTGCAGAAATCCTGTAACTTGCTGGATTCAGCCTCCAAAGGTGTTTTGGAGCCATCCATTTATCCCTCCTCCTCCAAAACCACAGTGACCAAGGATGCTTCCCAGCTTGGGTGGGGTGGAGGGGCATTACCTGGAGAAAATATTCTAAGGTTTGAGGACTCTGTCAGAGGCCAATCTTGTCATCAGTGTCTTAAAGATGAGGGTAGTCCTGCTTGCTTTTCAGGCCTTTCAGGTTGCCCTTCCTTTAGGGGTGACATCTACCCAGACAAACAGCATGTCAGTAGTCTGGTACTGCAACAACCAAGGAAGAATATGCTCCTGTCTCCTTGCATTGAGAAGCAATGAAAGTGTGGCAGTGGATGATATCTTCCAACCACTTCATACTGGGAAAGACCAACATTTTAGCAGACAGGTTGAGCAGATCTATTCTTACACCTCATAAGTCGTCTCTGTGTCCAACAGTGGTGACACAAATCTTTTGTTGTTGGGGCCAACCATGTGGCAGTCTTTTTTGCTTCTTCTATAATTTCCAAATGCAGCAGGTTCTTTGCTCTGCCCCCCACCCCCAGGGGAGTCCTCAGGAGATGATGTGATCGATCCCTTCCCACCTCTCCTAATTACAAAATTTCTTTGGAAAGCATTACGGCTGGAGGTCATAGTCATCCTCATTACCCCTTTCTGGCCTTGACAGGTGTGGTTTCCCTTCCTTTGGCCTTGGCCAGTACATCCCCTTTGGGTGCTGAATCAGAATCCAGATCTCATGTCTCATCAATCCGAGATGCCTCATCTGGACATCAGAGCCCTAAAACTAACTGCGTGGTTTCTTCACTTTACTGATGGCCAGTCAGTCCTGGCTTTCATCCTAATTGGTCCTTATTCTTCTCAAAAAACATCCACTAGGAAGATTTATAAAAGTAAATGGAAATGATTTTCCATATGGGCTTCAAAGAGAAAGTTGGATCCCTTTTCAGCTCCTAGTATTAGATTTCCTTGCCTGTAATTGTGCTAGTTGTTCGGCTGTCAAGGTTAATCTGGCTATGATCTCAAAATTCCATATTGGAGAGGATCACAGTTCCTTAGCTTCACTTAAGTTGTGTAAAGCTTTCCTGAGATGTACTTTTCTTCTTAGACCCCCCTATTCAAGGATCCTACTTCCCTTAGGGGCATGACTGTCTTGCTTCAAGTCTTGACCCAAGCTCCTTTTGAACCTGCTGCCATGGTGGACTGACTGGGAAAACCATTTTCCTGGTAGTGATTACCACAGCTAGAAGGGTGTCAGAACTCCAAGCCCTGTCTCACCAACCCCCATACATTATCTTTTACAATGACAGGGTTTCTTTATGAACTAAACCCTCCTTTTTGCCTAAAATAGCTTCACAGACTTCTTTTAATCAGCATATTACTCTATTAGTCTTCCCAATTTTTTCAAATAAAGTAGAATACTTGCTCCAATTACATTTCTACCTTTATCAAACCAAGCCTTTTAGGAAGTCAAATCAGTTGTTTCATGTTCTGAAGTCAAGGTGGGACAAGGCATGTCAAAGGTTACCTTAGCTAGATGGTTGACTTACTAGATCTCCCACGTATATAAGCAAATAGGTCTGACCTTACCTAGAATACCAAAAGCGAATATCGCTGCTGTGGAACAGATTTGCAGTCCAAATAAAACAAAATTCATCCCTGCCCTTTTTTTGAAGTGTATCTTCAGTCTGTGGATGGGAAACAGAAAATGTATTCCCAGGACTTCCCCCTGTACTACTAATGGATAGAGGCAGCTCCTAAATGCTTTATCCCATGCATTGGTCCCCTCAAATTGTCTGTGGTATAATCACAGATCTGATGTTATCATTTTCATTCATTCCTCAATGAATGGTTTCGGATCCTACCCTCTGATCAGACTTGTCCACTTGTTATAGATTCTAGGATCCGAATCCGACTCTCGAGCTTCTTCCTTACCCACAATGTCCCTGACCACTGCAATACCTCAGATTTTGTTTGCCGCTCTTCAGATTCAGATGGGATTGCGATCTGACAAGCTTAAGGGCTTTTAGTGAATGTTTCATCACTGTTTTGTATTTTTTCTTCAGACTTTACTGTTGTATAGCATCTCCCTTACTCTCTTGTACCAAAGTAGTACTATCCTATAAAACTTTAAATCGTTACTGTTATTGTTGTGTCTTTTTTTTGCTTCCAGTATGGCCAAGAAGCTGACTGGTTTTAAGAAATGTACTTCCTGTGAGCATAAGATTCCCAACTCTAATGCCTACAGAGAGTGAGTTTATTGCTTAGACCCTTCACATTTGGACACTCCCTGTACCTTTTGTTTGGCCTTTAACTCAAGGGTCATTACTGACAGGCAAAATAAACTCATTTTTAAAGCTTTATTACCAGCATCTGTTCCTTCTTCAGGTACCCCTACGTCAGGGGCTGAAACTCCCTCGCACAAATCTAAGGAACCAAGGAGCACTGTAAACGCCCTCCTGTTTGGCCTCCAAGGACAACTTTTCCATTGGAGCTGCTCCAGAAGGCTCCTTCTATCTCTGATACTAAGCCTTCGGATCCCATACTCATTGTGTCTGCTTCCCCCCCACGTCTGAGGTTTTCTCCTGAACTGGTGTCACCCAGATGGAGGTCTCCCTTTATGCAGGACACACCCAAAAAGTCTTCTAGGCCATTTTCCACATCATCTTTTATTAGGTCATCCCGAAGTCTGTCTGAAGTGGAGGTAGCTAGGATGATGAGAAAGTTAATCAGAACATGGATCGCAGATGGGGATTTTGCCAGCTTCATCTCCTATCTGGTCTGTAAGCCTTAAGCCATCCTTTCAGCCTGTTGTTGCTCCTTCTCCAATTTGGTCTTCTGTTTCAAAGCCTTTGGATCTGAGATCCCAGAGAGTTGAGTCAGATCAAAAAATTCCATTGTCTTCCATTCTGACTGCATACCCTCATCCGTTCAAGTCCTACCCCTCCTTGGAGCGTGATGGTAGCTTCTGATCCTAGGGGTTGACTTCTACTCCAAAGGATCCATTGCTTCCTGGGGCTTAAGCGCTAGACAGCTGAGTTCCGACTCCTTTGGCGCAGATGGTTGTGGAGGACCCCAGGATTGTCTGCTCAGAGCCACAGCTTGATTGGATCATCCTCTGCTTCTCCAGGTTCTTCTACTTTCAAAGTGGTGAAGGTGGTTTTCCTCTCATCCGAGAGTAGTCTCGACTATTTTCACTGTCTGATCTGTCCTTTGTTCCCCCTTCTGATCCTGTGTCTGAGTCTGCTCATCCTACCCCTCAGGGACAGTTTGCTCATATAAGCCTCCAGTCAGTTCCAACCTGGGAGCTCCCTGCTTCTTCTGATACTTCGCCCAGAATACCGCACTGAGGAGGTCCCTTGGGAAGAGGTCATGCAAAAGGAGGCACTTGGACTCCCTGCAGGAATCTCTCACAGAAGAGACAGATTTTGATGAAGGGGAAGGGTCCCCTAGATCTCTACCTGAGGATGTCTTATTCATGGATATCCTAGTGATCCTTTACCAGAAAGGTAGTTTGCTGGTGTTGGAAGCTTTCAGGTCTGTACTTTCTACATCTTTGGTTACACCTCCTGCGAATGAGCTTATAAACCTCATCTCCTGCAAGGTATGGAAGGAACTGGACTCCGTAGAACCATTCCCCAAACACCTAGACAAAATTTTGAGTGCCTCTGCTGAGAGACAAACTGGATTATAGGGATTGCTGTAGATGCTGTGGTTGCTGCAGCCACCAAAAGGAGCTGGCTGAGCAAAACTCCACTGTCCATCCCCCAACAGAGAGTCTAAGGCATTGTACAGGTGTGGGAGGAGAGTATATGCATTGACAACATTTGTCTAGCCCCCCTACAATCTATTACAGATGCATCCATGAGGTTAATCTTGCATGCAGCTGAAGGTAGCATGGGAGCAGCTGGTTCAGGCACAGTCATAAGGAGACATACCTGAATGCAGTTGTGCGATTTTGCAGAGCCCTTCAAGGTATCATTCTTTAATGCTCATTTTGCTGGATCCTCTTTGTTTGGGCCAACCATTAGAGACCATAACAGCCATTGCTGTGTTCAGAAATAATAAACTAAATAAAACAACTCACTGTCTATGAACATATAAACTAAATACATGGCTAATAAAATGAAAAAATGAAGGAAACAAATACAATGCAAATAAAAAATATATATACACAACCATAAAAGATATGTGCAAACAAGCATGAGAGCCTGTATATACATGAATCCAAGCTCATCATATTACTATAACATTAGAGTCTCTTCTGCAGAGAACAAGACAGAAAGACCTTGTCTGCTGTTGGAATCCACTTTTCTACCCCACAGGGACCTTTCTCCAGGAATCAGCAAGGTGGGAAGAAGATGTGCTTCCAGAAATCTTAAGGGCAGGAATCATCCAGGTTTTTTTCTCCAAGAGGCAGAGGGGGAAATAACTACAATGGTAGATGCTGCCCACATGGTAGATGGGGGTCCCCCAGAACCAAAGATCTTGAGATTCCTTCTCGGACAGATCCTTTCAGCATTCCTGAAAAGTTGCCGGACTGCCTCTCTCTGGGGGCTGTCAGAAGGTGCTTATCCTTGCACCAAAAAGCCTGGATAGCCATCACAAAAGACTCTTGGGTGCAAAGGATTATATCCAGAGGATATTTCATTCCCTTTTTACAAATTCCTATAAGAAAGAGGAAAAGTCTCCCCCAATGTTCCACCCAATCAGAAGGAGCTAGCTGCTCAGGAGATCCAAAAGATGCAAGATGAGAGTCATCCAAGACATCCCCCCATACCAAGTAGGATCCAGAATTTACACCACATTTTTTTTATTGCCAAAAAAAAGAAGACAGGAGACCTGAGACCTATCTTGGATCTCATTTTGTAAAGAATTCCAAATTCCGGATGGTCACGGTTCAGTCCATTCTACCTTTTCTACAGAAGGACAACTAGATGTGTTCAGTCGATCTTCAAGACAAGTACTATCACATCAAAATGAACAGGTGCTCTTTTAGATATCTAAACTTCTCATTGGGAGCCAGTCATTGTCAGTTCAGATCCCTGCCCAATGGCCTCACCACAGCCCCCAGGGTGTTTGCCAAATGCATGGCAGCGGTAGCAGCTCACCTGAGACTGCTTGGATTTAGAGCATTTCCTTACTTATTTGACTGGCTCCTCACTGCACTGACCGGGTATCTGCTCATAAAAGCCAGAGACTATTTCCTGCAGAAACCTCACTTGCTGGGAATTGCTATCAGTATGGACAAATCACAGCTTCAACCAAAGTGTTGGAGTTTATAGGGGCTCACTTAGAGTCAATTATCTAGCTCTTCTGCCGCAAAACAAGAGTTCTTGTATTGAAAATGCATATCAGATTCTTTCTCTCCCTTCTCCCCCAGCAAAAACGGTACTCAAAGTTGTAGGGTCAATGGCTGCTGCAATTACTTTAATTCCCACTGCTCGTCATCTCATGAAAATTCTACAGTGGACCCTAGCAGTGCAGTGATCCTTTCATCAGCATCCTTCAAAACATCCGATAAAACAGTCTCAGGCTTGCAGAAAGTCTCTTTGTTAGATTCACTACAAGGAGATTGATCAAGGGTGTAAATTTGCCTTTCCACCCCCAAATGCAACATTGACTATGGGCACCTCCCAGTTGGGGTGGGGGGGGGATTACTTAGGACGGACTGTTCAAGTCATGTTGTCCCTACAAGATACCAGTGTGCATATGTGTCCTAGAGATGAGAGCGGTGCTTCTAGGGTTGCAGGCTTTTCATGGCCTCTTCTGCCTCTAGGGACTATTGCAATACAGACATGTCAGTAGTCTGGTACATGAACAGATGGGAGCCGGAACCAACCCCCTTTGTCAAGAAGCGATGAGAGTATGGCAGTGGGTAATCTCATTGAACCGCTTTCTTGTAGCAATGCACATAACGGGGAAATCCAACATTCTAGCAAACTCAGCAGGACCATCCTCCTGCATCATGAGTGTTCTGTCAACCAATAAGTGGCAAACACAATCTTCCACAAACATGGTCAAACTTGATGCGACCTGTTTGCATCTCCCCTCAACAGCTAATGCAGCAGGTCCTTTGCCTCATCCCAGCTCTGGGACAGTCACAGAGAGATGCTGTAGTCCATTAGTGCTTATCCTCCCCTGCCTTTCATCCCCAAGTTTCTTCAGAATGAGCTTCAGTTGATGAGTACTGTCATTGCTCCCTTCTGGCCTCAACAGGTGTGGTTTCCCCTTCCTTTTGTCTCACCTAGTATGTCTTCCTTGGACGCTGGATCCTAATCCAGACCTCTTGTCTCACCCATCAGGGCAGATTCACCTGAACATTGCAGACCTCAAGTTAACCGCATGGTTTCTCTAATTCCACTGATGGCTAGACATTCCAGGCTTTCATCCCCAATTCAAAAAATCCTAGTTTCCTTTCATAAACCTTCGACTAGGAAGATTTATAAAAGTAAACTGAAAAGGTTTTCTTTTTGGGCTGATCAGAGAGAGATCCTTTTACCGATCCACTTCCTGCTATTCTAGGTTTTTGTGCCTTGATTTTTTGAGGCGGAGCAAGCTTTTGTAATATTAAAGTTCAGTTAGCAGTCATCTTCAACTGTCACGAGAGAGAATGCTTCTCCTTTAGTGTCACCTAAGTTATGTAAGGCTTTTCTTAAGGGTACCTTTTTAATTATACTTCCAGTAAAGGACCCTACTCCACCTTAGGACCTGACTATAGTTTGGCAAACATTAATACATCATCCGTTTGAACCAACAGCTAAAGTAGATATCAAGTTTCTTTCCTGAAAAACTGTCTTTCTGGTAACTATAACTTCAGCAAGATGAGTATCTGAACTCCAAGCACTACCTTCCAAACCACCATATTTGTTTTTTCACAGAGTTACTTTCTGCACAAACCCTCCTTTTTACCAAAAGTTACCTCTCAAACATTAATCAAGTGATCGATTTGCCAGTTTTCTTCCTCAGATTTGAAAATAAAGGAGAATACATCCTTCATCTTCTAGACATACATAGGTAATTGTTTTTACCTTCATAAGATCAAGCAGTTTAGGAAAACTGATCATTTTATCTCCTTTACTAATAATAAAAGGAAAAACCAGTTTCAGAAGCTACACTGGCTAAATGGATAACAGATTGTATCTCCTATATTTATTTCTTGAGAGGCATAACTTTACCCAGATAACCAAAGGCGCATTCAGCCAGGCCAATGTCTATATCAGCTGCCTTTTGGGCTAGAGCATCCATTGATGATATTTGTACAGCTGGCACATGGTCTAATACCCATGCTTTCATTACTCATTACAAATTGGACATCATCTGCAGAAATAGAGCTGATTTTGGTTCTTTGGAACATCCTTTCATGAAGGCTACCCAAGGTTACCGTTGCTGGTGACTCTTGTCCCAGTCATTGAGGAACAAATGGAAATGACAACATCAGGTAAAGAAGTTATGTACTCAGCATAACGTTCCATCTGTTTTGTCAATTTTCATTCTTCCTCAGCTTCCCTTCCTTCTTGCTCCTGTTTGTCTTTGGAAGAGACCTAATGAAATTGTTACTAAGAATCATAGTTCATGTTTCAGTTCCTGATCTTTCAGCTGTCATTTTTCTGTCATAGCATTGTTGTAAGTTCTGATAATAATAAGTATAATAGCAAACTCTGGGGCATTATGGGTAAGGGAGGAGGACAAGAGTCAGATCCTAGAATCTATAGAAAATGGTGGAGTCAGATCTGAGAAGCGAATCCAAACCCCTTCTTTGAGGAAGAATGAAAATGGACAACACAGCTGGAATGTTACGGAGAGTACATAACTTTTTTATTCTCATTAGAGGTACTATATTATTAACCATGGGATGGTTGAAGCCAGTCTAGAACTGAATAGGATAGGTTATTTTGAGCACAAAAAGGGAACTTGGCTAGGCTTAAAATGGCCCACAAGAGCGGCTGGCCTAGTACTTACCCGTGAACCTATAAAAGCACACTCAACAAGAGTTGTTTTCACTTCTTCAGCCTTTTTTTTACTAGCGCCTCAATTGATGACATTTGTGCTACTGCCCGCCACATAGTCTTATGTTCATACCTTAATTTCCCATTACAAATTGATCTGCTTTCCAGTGATAGGACAGCTTTTGGTTCTGTTGTCCTCTGAAACATCCTTTCACAGGAGTACCATCAGTCACTGGAGATTTTCCTGCAGATTGGTTATACATAATTTTATCTCATCTATTCGTATCTTAACCGTTAGTTGCTGAACCTCCTCTACCTCTAACCTTGGCATAATGAATTCGTTCATAAATATTTTCATTTTTGTTCATTTCCACATTTCTGCTTTATACAATTTTTTTATAAAATTTATGAAATATTAATACCTCTACAGGATCTGTGGTTATTTTTCTTGCTCTAGGCTCCCTAAGTTTGACAGCAACCATTTCTACTGTCTGTTGCCCAAGTTGTGCTAAAAGGTTTTGTGCTCTAGAGTTATCAAAAACTATTTGCTTAACAGCAATCTTTCTAAACTCATGCATATTATCCAGTCTGGAGACTAATCTTAGACTTGTCAAAGTTAAACAAGTTATTTCACATACCAAAGTTCAAAATGCTAACCCTACTAAAACTCCTGCCCATGATCTTCCAAGGACCCTCTATGGTGACTTTAGATCTGAAAGACTACCTTCATGTTTCTATAGCCAAGGAGCACAGGAAATAGATTTTTTTCTGGCAGGAGGTTTACATTATCAGTTTTGTACTGTACTATTTGGCTTATCCACTGCTTCCAAAGTGTTCCTTGGATATCTAGCACCAGTTATAGCATACTGCAGAACTTTGAATTTGCATTTACTATTTCGTAGATGACTACCTGATCCAGGGGGGAAACTGCCCCTAGAACTCAAGAAAGCCCTGCAGATCACAATGGATTGCTCCCAGAAGATAGGCCTTAGTCTCAGCCTCCACAAGTCTCATCTACAGCCACAGGAAATAATTATATTTCTGGGTGCACTGATAGACTCGGTACAAAAAAAGTTTTTCTACCTCAGGGAAAGGTCTCCTATTTGACGAGCTATTTGCAGAACCTATTACAAAAGCAGACAGTCACTGCAAGGAAATTCGTAAGAGTGTTAGGGTACATGACATTCTGCATACTAATGGTTCCACTTTCAAACCTGCATACGAGAAAACTCCAATGTTTCCTAAAATCACTTGGGAACAGCATGATTACTCTTTAGAAACCTTGGTGCCACCTCTTCCTGGCTTGTAACAGGAACTAGTTTGTTGGAAAGAACATTCTAAATAATACAGGGGCAATCTTCTGCCTACCAGAGGTGGACAAAACCATCTCCTCTGACAGCTCAGACATAGCCTGGGGAGCACATTTAGGACAGTTGAAGGTGCAGTGAATCTGGACTCCAGAACAAAGGAAACTGTACGCAAACCAAAAAGAAATGGCGGCAGTTGTTGGCTATAAAAAGGTTTAAAAGCAGCTTGATCGCAAGAGCACTACAAAATTTGGATGGAGAAACACCACAGTTATGTGGTACATAAAAGAGCAAGGGGAAAGTTGTTCTTACCCCCGTGCACTCAGCAATAACTGTATAGCTTTTGGCACAAGAACTACAGCTGACTTTATTAACATCTTACATCCTGGGCCAGAAAAATACCATTGCATGCTCTGTGAACAGGGACCTTATGAATTACATCTATTGGTTGCTGAAGAGAGAGATTTTCCTGGACTTCACTCAACTATAGAATTCTTTCCCTGTCCTCTGAACAGACAGCTATAAAGATTCTGCACCAGAAACCACCAAACAGGGACACGGAGAGTAGACACCTTCTCCTTCAAATTGACAGACCTCTTCCTGTATGCCTTTCCTCCATTATCCTTAATCCCCAGGGTACCACATTGGTAAAAGTGAGGTTAGATAAGCCAAGCATGATACTCATAGCCGCCTCCTGGCCAAGGCAGCACTGGTTCTCCCTTCTGTGTTAACCCTTAATGAGGGGAGATGCTGTAATCATCCCTGGTGATGGACCTTCTCATTCAGCACGTTTGTCATTCATCCACACCTGAGCACATGCAAGCTAACAGCCTGGAGGATTGGATCTTAACATCAAGTAAATGTGACTTACTATACTGAAGTACTTATCTTTTTTCTCCCAGTAAACATTGTTAAATTATCTCGTATGACATGGCAAGTCTTACATGTATATAAATGAAAAGCAACATTGATACCACTTTAGTTGCAAATGTTATACATCACAGACACCATTGAAACAACTGTAGTTGCAAACATTTTACGCCACCTATCTATCCAGTCAGTGTCAGTTAAGCATCATATGGCTCATTCAAATCCTTCCTCTTAAACCTTGTTCCATCTCTGCATATATTGTTCCCACAATTCCCATTTTTTCCTATATAGTTTGCTCCTTCCCTTTTCTAATGATCACAATTCCAGTTGTTTTGTCTCTGGTACTATATTCACTATTTCTAATAAAGTTGGTCTAGACTTTGATTTCCATTTTCTAGTAATTGCTTTTTTGGCAGCTGCCATAATTAGACTCAGCAAGGCTTTACTATGTCTAGGCAATTCTGGTTCTGTATCATAGCTCAAAAAAAGTTCTGTCTCCAGTCAATCCAGTCTCTTCACCCAGCATCTCCAACATGGAGGTCCACAGGGAATCCCTAAAGTCTGCCAGCTTACTATACTCCCAAAATATATGTTCCCAGCCACATTTTCCTGCCCATCACACCTCCAACATTTGCTATCCACCTAAGGAAAAATTCCTTGGAGTCTACTTGGGGTATCAAAATACCTATGTATACACAGGCAAAGATCCTAAATCTTTTAGACTTGCATATTTGAGAGATACCCATATATCCCCATTGTCTCTCTCTGAATTGCTTATCCAATCTCTCTTCCTAATCCTTTCTAAGCTCCTCTGATTCTTATAGTTATCATGCTATATTTTATATGTTCTACTCATTATTCCTCTAACGGCAGCTTCTTTTCTAGATTCTTTTAAAAACTCTACCATTATTGGTCTTTCATTTAAGTGCTCCCTATTTCTTTCTCTTTGCCTATACTCTGATATCAGTCCTTGATAGGGAAGGCAATATCTAACCTGCAGTCCAAATAAATTGTTGGCCTCTTCCCATTCTATTACCTTTCTCTTTCTAGTTATTTGCTCCCAGTACTTCATTCCTTTGTGAGCTTTCTCCAATAAATTCCACCCCCTCTTGGCTATTATCTGCATCCCTAACCACAGTCATCCCTATCTGCCGAATTTCTTTTCTCCATTCTCTTACTGCTTCAGTTCTTAGAATCCTCCCTGCTATTTAATGAATGTAATGCTCTGTTTTTTGTTCTCATTGAGAGTCTGCATCCAAAATCCCAATCTCTCCTTATTTCTTTAGCTCCCCCCTTATATCATCATCATTCCTTTCCATTTTGAATTATAGTTTTCTGCTTGTACTATGCATAAGAGCCTTAACTGTGTTGCTCTAAAATGCCCCCTCAAATTGGGTAATGCTAGTCCCCCTTGTTTATTAGAAGAATCAACTTATCCCACTTAACCGTTGCTGTCTTCCCTTCCCAGATAAAATCCTTTAACTCTTTTTTTAATTGCTATCCACAACTTCTCTGGTTGATAAAAAATTGCCTGATCTGTGTATAAGAATAAAGGGACTAAAAAACATTTTAATTGCTTGTATCTTAGTATCCATGTAATAAAACTTCCAGTTTCTCAATTTTTGTATTATCTTCTGTATAGTCTCTTCCCGCATATCCTTAGCTGCCCCAACAGAGTCATGTCCCCATAAATATGGATATTGTTGGATTAATTTGTGTGTGGGTACATAATTTACCGCTATTGCCTTTAGCTTCATTAATTTTGTATCCCGAGAAGATTTGAAACTATCTTAGAATATTCCACAACACTGTAATGTCCCTTTCTGGTTCTGTCATGTATAAAATAATCATCTGCAAATAGAGCCAGCTTTTCCTGACTACCATACCAATTATAACCTTGAATTTCTGAATCCCTTATTTTCTTTGCCAATAGTTCTAAATAGAATGCAGACAACATTGCCTGGATCCTCTGCTCAAGCACAAGTTTTTATAGAGGACCCCACCCACTTTATTTTTCACATCCGATCCCGTATATATTCCTGTTCATCCTTATAATTGTATCAGGGAATGCAAATGCTTCCATTACCCCGTTCAAAGTCCCAGTCTGCTCTATCAAATGCTTTCTCTGCATCAAGACCCACTAGCAACAGTGTTATTTTCTTACATTCTTCTTCCCTCTGGATCATCAATGTTCTGTTAATATTGTCAAATGTTTACTTCCCCTTCACAAAACCACACTGATCCATATCAATTTTGGTATCACTTTTGCCATTCATTTAGCCATTATAGACATAAAGACTGTATAATTTTGGTTTAGTATTGAAATGGGCCTGTATGAAGCTGGATCCGATGGATTTTTACCATCATTAGATATTACCATTACAACCGCTTTCTTCCAGGATGCTGGTATTTCTCCTCCTCTTAAAATACTGTTAAACAAAACCTTCCAGATCCTTATCAGGTTTTTCCCTCCTAGCTTCCAAACTTCCACAGGAATATCATATATTCCTGGGGACTTTCCTGTAGATTGGTTATACATAGCCATTTTTATCTCACCTTTTCCTATCGTAACGGTTAGTAATTGAGCGACATCTGCCTCTAACCTTGTCTTGTATTTTCTTCAATAAACATTTCCATTTGCACCTTTTCTTGAGTTCCATATTTCTCTGCTTTATAAAAATGTTTATAAAATTAGCAAATTGTTTCTAATACTTCCACAGGATCTCTTATCTTTCTTGTTACAGACTCCCTAAGCTTGGTGACTGCCCTTTCCACTTTCTGTTGCTTGAGTCATGGTAGTGCTAAAAGTTTTTGTGCTCTAGAATTATCAAAAAACAGTTGCTTAACAGTAGTCTTTCTAAACTTGTGCATATTATTGAGAGAATCCATCATTTACTGTTTTGCATTCTGCAGTTGCTCCTTTTCTTGTTCTGAGAGAATCCCCTTATTTTGCAATACTTTAACATTTGTCAGTCCCTCTAAATAATTTTTGTTACTTCTTAACCATATTTCCCTTTTGTTTATTTCCACCCTAGTTTTAAACTTCACTTTAATTTTATCCCACTCCTTAGGTATATTTTCAGAAGAAATTTCTGTCTTCCTAGTAGCTCCTGAATTAATTCCAAAACCCATTCTTTAAATTCCTTTTTTTCAACCAATAGGTGGGAAAGCGCTAGTGTCACATTTTTATTTCATTGCCTTGCATTTTTATTTTAGTTGTTATTGGCGCATGATCTGAAATAGTTATTGGGTATATTTCAAGACCTTCAATTAAATGCACGTGTTCCTGGAAGAGATAGTCTATCTAGCCTAGCTCAGTTTTTGTATCTTGAAGAATAATCTGTAAATTCACTCCAAACTCTTAGTACTGAATGCACATCTTCCATGCCAAACATTTTCATAAAATTCTTCAAAAATCTACCCTCCTTTGTTATATATTCCCTTCTGGGCCCCCCAGACACATCTTCACTGTTGCAAACCAAATTACAGTCTCCACCTATAAGTAACATTCCCTGCTGTAAGTTGAATATTTCTCCCAGAATGTTCTCAAGCTCCATTATAGCAATTTTAGATGGAATGTAACTGCATGCCAGTGTAATTCTCCTCCCTTGCCAGTAGCCCCCTTAGTACTATATAACTTCCATTATTATATATTTTTTTCCTCTTTAATTATTGGAGCTCCTGTTGCAATTAATGTAAGTACTCCTCTTTTCCTTTGCCCCAGGTATTCTGCTGAATAACCATCCTGAAAACCTTTCATTATTAAATTCTCATATTCATTTCTTTCCAGGTGCGTCTCCTGTAGCATATCTATTTGCACTCTACATTTTATGATATAGTTCACTACTGTTTCTTTTTTTATATCTGTCTGTAAGACCATTCAGATTGAAAGACACTACAGAAAGCATTTTCTTGTATAGTTACCACCTTTTATGTATAACTGCTTTTTTGTTAAATGTCTAGATCCAGCTTTTATGTTACATGCATATACTGTTTGGTAGGTTGGTCTTTTATACAGTTTTCTTGTTGTATCCATGTGAGCCTATTCCACATCTTACATAACTTTTTATTTTTTTTTGAAAGCCTTCAAACAGAATAAACAACCACCCTAAACCTCACTAAAACCTATCAACTTAACACACAGAACTATGTACGTATTCAAATATTGAAGTTTTTCTTTCCTAATAAGAACAAAGTTTCTAAGGTGATAGCCACACAGGCAGGCTAGAGTTAACCAAAAAGAAAGGTTAGTCATGCTAAGATAGATGGTACAGCCTGTGCTGTTAGTAAGTGCTGTTTGATTTTTGTCTATCTTTGTAGCTGTCCCAGCTGAAAAAACACTTGAATGCTTTCAGTAAATACTTTCTCCAAGCTATTTCTCCTTATCAAATTGTCTTCTAGTGACATGCAAACCAGAAAAAAATGCTAAGGATGCCTTGTTTACCAGAAAAAAGCCTGAAAATATTCAGTATTCTTTTTTCATTTACATGCTTTGTAATAAACTTGTCACTGGATAATGCCTAGGGTCTTAACCCAGTCATTTCCCTATGCAAGCATGGGAAAAAGCACACAGATTTTGTCATACTGTCTTAACCAGACCTTTCCTCTCTCTTCCTTCTCCTCCCTTCCGCCTTTCTATCTCCCTCTCTATTTTTACATCGTAGTGCCACATCTCTTAAAACTGAACAAAAAAAAAGAGAGAAGGGAGAAAAAGAAAAGAAAGCATCTGTTTATATTGCCATCCTCACTGCATTTCAAAAAGAAATGAGAAAACTTTACTTTGGTTTTGTCTTGTCTGTAAAGTTCTCCCAGCTGGAAAAACCCCTGAGTGCTTTCAGAAAACATTATGTCCTAGCCAATTTCACTCTCCTTTTTCCCTCAGCCAGTCCCATTAAACCAGACTGTCTCCAGTTTCTTTTTATCAGATTGTCTCCATGGAGACATGAGAACCAGATAGCCAGTTTCTCTTTATAAGGTAGTTTCCATGGAAACATGAAGACTAGCTGCAGAGTTACTACTAAGTATACATGCATTTGCTATAAAAAAGCCTCATAATATTCAGTATTATTTTTCATTTATTTGTTCTCTCTTAAAACTAATCAATCTAAGGTCCTTAATCCAATCATTTCCCCATGCAAGAATGAGAAAAGGCATATTAATTTTAACTTTGTCATGCCTTTTAAACCAGGCTCTTTTTTTGTTTTTGTTTTTTTACATTGCATTGCCCATATTACTAAAAACTGTACAAGAAGAAAGAGAGGAGAGGGAAGAAGAATTAAAGCATCTGTTTACAATCCCAATTACACTTAACAATAGCATGCAAAAAAACTGTACATCACAAATACAGTACTATTAAGAAGCACTACTTATATTTAGCTTTCTCTCCTATCTTCTGCTCCCCGAAGCATTTTTCCAAACATTAATGACATGAAGTAGGGCATGTACTTCAGAGCCCCCAAGAAGTCCACCATATTTTGAAAAAGTTGAGTACTTCCAGATTTTCTTGTTCTGTCATATTTCACAAATATGATTATTGCATTGAAATCCCGCGGTAAGTTACTGGTTTTATTACTCCTCTTCTCCATCGTCCAAACCCTGTCTCTGCTTCATTTCTAATGTACTCTTGATTCTTCTAGTCAGCTCTTGTGCTCCCTTCCTTCTCTCCATATTTTCCGCAGCAGAATCTCCTTCTGTTTCACAAGTCAATTTTGTTGGGAAAATTTTTGTATTTCCTCCTTAGCATGTACTTGATCAAAAATGATTTTGTCCTTCCAGGGAAGAATAAAGAGATAAAGAATAAAGAGAAAGGCACCATCTTTTGACTTGGCTTTTCTTCCTTGCTTCATAGGAATCCCCAGTAGTGTGCTCACATTCCCCTCAGCAAAAGGTTCATCCTGTGTTTTGGCCAACCTCTAGTCAACCCAAGGCGGTCTCGTTGCCCTGCACTGTTGCTTTCAGTTACACTAGTGTATGTTAGAGTTGTATTTAATCTGTCTTCTAAACTGAAGACTCTTTCCCGTTTCACTGTATGCGTGCACACTACTCCCCCCCCCCCCATTTTTCTCTTCCTATTGTACTCCTAGATCAATTACTTAAAACTACTTTCTCTTGGAAAAAGTTTACCCATGCTTAGTGTTTTTCCCTGTAGAAGTGGTGGTCCTTTTCACCACACTGTACTAGATTAGTAGCATAAGATTTGTAGTTATTAGGAAGATACTGCACTACACTGACCTGGAATTGACTTAGCTTGGTTTTACTGTCTTCTTTTTAGCAGCTGGCCTAGTCCAGTTTTTCAGACTCTCAACCTTTTATTGCTTTGTGTCTATCTCCCTCCCACTCGTGCTTAATTACAGACGTATCAAAAAAACTGATGTAGAAAGGCACCATCTTTTGACTTAGCTTTTCTGCCTTGCTTCATAGGAATCCCCAGTAGTGTGCTCGCATGTAAGTACTACCTGGTATTCTTTTTGTTTCTGATTCTTATTGCTATTTTTTGTGAAGTTTCACACATGATATGTATTTTTTGTCATACATATTTTTAGTTGGTAACAACTCTATTTTGTCACTTGTTTTCTGGACTTGCAATTCAAGAGCGTTTTTTTTTTTTTCCTTTCCTTTACTCTATTTGCCCTGCATACGAGTGTTTTTGTTATGCCAATATAGAATTGTATTTATAGCATACTGCAACTTTAAAGAGGTAAAATGCTGCTTTATTCACTAATGTGAATATTAGATCAATAACCTGTTTGGCAATTAGAGTAGAATTTATTGCAACCTCCGAGGGATACAACTGACTCTGTGTATCTGATAACATCACTGTTATTTCTGACCGTTAGTTGGAGAATTCTAAATTGCATGTAGCATCTTAGTAGTTACTTGTTTCTGTAGCATACCACTGTTATTCCTGACTTTTAGTGGAGAATGCTAAATTGTGTGTAGCATCTTAGTAGTTATTATTTTCTCGTTATAACCTTTATAACAATACATAATGGTGTAGTGTATGTTATAATAGCTTGGTATCAACTGCAGTTACCTTTTTATTTTGTTTTTTTTTTTATCTGCTATCCTTGCATTTTGTGTTGCTCATAGAATTGTGCTGCTCCTCCCCTGCATTCACTGTCTTAATTACTTGTAATCTGAGTGTTTTAAAACTTCAGACCTAATATTTACCCCCTTTTCTTTTTTACTTCCAAGTCCCTTCAGCAAAAGTTTCATCCAGTGTCTTGGCCAACCTCCAATCTACCCAAGGCTGTCTCATTGCCCTGCACTGTCAGACCCTGCGTCGGTGGAACACTAAAGTGCTTTCAGCTACACTAGTGTATATTAGAGCTGTATTTAATCTGTCCTCTAAACTGAAGGCTCTTTCCCCTTTCACTGTATGCATGCACACTACTGGTCCCCCCCAATTATCTCTTCCTATTGTACTCTTAGGTCAATTACTTAAAACTACTTTCTCTTGTGAAAAAGTTTACCAATGTACCTGCAACTCATGCTTCAGTTGTTTTTCCCTGTAGAAGTGTTGGTCCTTTTCACCACACTGTACTAGATTAGTAGCATAAGATTTGTAGTTATTAGGAAGATACTGCACTACACTGACCTGGAATTGACTTAGCTTGGTTTTCCTGTTTTCTTTTTAGCAGCTGGCCTAGTCCAGTTTTTCTGACCCACAACCTTGTATTACTTTGTGTCTACTTCCCTCCTACTCGTGTTTAATTACAGAGGTATCAAAAAACCTGATGTAGAAAGGCACCATCTTTTGACTTAGCTTTTCTGCCTTGCTTCATAGGAATCTCCAGTAGTGTGCTGGCATGTAGGGTACTACCTGGTATTGTTTTTGTTTGTGATTCTTACTGCTATTTTTGTAAAGTTCATTTTAAGGGGATCCTGCTTCTGTAACCTCTCTGCCTCCCCAAGAACTAACTTTAAACGTGTATGTGCCCTATTGTAAAATAAAAATATATCCTATACCGACCACTGTTGTATATTAATCCTGCATACACTCGCTACCAGTCTACCATGGACTTTATCTCCCTTTACTCTCCTAGGCTCTTTTCCCTCTCCTCTGTGTACTCGTAGCTTAGTATTGTACTTACTCAGTTAGGCCACCAGGTGCCATTGTTCAACCACTACATATCTTCTAATACAAGCCAAAAGTACTGTAACTGTTCTGTTATTTTACCACTGCTCTGTTTTAGCCCTATTAATACTTACTATATTCTACTAAACTGCTACTGCCCTCTTTTCAGCTCCTGTTCCCTGTCAACCCTCTGCATCCTTCTAATTTCACATACAACAGTGCCTTATGCCAGTGCCTCCTTACCTCTGAACTAGTTCTCAGTTTCACTGATAACTTTTAGCTGGGTTTCTTCCTTCTCCTTGGCTCTTCCCACTCGTTTGCACTGCATGCTCACTCTGCTCCCCTACCCTGCCCCCAATTCTTACCCGCCCCCCCACTACTTGTACTTTTATTTCAACCACTCCCCACCCTCTCAAGACAATCATCCAGTCAAAGCCTTCCCCTCTTTACCCCTCCTCCTTTCACCCACAGTAATGAAATACATCACTCTTTCACTACCCCCCTTTAACCCCACAGGTGATCTCTCCAACTACAAATCCTCCCATATTAAACTACCTTTTTATAACCATGCTTTCTTTACTTACTGTTCCTAACATTCCAAACCCGCATCTCCCTCCTACTACTCCTAACAACTTTATACCATGCCAGCTCCTATACCTCCAATCAGCTTCCAGTCTCTACTCCGTACCATACTCCCACACAAAACCATCTCCTCCCTCACACAAATAATAATTTCTTTTCCATCTCCTCCTCTCTGTTTCAGCTCAACCCTTTGCACCTTTTTAATCCTAAATATTATTTCCACTACTGCTAAGACACTTACTCTTAAATACTAGACCATCCAGAGTACCCTAAATCCAAACCAAAACACACTAAAATAACCTCCTTCGATAGCCTCGTCTTAGCTGGAGACATTCACCCCAACCCCAGACCTAACCCACCCACAAATAACAATTAACCTCCCCCTTCCTCTAACCTTTCATCCCCCTACAATCCTCTTAAATGTTTCACACTCGGTGCCCAGAGTCTCAACAACAAAGCACATCAGTTTCAAGCTTGGCAAAGTCATAACCTTCTCTGACTCTGAAGTCCTACCCTCTGGATTTCACACTCTTAGATGTGACCACACAAAGAAAAAAGGCAGAGGCATTGCATTAATCTATTCCAATCTACTTACCTTAATTCCCCTACCAAACCCCATTCCTAAATTCACCAGTGGCGAACTAACAGTCGGTCTATTACAAATGAATAATCACAAAAGCCTCTATCATTGTCCTTTATATCCCACCCGGAAATAACGTCTCAACCCTTGAAGACATACTCCAATGGGCCTCAGCTGAAATTAACGTTGTATCTTACATACTAGGTGATGTAAACATCGAATGGAATAAAATCAACAGCCCCATGCCCTCCCTGTCCATTAACCTCTTTAACTTTACTCAAGTAACACCCCCCCCCCCCCATCACCAGACCCAATAAAACAAATCCCATAGGATCCACTGTTGATTGGATCTTAGTCACCCATCCAGATAAAATTACAAACTCTGGCACCATCTCTGACTCTATTAGTGACCACCTCCCAGCTTTAATTTACCATGCAACCACTTCCCATCCACATCAACATCAATATATTCAGACCCACAGCCTTAGTAAATTTGACCACATAACCTTCTCTAACTATCTCAAACAAATGAATTGGAACATTCTAAAAACCCTTCCACTCGATAAAGCCATAGACCACTTTAGTTCTACTTTCCTAGATGCCCTAAATTCCCTCGCTCCACCAAGGAAAAAAAGAATAAAAAACTATAACTGCCCCTTGGCTAACCAGAGAAATAAAGCAAATTATGCGTCAGAGAGACAAATTCTGTAAGCTTTACCAAAAGAATAAACTTCCTGAAACCCTTCTCCAATATACACAGCTCTGTAACTTTGCAAAAAAAAACAAATCTTCAAAGACAAAAAAAAAATCCTACTACACTAGGCTTTTTTGGAACTCCATAAACTCACTCCTCAACCCAGACTCCAAAAATAACCCCTGTCTGGACCCAAGTAAATCTGACCTCGAATTAACCTTACTGTTCAACTCTTTCTTTATAGAGTCAATATCCGATCTAACGAAAACTTTTCCCAACAACGACCCATCTCTCCTACATTCCACCTTATCTAAGTCCCCAAATAATTTCCCCCCTATGTTTGACCTTAAACCTGTCTCCACTAACTACATAAAAAGACTTCTATCCAAACTTAAATCTTGCTCCAATGCACCTGACAACATCCCCTCTTCCTTTCTCAACTCTGCTGCCAATGCTATAGCTCTCCCAGTTAGTATTCTAATTAGTAGATCCATAAAGGAATCCTATGTCCCTAAACTCTGGCATTCCACCTTTATTCTTCCTCTTCACAAGGGAGGCAGAAACACTAACATTTCAAACTTCCGCCCTGTAGCTCTTCTCTCTCCAGTCTCTAAAATCCTGAAAAATGCATCCATGTCCAACTTGTGCCTTTTTTGACTAAAAACCATCTTCTTACCGCCTACCCAACATGGCTTCCGACCAGGGCATAGCACCATAATAGCTCTACTCTCATTCTTAGAAAGTGTTAGTCAAGCTCGAGATTCTGGGAGCTTGGTATCCACAGTGCTCTTAGATCTTTCTAAAGCATTTGATACGGTTTCCCATAAGCACCTTTTAAGTCGGCGCTCAAACCTAAATCTCTCCCAAAACACACTTTCCTGGTTCTCAAGCTGTCTGTCAGCTCTCAGGCTGTGAAATGGAAAAAAGACACCTCACCTTTCTTACCCACCCTTACAGGAGTACCATAGGGGTCCCTCCTCAGATCAATGCTGTTTAATATCTTTGTCAATAACTTTCACTCTGCTATTCCTAATGCCAAAGTCATCCAATATGCAAATGACTCTACACTTGTCTGCTTTGCCTCTAACCTCCCTGAACTCCTATCTAAAACTGACTGCCTTCTTAACTACTGAGATCTGGATGTGCCAAAATCATCTTTCTCTCAGTGCTAAAAAATCTAAAATATTACTATTCACACCCTCAAAATTTTTCTCTTTTGATAAAAATTCCTTCAAAGTTGTTAGCCAAAGCAACTCTCTGATCAAAGTGTTCCCTTTGCCAACCTACTACGTGTAACTATAGACGAACATCTCAAGTTCGACATCCATATTCAGCATAATGTAAAGAAAACCCAACAAAAACTAGGTATGCTGTACAGGAACAACCACTTCCTCTCTACCTCTACCAGGCATACTCTGGCCTCCTCTTACCTCCTTCCCTCACTTCTGTTCAGCGCCCCACTACTAACTAACCTATCCTCTTCCATCACTTCCAAACTTGAAAGCTGTTATAACAAAATTTCTAAATTTGCCACCAAAGCCAAACATTCTACTCATCACTTTGTTACCCTCCAATCCCTCAACTGGTTAGAATTCACAAATTACCTGGACTTCCTCCATCTCACTACAGCACATAGATTAATATTTAATCCAACCAAATGCCCTGCTGTATCTAACATCCTTCCCCCATGCACCCCAAATGTCCACAAACCTAAACATCCTGTTGCACAACTTCCCTCTCCTTCGGTAAGAAATGGAGCTCTCACCCTTCCACACAAGGGCAATGTCAGACACAGACAACTTCAAAACTCAGCTTTACACCTAGCTGTCCTCCAAATGGAAATGTAGCTGCATTCTCCCTACCCAGAACATTTTAACAAAAGCCCCTGGGGGAGGATATCCTCTTGAGTTCCTAAGCACATTATAGCTGGCTATAGCCTTCTATAGCTAATTCCCATATGATCTCTCACACTCTGTAAATAGCTTTTGACTTTAACTGTGTGAATTTGTTAAAATGTATCTGCACAATATTTTTCCACTATGGGCAATATTGCTCACGCTTTGTATTTGATATGTATTTGTACTTTTATTTTTATTGGACTGCTATCTTTACTGTAATCTGTTTCATGGAGCTTTTCTCCCTGGGCCCCCACTGAAAACGGGCTCTCTAGGCCAAGTGGACTTTCCCGGTATTCAAACTGGAAATAAATAAGTAAATAAGAATACCTTAAAGACAGCTAGATACAGCAGTTGGAATCACGCACCTGCGTCTTGATATGCCCCGAGTAGTGGAATGATTTTACTCCTCTTCTGCCTGGTGTACAACATGTAATCATTCTCCACAAACACTCTGCTGTCTCCCACTTTTAGTATTTTGTCCTTCTGCTACAGTTTTGTCAGAATCAACTCCTTCTGCTGGTAGATTTCATCTTTACTATTAAAGATCTAAGTTGCTTTCTTTTAGCTAGATTTGGAGCATACACATGATGTGCCCATTCATCTAACAACTCCTGCTGTGGAAGTTGCTTATTTGTTCTTTCATAAAATTAATGCAGTCTGTCCCTTCCAGCTTGCTGAAAATCTCAGATTTTTCTCTACTTGCTCTGTCCACTAATTCTATTATTTTTTTGAAACGGCTCTTCCTGGGCAGTTTCATATTCAGCCAGCCTTTTCTTCATTTTGACGTCTGATTTTTGCAGCTTTATCATCTCATCTGAATATCTGTTTAAAGCTTCTTCCATTTTTTCCAGCCTTTTGTTGTTTGTGTTGATATACTCTATCAGTGTTTTGTTTATTTTAACCAGGTCTGTATACAGTTGTATTATAGATTACTGTACGTTACTGGAAGTTATGTCTGAAGGTTCCATTGATTTTTGCTGAACAGCTGCAGAACTTTCCAGTCAGTGTTTCTTTCTCACTTTTTGTATCTGATTTTTTACAGCTCTTGTGCATTTCTTTACTTCTGGCATCCAGGCAGTGCACTTAGTAGCCAGTTACCGAAATTTACCCATAAACACAAGTCTGCTGGCCTTTTCTGCTGAGTTTCTGTTTTCAGACTGGGGGAGATAGAAAGAAGCTGTTATTCAACATGCAACTATCTTGGAAGTCTTGAAGTGTTGTCTAGAGAGAGGCAAGTAAACCAGCTACCAGAAGATCATACTTAGGAAAGTGGAAGAGACGTTGTATTTGGTGCCAGGCCAACGGTATGAAGCCATTTAATGCTGGCATGAATCAAGTGCTGGAATAATTTTCCAGAGTTATTTACCTAGGGTCTTTCTTGTTTGAGTACTAAGGTATATGCATCTGCCATCTCTGCTCTCGTATTTTGCTGTCTATCTATACTGACCCCCATTTGAAACAGTTTCTAAAAGTTGGTAATACACCTGTGACCACCCAGAAGAAATTCTGATCCCTCTTGGGACCTAAACTACATTTTGGGAAAACTTAACTTGCCACCTTTTGAGCCAGCTGCCTCTGCCCCTTTAAAGAAGCTCACTTGAGAGATCATCGTACTGAAAGCTATAATCTCAGCAGCCAGGTCTCAGAACTGCAAGCCTTGATGTTCAAAGAACCCTTCACTGTATTCGGCAGGGATAGTGTTACCCTGAGAACTAATTCTTTCATTCCCAAAGTAGTGTCAGAGTTCTGTTTAAATCAAGCTATTTGCCTACCAGTGTTATACTTATTTATTTATTTTATTTTACATTTGTTAACCGGGCTAGTCCAGCTGGATACATGTCCATTTTCAGTGGAGGCCTGAGGAGAAAAGCTCCGCTAACTACTTCATAATAAAATAATACAACAATATACAATAGTATAAAACAAAAAAAAAACAAGAACATTAAAACTCAAATACAGTATAATTAGGCAATAGAGAACAAACTGTGCCTTAGAAGATAAGCACGGTCAGTAACTAACAAGGTTAAAAATAAAAATTAATTACAATATTTATAAGTTGAGAAAAGGGTGGAAGCTATTTTTAGGAGGGGGGGGGACAGAGACACCACAGAAATGGAAATAGTGTAATGATAAAGGTAAGAAAGAGGAGGAGAGGGGGGTAAAGAAGGGAGGGAGTGAAGAAGGTCAGCTAGGGTTATTGCAAGAGAAAAGCCAGAGGTTGGTTAGGAGATGTTTATTTAGATTTAAGTAAGGAGGGAGTCAAAAGGTCAGCCAGCGTTATTGCACAAGCATAGCCAGTGGTTGGTTAGGAAGTGTTTGAGTTTGGTTTTAAATAAAGGAATTGAGGTCAGGGATGTAAGGTCTTGGGGAAGTTGATTCCACACTTTGCCAACTGAGTTGGAAAAAGTAGAGTCACCTGCTGCGTTATTTGATAGAGAAGTTTGAATTAAAATTTTATTGCAAGAGCGTAGGTTTTTTAGATTACTGTAGGGTTTTATGAGGGTGGAGAGCATAGGTGTGTTATCTGGGTGATGGAGGGCTTTGTGGGCAATTGTAAGTTGGTAATATTGAATTAGTTGTGGTAACTCTAGCCATCCTAGTTTTAGGAGATTTATGCAATGATGAGTTCTATATGGAGAGGCAGTAGCAAATCTGGCAATGTGGTTGTATGAGGTAGCAAGATTGTTGAGATTATATTTTGAAAGATTAGTGTATATGGGGGAAGCATATAGTAAGGTAGAAATTAAGTGGGTTCGAGATATAGTAGTTCTAGCTTCAGGAGTTAGGAAAGACTTGATTCTGTAGAGTGAGCCTAGTTTTCTGTTAGTTGATTTTATGATGGAGTTAATATGAACATCAAATTTTAGTTGGTTGTCAATAATCACACCCAAGAGTTTGGTTGTTTGGTCTGGAGTAATTAGGGTACCATTGTTAGATGTGAGAGTGAAGTTGATAGAGGGAGAGGTGTGTGGGTGTAAAGAGGAGGAGTTTGGTTTTCTTTGGGTTGAGGAGGAGGCAGTGATTAGAGAACCATTTCTCTATGGTGGTGAAGGTTTTTGAGTGATGGAGTGAAGGTCGGCCTGAGTAGTGGCAGAGCAGATAATGGTGGTGTCATCAGCATATTGAATGCAAGTAGATTGAGGGGTGGCAAGATGCAGGTCATTAATAAAAATAGAAAACAACAGAGGACCTAGGATGGAGCCCTGAGGGACCCCTATAGAGGTGGGGAGAAGTTCAGAAAGATGGTTGTCCCATAGGACAGCTTGTTTCGATTATGAAGATAGGATGTGAACCAGCTTAATGCAAGATTGTCCAGAGAGAGGGATTTTAAACGATGTAAGAGTAGTTGATGATTGACCATGTCAAAGGCTTTTGACAGGTCTACGAAGAAAGCTGAAGAAAGAATATTTTTGTTGCGATTTTTGTTAATGGAGTCTATGAAGGATATTAAGGCTGTGGTGGTGCTATGGAAAGGTGGAAACCCATGTTGGCAATTGGCTAGGAGATTATTACATAGGAGGTGATTAAGCAACTGTTTGTGGATGCATTTTTCCATTATTTTGCAAGGGGAGATAGTAACGCTATGGGCCGGAAGTTAGAGTACTCAGTTGAGTCACCCCCTTTGAAAAGAGGAATGATGTGTGAGGTTTTCCAAACTAAGGGGATAGTGCTTTCTTTTAAAGTCCTGTTAATTAGTATAGAGATAGGGTAGGCTATAGCTTTTGCACCTAGCTGGAGGTATTCGGCTGGTAAGTTGTCAGCTGAGGGGGTTGTGGGTTTCAGTTTTTGAAGTAAGGACAGTATGTAAGAGGTAGGTATGGGTTTGAGTTGAAATAAGGGAGGAGTACAGCTTGGGGTAGGTAGTGTAGAGGTGTCAGGGTTTTGTTGGTTAGCTAGATTTAATATTGCTGAAGTAAAGAATGTGTTAAAGGCATTGGCTGTTTGTAAGGGGGAGTCAGGGTTGGAGCATAGTGGGTTAGGTGTTGCAGCTTTGCCAGGAGATAGTAGTGTGTTAATAGCGTTCCAAAATTTATGTGGTTGGTGGGGGGAAGATAGTTGTAGTTGGGTATAAAAGTTCTTTTTATCTTTTAGGATGGCTTGCTTTGTCATGTTTCTTTTTTGTTTGAAAGTAAGACAGTACTGCTTTTAGTGGTTCGCCATTTAGTCCAGGCTTTATTCCTACTAAGGATTAGTTGTTTAGTATTACTTGTGAGCCATTGAGCTGTTTTAAATTTCATGCGTATAGAACGAGGGGCATGATGCTCAAGAATGGTAAGAAAAATATTATTAAAGTGGTTAACAGCTTCATCTATAGGGAGAGTCTTAAGAGGTGACCAGTTAGCATGCATAAGTTCATTTTGGAACTTATAGGGATCAAAAATTTTTTTGCTACGCGATGAACGAATTAGGGGAGGTATAGCAAAATGTGTTTTATGCCTAATAATAAAGGTTAAGGAGTGGTCACTAAGGTCATCTGGTAGAGTTCCTGTTGTATATTTTTGTTGGGGACTATTAGTTAAGATCCAGTCAAGTATGGTTTCTTTATTATTAAGTTTGTTTGTTCTAGTTGGGGAGTTTATGTTTTGAGAGAAACCATGTAAGTTAATAAGGGTAGATGGATTGGTTTGTTTACATGAGGTCCAATCAATATTAAAGTCTCCTAAAAGTATTGTTTCTTGAGGGAGGTTTAGTGAGAGCCAGTTTAGTAGGTCTTCTAGTATGGTAGAATTTTTGCCTGGAGGAAGATAGGTACAGATGATATTGATAGTTTTGTGAGGGTTAATCTGAAGTTTGGAAATAATAATTTCCGCATTAGTGTCTTTTAGAAGGGTATGATTTGTTTTACTTACGTCCAGTCCTGCTTTAAAGAGTATAGCTACACCGCCACCTTTTTTGTTTAAACGGTCTTGTCTTAGAATATTATAGCCAGGGGGAATAATTTCATTATCTTTTATTGTAGGTTTGAGCCATGTTTCAGTTAGACAGAGAATGTCAAACTGTTGGACTTCTAGAAGTGCATGTATTAGTGGAATTTTGTTGCAAATACTGCGAATGTTTAGATGTGCAATTGAGAGAGATTTTGGAGGTTTAGTATTTGATGTGGACATTGTTTTAACTTGTTGCCAGTTAGGGGATAGTGGGGAGGGGTCAGGGCCAGGGTTGGAGTGTATATCTCCATCAATCAAGGAGAAACTTACTATAAGGTTATTAAATTGTGAGGGTTTGCAATAGAAATTTTGTTTTGTGAGGGTATGAATAAGGTATTTAATGTGAGACAGACGGTGATATTTAGGTTGAAGATAAGAGTTGTTGTAAATGGGACTGAGGTGGGTTATGGATGTAGTTATGGTGGTAGCTAGGGTCTGCTTACGTGGGATGCAAGGAGTAGAGTATAAGGATTGCTCGTAGGAGGTTAAGAGATAGGTAGAGGAAAGAGTAGTTAGAAGAGTTAGTAGTATGATAGTGTGATATTGGTTAGACATGATATTTAGAATAAGAGAAAATGTCAAAAAGTATATATTCTGGATAGTAGAAGGATGGATGAGGGATCCACACAATAAAGCTGAATAAATCCTGAATTCCCCAGATTTCCACCAATAGATCAAGTATTACTTAGCATGATAGAGTCCTCAAATAGAGCAGAACAACTTTTGGTGGCCTTTGCAGAAGGAATGGAGGGCAGGCCTGTCTCCAAACAATTTCAAAATTGATAACTAACTGTATTACCTTTTGGTATTCTCATCATGGAAAGCATCTTCCAGCACCTGTCAAGGCACACTCCAGGAGAGACAGCATCCACCACTGCTTTCCTAAAAGGTGTCCCTTCTCAGGCCATCTTAGAGGCTGCCACCTGGTCTTCTGTCCACAACTTTACCAAACACTACCATTTAGGTACTACATCCAGGGCTAGGGCAGGTTTTGTTACTACTATTCTACAGAGCCTTTTGTCCCAGTGTCCCTCAGACAAGCAAAATGCAGCTTCGGTAGTCCTCCCAGGCATCAGTACTCAACAGTGACTGTGAAGAACATAGTACAGTTGTGTTACACTTAAAATTATTTTAGATGTTCGAGTAGATCAATATTGCAGTACCAACTCCCACCTTCCTTCCCCACTCTCTCTGTTTGGCCTCCCATAGCTGAGGGTTGGGGTGGGTGCACTAACCCTGTTATCATCCACCCTCTCGATAGCTCCCTTCCTCCTCTTCTAGTCCTTAACCCCTCTTTTTTAAAATTTAGACAAGTGGCAGGGTTGTGCTGTCATCAGGTGTCAGACTGACTTCCCAGCTTAGAAAGATCTGAAGATGGTGTTGACAGATGTCCATCTTGTACCCTGATGCCCAGATGTCCATTGGCTGGGGGTGATATATATAAAGACTCCGAGAATCAGGCTAGTCATGAGCTTCTTCCTGGCAAGAAGACCAGAATCAGTTCTGGAGAACTAATGTACTCAAACATTTACAATTATGGTAAATGTAACAACTGTACTTTCTAGGCATGTCCCAAACTTACCCCAGGACTTGTCAGGGTAGATGATTTTGGTAGATGTTCTCTGGTGCATCAGCTCCATCTGTATGTCAGACCTGGTACTGCTGACTGGAAGTCGAGTCTAATGCATAGATGGACCTGCAGGTCCGTGTCCAGTGTAGAAGCAGCACCTGTTAGGGTGGTATACCCATCATATTTGCATTTTTCTTATTTAACACAAGGGATTGGCTTGCAGGGACAGTAGTCCATTTGGAATTTAGTCTGTTTCTGAAAATAGGACACTGTAAAGCATCTTGAATGGAGTTTGGTAGATAAGTCGCACTTCACTGAACCACGTTTGTATGGGGTCCAAGTTTAGCTAGGAGCATAGCATTTCAGGTAGACTGCTATCCTGCCAGGTACTGACTTCAGTGCCTAGTTCCACATATAGGTGGAGCTTCAGCATTGCGAAAGAACTCATTCTGTTCAATGAACATTTTTCATTCCAGGACTATTCCATTTGATGTATAATATGCACAGACATACTTTATTGTTTGTTGTCTTTGCTGTGATTCACGTACCCCCTAGGTTTGTTCTTGAGTGATCATGTTATAGGCAACTATTTATTACAATGTTATATCTGTGTTATTGCACTATATACTAAGCATTATACACTTTGCTAGAAGTCTTATTCTTTTCCATTCTTTTTTACTTCTTATTTCAATATAAATTTATTTATTTTTTTACATTAGATTACCAGAAAAGTACAGCTAAGTAGGAGATCATTTTCAGTGAAGGCCTGGGAGAAAAAGCTCCAAATTATTACGAAACATTTTGAGAACAATAATTTTGCAGTCTTTAAAAATACAAAAACAAATATTGCCGCGGTGGTACGGGGGTAGCGTTGTTACCTCACAACAAGAGGTTCTCCCGTTTGATTCTCGGCATGGCTTGGGAGTGCTTTCTGTGTGGAGTCTGCATGTCCTCCCCGCAGTTGGGTAGCATTTGAAAGACATGCGTGCATAAATGGGCATGCCTTCGTTGAAGGTTGGGCATTGAGCTGGCACCTCAGCGCTTCGTAAAAAAATCTACTGCCAAGCATTAGCGGACCGGAGTTCCGCTGTGGCGACCCCTTACCGGGAAAAAGCCGAAAGACAAACAACATACCAAATTATACATAATATGAAAACATTGTTTAAGAATAGATACAAGTTGCATAACAAGAATTTAATAGTTGAAGAAATTAAAGGTATGTTACTATAATACAAACAGAAGTTGCAATAAGAAGTGAGAGAAAAGCAGGCTTATGGTATATTTAGAGAGAAGGCCAGGGAGATAAATTGATGAAAGTAAGGAAATGAGTGAAGGAGAGACTATAAGGAGATGTATGAATAGGTAGTGGTTCACATTTAGGGATATAGTTTATCCTGGTGTTGAACAAGAACAAAGCCAGTTTTTGGCTAGGATGTCTTTCAGAATCGGATGGGAGGGAGGGTATTGACCTGATGGATAGAGATAAGGACTTCCAGGCCTTACCAACATGAAAACTCCAGCAAAGCTAGAACTTCCACTGAGTGACCTCTCAAACCTCTTGTATCAGAGACACATGGGATATATGCAAATGACCTTTATGAACATCAGGTGTTTCAGCTAATTGGCGGTTCTGAATGGCCATGATTTGTTTCATAGTTTTAATGGACAATTTCAGGCCAATAAAGCGAAACCCCACTAGCTGTGGATATGCATATTTCGGCCTTGTTATGACCTCGTCATCACAGCACAAGCAGAGTTTTTGACTATGCATAAGAAACACAGGGCTGTTATACCCTGATGATGTCCATTATCACTGGGGTCACTGCAGAAATATCCCAAACAACAAACTAAAACAATAAGTGAGAAGGTCAGTGAAAAAAACAATAAGTAAAAACAAAATAAAAACTCTAGCAAAGCTAGAACTAACAAGGCTGAAATATGCATATCCACAGCTAGTGGGGTTTGGCTTTATTGGCCTGAAATTGTCCATTAAAACAACAAAACAAGTCATGGGCATTCAGAATCGCCAGTTAGCTGAAACACCTGATGTTCATAAGGGTCATTTGCATGTATCCCATGTGTCTCTAATACAAGAGGTTTGGGAAGTCACTCAATGGAAGTTCTAGCTTTGCTGGAGTTTTCATTTTGTTTTTACTGATTGTTTTTTCAGTGACCTTCTCACTTATTGTTTTAGGTCTTAACAACATGGTATGAGTACAGACAATGTCCAGCAGATTTGATAGGTATGTTTACAGACAGAGGAGTTTTTGGTCATTGGATCGCAATGACAGACTGAGAACATAGTTGTGTATAATGTTTAGTACCAGACGAGCATATGAATTCTGGATTATTTTATAGGTAGTAAGAAGCTGTGTATAAGTTAGTTGATGGGGTAGTTTTAACCAGTTTAGGGATGTTCATTGTGTTTCACTGTTGCAGTCATTACTCTTGGGTTATCCTGCTGGCAGGCTACCCGCAGTCAGCCAGAATTCCAAAGTCTAGGTCCGGCGTCGGTTGCTGTCGCCTCTTCCCTGACGTCAGTGCGCCAGGGGTATAAAAGATGTAGCTGATGCCATTTTCTTCAGTCTTACTTGCCGCGCGGTGCCCGAAGCAAAAGCAGTTTGCAAGTGCCGGTCGGCAGACTCCTGAGATTTTCAAATCCGAATTTTAGAACCAAAGTCTTCATTAAAGCTAAGTATCCCGTTGGGGAAACCTTTTTCTTGCTCCAGACCGATGTCAGAAAAAGTTAACAATTGTATTTCTTGTGGGAAGCAAATACCTCATAAGGATTTTCACTCTTACTGTATTCCTTGCCTAGGCCCTGATCACAACGTTGCTAGCTGTCGGTTTTGTGCTAGATTTAACCAAAGCACTATCAAGCGTCGGTTCGATTTTGCATTTCATTACTTTGGCCAAAGATTTAATTATATAATGTGGTCGGACCAGCTGACAACCGGAGTTTACAAAAAATGCAAGGACAAGGATAGGCATCCGAGGTCCAAAACCGACGACGAGGCCTCTGCTAGGCCAGTCGCCGGTTCTCAATGAGGCACTTTCGCAGCCCCTGGCGCCCGCTACCTCAGAGCCACAGGCCACTTACGTCTCCCACGTGGAGCCGAATGGGCCTCTGGATACTCAAGGTATTGGACACTCAGAAATCATTCCCTCAGATGGGTCCGGAGCCGCTGAGCAGGCATCGGCTTCTGAGGGTGTCTTCAGACTTGCACAACTATATATTAAGCCATCTTCAGCTTCAAAGACAAAGACTAAAGCAGCTCTAAAGACAAAAAACAAGTACAGCATTCTCCTACTCAGACTTCCATGCCTAAAAAACAAATGCTCAAAATGGCCGAAGATCTAATTACTTTGATCAGGGGCTCCCATCCCCCTCCTGATACGAGGCCTAGGCAAAAGACAGAGTATGATTCTTCTGATCAGGTTTCTATTTCCTCTAATTCCTCTACTGAACAGGATTACTCCGTGCTTCCCTATGAGGATTCTGATGCTGAAGAATCCATTCCTTCAGCCTCTCCTCCTGAGGATTATTCTTTTGGGGAAACCCTGCATACCATGAGGGAGCATTTCCACTGGGACAGCCAAGATTATTCTGAATCTAAGAAAAGGCTCAGACTTTCTGCTACTTCCTCAGCACAGACCCCTTGCTATTCCACCTGTTCTAGATATTGTAGATGATGTATTTTCAGAGTCTGGCCTGTCCCCTGACTCTTTACCCCCTGCACCTGCTAAGCCAGACAGATACTACAGGGTCCCGGATTCTCATAAATTCCTATACAAAAACCCCGCTGCTGACCCAGAAACTATATCTCAGGGTCTCAAAGGGGTTAAAGCTTCCACTGCAAAAACCCTGTCCCCTCTGATAGGGATTCTAGGGCTCTAGACAGATGGGGGATAAAAGTCTGCTACCCTGGCTGTAAGGGCTTTAAATTGTCAGATTCATATGCTTAAATATTAGCAATATTTAATGTCACTGCTTAAACAGAAATTGTTGACAAATACTGAATGTTCAGAGAACAAGGAATTGCAGGATTTATTGCATGCAGCTGAACAAGTGGGAAAACATACTTTGCAATGTGGTTATGATTCACTGGAGGCCTCTTGCAGGGCCGCAGTTACAGGTTCTGTGATTAAAAGGCATGCTTGATTAAAGGAACAAAATCTGCCTGATCATGTTAAAGCAAAATTATTAGATGCACCATTACAGCATGACACTTTGTTTGGTACTAAAGCAGAAGAGGTGTTGAAAAAAATGGAGGATAAAGCAAAATCCATGCAGTCAGTCAATGATTTTTTACAAGTACAGCCACCCAGGTTTAGCAGGAACTGGCCTTCTAAAAATTGGTCCTTTCCAGTGTCAGACAGACCACAAAGAGGCAGATACAGGCATCCCAGAGGCAGATCTCAGCCCCAAGGCTCATACAGGCCTAAACAATGGGGTGCTCCTACCTCCAAAAGCGGCAAAGACAAATCACAACCTTACAGGAAACAGTCCCAATGACTTTCCTCTACCAGATCCAAGCACTTTTCTTTTGGCAGCCCCCTTAGGGGGAAAACTAGCATTTTTTTCATCAAATTGGCAAATGGTTACCCAAAACAAATGGGTCCTGAACATAGCGTCCCAAGGCTACAGGTTCCATTTTCACACTCTACCAAGGTCAAAAGGTATGCCAGACCCTGCCACACAATCAATGGGCAGAGGCACAAAAACAAATTACAGCCCTCATGGACATGAGGGCCATTCAGCAAGTACTACAAGAAGAGCAGGGGCAAGGATTTTACTCCAGATTTTTCCTAGTACCCAGAAAGGACAAAATCTGGAGACCAATACTGGACCTGTCTATTCTAAATATGTTTCTGGAAGTTCCAAAATTCAAGATGTTGACTCTACAGCAGCTACTGCCCATGCTGGGCAAGAAGGCTTGGCTCGTAACTTTGGACCTAAAAGAGGCATACCTGCATGTCCCAATCAGACAGTCTTGCAGAAGATACCTCAGATTCATAGCTGGCTCAATGCATTACCAATTCTCTGCACTGCTCTTTGGCTTATCTACTGCACCCATGGTCTTCGCAAAATGCCTGGCACCAGTAATTGCATTTTGCAGACAAAGAGGAATTCCGATATATCCATACTTAGACGACTGCCTTATTCAAGCAGAGACCAAAGACATTCTACTAAAGCATCTGGCGTTTGTAAAAAGATTACTAATTTGCCTAGGGTACACAGTAAACGAAAAGAAATCAAAACTAGTACCCTCTCAAGAGATAATATTCCTGGGTGCAAGCTTATACAACTGCCCAGATGACTTATCTCACGCCAGACAAACAAAGGCAACTGACTTCTTACTTCAAAAGCATGGCAACAAAGACCCAGTTATCTGCAAGAAAAATTCTGCAGGCTCTGGGCTGCATGGCCTCCTGCATTCTGCTAATTCCATATGCAAGACTGCATATGAGGAAACTACAATGGTATATAAAAAGTGTTTGGACTCAACATTGACACAGCCTGGAATCATTAATTTCACTCATTCCCTGCCTGCAACAGGAGTTTCGATGGTGGGCACAGGCCTGTCACCACAACAAGGGACAGCCATTCACTTTACCCACAGCCAGGCAAACACTAACAACAGATACGTCAGATTATGCCTGGGGGACCCACATGGCAGGAAAATATATTCAGGGCACATGGCCCCCAAGCCAAAGGCATCTTTACATCAATCAAAAAGAGATGCTAGCTGTACAAAATGCCCTGACAGCCTTCAAGGAACTACTTCATCCAGGACAGCTGCTGATAAAGACGGACAACACCACAGTTATGTGGTACATAAACAAGCAGAGGGGCACACATTCCTACCCCCTCTGCAGACGAGCCATGAGTTTGTGGAACACAGCATTGACCTACCAAGTACACCTGCAAGCACAATTCCTGCCAGGAAAAACAAATGCTCTGGCAAACGAGCTAAGCAGAAACCTCTTGGATCCTCATGAGTGGAAACTAGATCCACAAATCTTCAGCATGATAACAAGGAAATGGGGATGCCCAGACATAGATCTTTTTGCCTCCCCTCACAACTGCCAACTTTAGAGATTCTGCACAAGGACTTATCACAAATAAGCATGGAAAGTGGATGGCTTGTCATTCAGCTGGAACAACCTTACAGTATATGCCTTTCCTCCACTGCCTCTCCTCCCCAAGGTACTCCTAAAGGTCAGACAAGAGAAGCCACAAATGATACTAATTGCCTCAGATTGGCCACGCCAACACTGGTACCCAATCCTAAGGAGCTTGTCCCAAGGCCCAGCCTGGACATTGCCTCAAATTCCTCATTTACTGACCCAACAAAACAATCAGATCCTGCATAGCCAACTCAGAATCCTAAGGCATGGCGGATAGTGTAACCATTCAGAATACACCTCTCTCTAAACGGTTATGGATGTTATTTTGGAGGCCAGGAGGCCCAGCACCAGAAAATCTTATGCAGAAAAATGGAAGAGATTCTGTGCTTGGAACCAGGCACAAGGAACTGACATGCTTGTTCCAAATATACCTCAGAATCAGATTTTACAATATCTAACTGAGATGCTGGACAAAGGCCTATCCTTTCTCATCAATTAAGATCCATGCCTCTGCCATTTCAGCTAATTACAATACAGACCCACCTATTTTTTCACATCCATTGCTTAGGCAGTTCCTCAGGGGGGCCAAAAATATAAGACCTCCAAGGAGAGCACCAATACCTGCATGGGACCTCAATTTTGTTTTGGAAAAACTCACACAGCCTCCTTTCGAGCCAGCCAATGCAGCTGAGATAAAATTCTTATCATGGAAAACAGTTCTGCTCCTAGCAATAACTTCAGCAAGAAGAGTCTCAGGCTTACAGGCATTAATGGCTGTGGAACCTTTTATTATCTTCCATCCGGACAGAGTTTCTCTAAGGACAAATCCAACATTTATGCCTAAGGTAGTGTCCAGTGTGGCTCTTAACCAAACCATTCATTTGCCTACTTTTTCCCAAACCCGCAGAATAAAGGGGAGAGACTTCTGCACTCTTTGGACGTACACAGACAGCTACACTTCTCCTTGGACAAAACTAAAGCTTTCAGAAAGACTGAGCAACGTTTAGTGGTATATGCTGCAGGATCACAAGGAAAGGCCATCTCAAAGCAGACTATTTCAAAATGGATAGGACACTGCATGCATTTCTGCTATTCACAACATGGCAAGTCAGTGCCTAAGGGCATTAGACCACATTCTACCAGGGCAGGAGCCACCTCAGCAGCCTTCCTCAGAGAAGTACCAACCAAGGATATTTTGGAGGCTGCAACTTGGACTTCAGTGCACAATTTTACTAAGCACTACCATTTACCTCTTTACTCTAAATCCAGAGCAGGCTTTGCCACTGCAGTTCTGCAGGGCCTTATAGCCACTCCTAATTCTATTTAGACCCAGCCGCCCAACCTCAGCTTTGGGATTCAACCCAAGTGTAATGACTGCAACAGTGAAACACGGTGAACATAGTACAGTTGTGTACCTATCATAAATGTAGATGTTCGAGTGGTATTCACTGTTGCAATCCAGGTTACCCACCATCCCCCTTTCTTTGCTGGGACTTATCTGTACTTCTCTATCCTATACAACCTATGTGGTGTATTTGCTTGTAGATGAAGGTATTGTTTATTTTAGTGCATGCTTTTATAAGCAGTGTTTTTAGCCTATCCTTTTGGGGGCACCTGACATCTGGGGCAAGAAAAACTGAAGAAAATAGCATCGGCTCTGTCTTTTATATCCCTGGCGCACTGACATCAGGGAAGAGGCGACAGCAACCGACGCCGGACCAGGACTTTGGAATTCAGGCCGACTGCGGGTAGCCTGCCAGCAGGATAACCCAAGTGTAATGACTGCAACAGTGAATACACTCGAATATCTACATTTATGGTAGGTATACAACTGTACTTTCCTGGAGACTTTCCTGCAGATTTATTATACGTCACAGTTTTTATTTGATCTCCTCCTGGATTAACTGCTGTTGAGCTTCATCTACCTTGGCCTATTTAAGTATTTCATAAATACTTCCATTTGTCTCTTTCTTGATTTTCACATTTCTCTGCTTTATAAGGTTTTCACAAAATTTCCGAAATGTCTGTAATACTGCAACAGGATCTCTGGTTATTTTTCATGTAATATGCTGCCTAAGTTTGGCAGCAGCCCTTTCTACTTTCTGTTGCCTAAGTTGTCATGCTAAAAGATTTTGTATTTTGGAATTATTAAAAAGCACTCGCTTAACAGCCATCTTTCTAAACTTGTGCATATTATCCAGATATTCTAGTATTTTCTCCTTAGCGCTATACATTTGCATCTCTTCTTGCTGTCAGATTCTCCTTATTCTGCAGTACTTTAAATGTCAGTCCCTCTAAATATTTTTTGTTACTTCTTAAGCATATGTCTTTCCTTGACTTGTAACATATTTTTAATTACAGTTTCATTTTTATCCCACTGATTAGCTATAACTTCTTCAGAAATTATTTTCTCCATTAACTCAATTAATTTCCACTACCCATTCCTTAAATTCCTCTCTCTTTAACAGATAAGTGGGGAAGCGGCAGTGTCTCATTTTTACATCATTACCCTGCATTTTTGTCTTTGTTGTTATTGGTGGATGATCTGAAATAGTTATTGGATGTGTCAAAGCTTTTATTTAAATGCACATTACTGTGAAATATAATTTCTGTCTAGTTTAGCTCAGTTATTGTACCTTGGGAAATAATACATTCCTACTATTGATTTCACATCTTCTATACCAACTATTTTCATAATTTTTTCTCATACAGCCACTCTCTTTTTTGTTATATATTTCCCTTCTACATTCCCCAGATACATCTTCACTGTTGCAATCTAAGTTTCAGTCCCTACTTATAAGGAGTATTCCCTGCTGAAAGCTAATCATGTATTCCAAAGTTTTTCTTAAGCTCCTTAGTAGTAATTTTAGGTGGAATATAAATACATGCCAGCATAATCATCCTCCCATGCCAGTTGCCACTTACTGCCAGAAATCTACCATTAGTATTATATTTATTTCCCCTCTTCTATCACAATTAGAACTTCTCTATCAATTAGTTTAAGTACTTCTCCCTTGCCCTGATATTATGAATATCCATCTTGAAATGCTTTCTTTATGAAATTTGCAAGCTAGCGTCTTTCCATGTGTGTCTCATGTAACATTGCTATTTGGACTATGCAATTCTAAATATAATTCAGTACTCTATACCTGTGAGTCCATTCATGTTCTAATATAATTTCCACCTATTATATATGACAGCTTTTTTAATGTATTTCCAGCTTTTGTGTTTCATGTCTGACAGGTTGATCCTTTATGCAGTTGTTTCTTATCTCCATTTGAACCTATGTCACATTTTAGAAGACTTTTTGTTTTAATGAAAGCCATCGATCAAAAAACAAGCGCGCACCCCCATAATCTATTAACTTAAAAAAAAAGAAACAGGCCTATGTACATCTTCAAATAACTAAGTTTAGCCCTCCTGATAGGAACTGCACCCACAGTCATTACCTAACCTAATATTAAGGTTATCCTTGCTTAGTCGTGTGCTCCTACTTGCACTAATTTCTGTTTGTTCTTGTCTTATTTTTATTCCCCTTCCAGATGTGAAAAACGGCTTATATGCATTCAAAAAAAGTGTGCTGGCTATCTTTAAATAAAATTAAATTGTACACTGTTTTAGTAAATCCACTGAAGAATTTAAGTACCAGGAAGCCTGTTGTTTCTTATTCACTTCCAGTAATTTCAAGCTTTATTTTTTTACTAAGGTGCTTTCCTTTGTACCTTTTAATTTTATGTTTCTTTCGGCAAACAAGATCCAGAACTTTCGATTTATTGCCTTCACCTGTAGTCTGCTTATCACCATGGAAACGTAAGAGCAGAATTTACAGCTGCCCTCAGCTGCAGACTTCTCAACTCACACTGAACATTTATTTGTTATAGGAAAACTTTCCATTACATTCACAATGTTTTCTTATTTCTAAAGCCCACTTGCTTGCCCAAAAAATTATTAGATTTAGCCAAGGTCGTTAATCCAGTCATTCAGCTATGCAAAAGTAAGAGAAAACATTTCAACTCTGCGTACATTATAATCGGTCCACTTTTACATCCCATCCCCGACCCCAGCAACCCAAGGTTACAGTATATTAATTTAACCATGCTTTTGTCCAGACTACATTTCAACTAAAAGAAAATACTTGTATATAATAAAGATACAAAATAAACAATAATAATTGTGGCTTACTGTATAACATGCATTTTATATCATAAAATATTTTACACAGATACTGTTAAGGATAATGCAAGGTTTTAAGCAGCTTTTTCTTTCTTCCATTCTTAATTTCCAGAGTAACTGCCCATCATAGTCTCTCCCCTTTTTCAACAAAACCCAAAAATCCTTTCAACAGAAAAGACGGTGTGTTTCTAAGGAAAATGTCAGGGGAAAAAAACAAGTCAAATTTCAAGGGATCTTTGTTCCAACAAAAATTCTAGTTTCCAACTGTTGTATTATCCCCTTTCTACCCTCCATTCACCTTGACCAATCCCTAGGTAGCCTTTTTTGGATACTCTCTTTCTGCTTTCCTTTTTTGAGGAAAAATAACAGTGTGTTTGAGTTTCAGATGCCGTAAAAAATGGGTGTAGACTACACTGGAGTTCTCCTCCAAATACCATTGGGTATTCCTCAGGCTCCCTAAAACCAACAACACGTGTTCCTTCTAATTCTGTTTGACCTGTTTCTTCAGGGATTATAAAAACTGTTTCTTCCCATCAAAAATGAAAATGTTTTACTTCAAGCTTTTCCTTGTCTTAAGAAAATTAGGAAAATTGATACCAATACTGGAAATTCTAAGCACCTTTCTAAAAACTCCAACATTTGAGATGCTAGCAGCCCCCCCCCCAAGAAAAAAATATATTCTCTGATCTTCCCCAAGCATTTATTTTTATCTTGGATCTGAAATATGCCTATCTGCATATCCCTGTTCATTCAGTTCATAGAAAGTTCTTAAGATTTTGTGCATTGGGATGTCATGTTCATTTTAGTGATTTGCATTGCATTTTTGGACTGTCTGAGGCACCAAGTGTTTTGGGGTGTTTTTCTGGTGTGTTATTTATCACATACATCCATAGTTAGATGATTACCTGATTCTGGTCACTTCAGTTCAAAGGACCGTCCAAGATTTGCAGTTCACAACCAATACAAGCAATCTCTTACTCCACCAAGGATTCACTTTGACCTTTAGGAAATCCATCCCAGAGCCTACTCAGTTACTGGCATTTCTAGGATGTCTTTTGGATACTTTTAGCATAATGACTTTCCTTCCTCTGTAAAAAAAATCCAGTTCTTGACTTACCTTCTTTCTATCCCTCACAAATCACAGTCCAAATGATTCCTTTAACCAGACTTCACATAAAGAAAATTGATTGGTACCTGAAATCTTTGGGTGTAGTACTGCCATCCTTTTTCCTAATCCCTCTTTTGCCTTCTGTGAAGAAAGAGTTGTTTGGGTGGATGAACCAGATAAGAGTCGGTTGTAGTGATCCTCCTTTTGTTCCTTCACCCTTCAGAAGGTCTCAACAAATTCATAAGAACTTTCTTGAGGTGGAGGGGCTGTTCAGTGGTCATTGAAGTTCAGGGGGTGTGATCTAGTTTAGACAGGTATAAACATCAAAAAGATGAAGGCCCTGATCTTTGCTCTTCAGACTTTTCATCAGCTTTGGAGTCCATGGTCTCTTTAAATTTTAATGGACAATACCACAGTCATGTGGTATTCTAACAGATGGGAGATAAAGTCCTGTCACATCTGCAAGCTTACTTTTATGGCTTGGAACTAAGCAGTATACCACAGTTTCTATCTCCAAACTGTACACATTTTCACAGAACTGACGTCAATAGCAGATTACTTGTGCAGATCCAAGGCAGAACCTCACAAATGGATGCTGAATTGAGAGGTCTTTCTTCAAATTGTCCATCAGTGAGGAACTCCGCAGATAGATATCTTTTGTCGCCACTATGAACAAACAGCTCAGAATGTTTTGCTCTAAAGCTCCATGCAAGGAAGTTTGGGAAATGGATTCTTTTTTTCCCATGGAAAGGGAAATTTCTGTGCCTTCTCTTCCTTTCCTCTTATCTAAAAAGTCCTTCTGAAGATTCAGAAAGATAATCTGAATGTACTGTTGGTGACTCCTTTTTGGTATACACAACATTGGCTCTTCTTTCCTAGTCACCCAGTGAAGGGCAGTAAGCACAAGTTATTCCACAGGATGGACTTGTTGACGCAACAATTGGGCTCTCTCTCATTTGTCCGAACCTAAAGGCATTGAGTCTCGCAGTTTGAATGATAAGTTTGTAATTTTAGGAACCTTTACTTTGAGGACATGCTACAGGTAATAAAATAAACAATTAAATATTATATTTCTAAATGGAAAAGATTTGCTGTATGGTATTGCAAAAGAGGATAGAACCCTTTTCAAGTAGGGATCCACAGTTATCTTCAAATACTTGTGCAGTCTACTTATCTCGGGTTTAAAATTACACTTCTTTCAAAGTGAAATTATCAGCCATTTCAGCCTGCCTGCAAATTGATCCCCCCTCTTTCTTCGTATTATGATTTCAAACAGTTTCTTAAAGATGTCCTCCATAATATCAGGCCACCTAGGAAATCCGTTCCTGCTCCTTGGGACATGAGTTATGTATTGAAAAGCTAACCTTTCCAACTTTAAAGTTCTGTACTTGCAAAATAGTTCTGTTATTATTTTTAACATCTGCCAAAGGGTTTCTGAGTTATAGGTTCTCATGTACTCCTCCTTTCCTAGATTTTCATAAAGACATAATTAACCTTAGGACTACTTCATTATCACTAAAATGTTTCTAAATCGATCACCTGCATTTTCCCAAACCCCACAATAAAGGGTAAAGAGTTCTCCTTCTGCTAGATATCCACATACAATTTAGATTCTACCTGGGTAAAACAAAAACTGTCAAAGTCTGACCAACATTATTTCTTTTGAGGGGGGAGAAAAGTTGTCCTTCCTTTTTCTAAATAGGAAGTTTGACTTCTTTCTTCATTTCTTTATGGTGTCCCTACTATGTTAAAACTTTCCATGGTCAGAACAAAGCTCTTTCTACCAGAGCTGGAGCCTTTTTCAAGCGTCTTAACTCTGAATCCACCCTGAATGCAGCTACTTGTTCCTCCGATCACACTTTCACTAAACATTACAAGATAGATGCCTTTTCCATGGCAAGAGTAGGTTTGCCAAAATCTTCTTCAGGGGTTACTGCACTCCAGTTCTGCTCCTCAAACTTCTACCCTTTCAGTATAAAAGTTTTGGAATTGTCCCATATGTAAGCAATACTTAGTGATGTAACGATGAACATAGTACAGTTGTGAATCTGTGTGCAACTGCTTTCGTGATACTGGCTAGTTCTGCATCTTATAATGGCAGATAGGCAAATGTGTAGTAAAGTTTACTCTTGTACATAATGTAAATATTTTTGCTCTTCAAACTATTAGTTGTAACTGCATGCTGAATATTGTTCTTGTAATAATTTTACTGTAAGTTTATTCTTTCCTGTACTGTTTTCCCCAGGTTGTGGCTGAAAGAGTCAACAGACCAGCCAACCATCCTGGTCACCAAATTCTAGAATGAAATAAATAAAATTAAATCTACCATAACAGTAGATCACTGTTGTAATGTATGCATATATGCAACCCCCCACGCGCAGTTTTTGTTTATTTTCCTTTTTTCCGTAGCTGAGGTGGATCTGTCTTACTTTTCTCTCTCCTTTTTGTGTCCATCCTCCACAAGTATTTGCCCCAGTTTTTCCCTGGAGCAAGAAAGCTCTGAGGATTTTCATGTCCAATCTTCCCTTAAAGTACCAACATCTAGTCTCATGCATAGACTATGTAGACTGGCCGGATGTATGGGATATCCTTGATAGGATATGTCTCATAGGTAATCAGTACTGTAACAGTGACCTCTTCGAACCTCTAGTGTTATGGTAAGTTTTTACACGTGTATTTTTTGTCATCCTTCTGAACATTTTTCGCCATAGATAAGTCTTACTTATTCAGATTAATTTTATATTAGTGAATCCTGGGTAATCTGAATGGTTAGATGATCTTATAGTTGGTTTCATCAATTTAGCAGTACTTCAAAGCAGAAAAGGTGTTCCTACAAGTGTAACTGCATATTATTTTCGTTGTGAAGACAAATGTATAACTCCATTGCAGCCTTTCTCACTTCGATTGTATGAACAGTTGCAGTCTCTTTAAAGTACTACTCCATTAGCTATAATTTTTGGTACTGTAAATGTCTGTTTTCTCCACTGCATTGCTTTCTTCAGTATTAATGCTTAGGATCCTAGGGGTATAACTAATATTCCAGAGTACTTAACAGGGAAGCTTCTTCAGAGCAAACTGCTTAGAAGTTTGTTCCATCTCTGAACAGCAAATTAATTATAATTTCAAGCTTTTTTGTAATGCTTGTTTCATAGTAAATGTTTTTTTTTTAATAATTCAGACCATGAAAGGTATTACTTAATTTTCCTTTTGTTTTTACTTCCAGGTACATTGGAAAATCAGATTCTATTACTATTAGTGTATGGAATCACAAGAAAATCCACAAAAAGCAAGGTGCAGGATTCTTGGGGTGTGTACGGCTACTTTCCAATGCTATAAACCGTCTAAAAGATACTGGCTGTAAGTAAGGGAAAGACTTCATATGTGACTGCATTGTATTGCATTGACAAAAAATATTTTCTGTTTGTTCTGAATGGTATGTTTAAGAGAATACAGATTAGTCTTTATTTCAGTTTTTGTATACATTAGCAAATATTTACTTACAACTGAATTGTGTTCAACAGTAATCGATCCTGTCTAGAATAGCTTCCAACCTCTTATTTCCAGAATCGGACACTTTTTGAAGTTAGCATTATTAACTTGTGAATGTACCAAAATAAGAAAAATGCAAATTAACATGCATTTTGTGAAGTAAAAGAATGTAGCTAATTATTGTCATTATTATGGGAGATTAGGAGGGAAAGAGCAAAATTTTGAGCCAAAGTCAGGGACATCCCTGAAGATCAGGGGTAATTGAGAGGTATGCTGTCTAGTTTGCCCCATTGGTATATCCTGGTTGAGTGTATTCTGCATTGTGTCTGTTATTTCCTTCCTCGTGGCTATCAGTTGTCTAAAAATATATATGTAGCTCAGCCAGATATCTACTTAAGAGATAAGTAAAAGACAACTAAAGTATACTCATTTTCTGTTTTTGAATATGTTCAGGATTTTTGGCATTAGCATGGTTATGCAGATTAATTTTCTTGTCTGTTAGGAAGTGCATGTTAGAAGGATAGAGCCTTCTGTATTAGAAACATATAAAAGCTGTTTAAGTCACACGTTTTTATTTGTTTTAAAATTTGAAAGCTTGCTTGCAGTCACTAGAAACGTCTCTAATCTGATTCATGAATTAGCTCTGCATAAAAGATGATATCGAGACCGAGGTCAAAGAGGCAGTGATGAGAAAAATAGGACAATCCAGGCTGGGAGAAGAATTGGCCGGATTAAGTCCAGTGACATTTTAACTTCAGGGAAAGTTGTTTCCACATTAAATCATGCCCAGTGCAACTGTGTTGACTCTAGTCAGTTTCTCTGTAGCTGTATGGCCACCCTGTGTAGATTAATAGTAGTTTTGTTCTAGTGTTTGTCATGATGTCTGGTAGTATGTAAGCTCAATTGTAAGCAATGTGTGTGTGCCCAAAATATTCTTCCCATGTTTTCAAACTTTGTTACTCATCTGCATTTTCGGATTCATGCCTGTTATTGGTCATAAGGCCCAGTATATATGTATAGCGGGTTATTTTGTTTTATTTTACATTTGTTTACCTGGAAAGTCTGACTGGCTGTGAGCCCATTTTCTGCGGAAGACCAGGGAGAAAAGCACCAACATATAAAATAGACAAAAGTTTACATGAAAACATTATTACAAAGACATGTTGGTCCATGTGTAAGTAAACATCTTAATAGCAGTAGTTAAAGGAGAACAAGAATAATTTTTCCAATGTATACAGGCATAGTGACAAAATGGGAGTGTAGCAGTTGAGTAAAGTACAAATTAACATAATAGTATTTGGTCAGGTTTAAAGTGCCATTGGATAGGAGGAGAAACAGAAGTGAAAATAAAAGCAGAAATGAGCAGACGTGTAACTTTTTGTCAAACAGAAAGTTTAGAGAACAGTTTTGAGTTAGAACATTACTAAAGAAATTATGGGTAAAGTACTTATACAGACTAGAAGAATGTTTTGCCTGTATTAGCTGCTTTATTAGATAGATACAGTTATGAGTAGTGGTAGGAATATTATGGCTGGTAGGATAGTAGTTAAGTGAAGGAATTCAGGAAGACTGTGATTTCAGAAATAGTTAATGGTCATTAGAGTGTGATTAAATAGGAAGGACATGTTATAATTGTAGATGGTAGAAAGTAAAATAGGAAGCGTTTTATCCTGGAAAATTACATAAGCAAAGCCATTTTGTTTGTCAGTTGGTATTTGAGCATTTTTTTAAAGTGAGAGATATTAAAGTTCTTGATTCTAGAGGTAGGGAGTTCCTGATTTGGGCTACATAACAAGAGTAGAGAGCGTCACCTGGGGAATTTGTAGATTTCATAACTTTTATTAAATATTTGTTGGTGGAGCATTATTCTTGGGTTAGATTAAGGTTCTAGTGTTTTTTGTAGGATAGGTGTGTTTCCTGGTTGGTTAAGTAATGTGTGTGCCATTGTCAGCTGGTTGTAGTGAGGAAGGTGTGGAAACTTTAGCCAAGATAACTTTTTTAGTTCTAGACAGTGGTGTGTTTTATATGGGGAGTCAGTGGAACATTTTGTTTGCTATAACATGTTTCTAGTTTACCTAGGACAGATTTTCTGAAGTTCATGAGTATGGGTGAGCCATAAAGAAGTGTTGAAAGTAGAGGAGTTCTTGCAATGGCTACTTTCATATTTGTTGGTTAGGAATTGTTTGTTTTTATATAGAGTATCCAGTTTTTTGTGTACTTTCTTAATAGTTTGTGATATGTGTTAGTTGAATCTCATGCTGTGATCAGTGACACCTAGGAGTTTGGTCTGTGTAACGTGTTAAATTGTTGTGTTACCTGCAGCAATTATGGAAAAGTTGGTTGGGGGGTGGGGGTCTGTGGCTCTAGTACGTTGGGAGATTATAAGCTTGGTTTTATTTGGGTCGAGTATAAGTTGTGTATTGGAAAGCCATGCTTCCACTGCTATTAAAATATTTTTGTGTTTTTTCATGTAGTTCTTGAAGTATATGGACTGCACATATTGGTGTTGACTCATCTACATATTAGACTAAAGTAGCTAGAGAAGTAGCTGTGTTGAGATTATTTGTGAAGATATTGGAAAGAAGGTGGCCAAAAATGGAGGCTTGAGGTTCCCCTAATGTGACTGGCAGTAGTGATGAGATGTCTTGTGACCACTTTACTGCTAGGTGTTGGTCATTTAGATAGCTTTGAAACCAAGTGAGGGCAGATGAGCTAACATTTAGGCTGGAGAGGAGTGTTAGAGGTTTTTATGAGAGACCGTTTCAAAAGCTGTGGACATATCGAGGACGACTGAGTCTATTTTCCCTTCACTCCTATGTAGGTTGATTCTATTTTTGAATCTCAAGAAGGTGGTAGCTGTGCTATGATTAGGTCTGAAACCATGTTGACAGCTGGATGTTTGATTATTGTCTAAGAGGTGGTGCATTAGTTGAGAATGTATGCACCTTTTTAAGACTTTTGATAGAGGAGAATAATATAGCAGTAGGTCTGTAATTAGATAGTTCTGTTGAAATGCTTCTTTTATAAGAGATTTTCCAGAGATGTGGGACTTTGTGCTCAGTGATAGATCTGTTAATTAGAATTGATACATGATAGGCTAAAGAATCAGCTGACGTTTTGAGGTATTCTGTTGGGTGGTTGTTGATTTCTGTTTTTTAATAATTTTTTATGGCGTTTGTTGAGATGGGATTGAAGGAGAAGGAACTGCTCCTATTTTCTAATAATGGTGAAGTATGTGGTGGGGAACAGTTACTTTTGGGTAGTGCTAGGATACTCTCTGTGAAGTACTTCCTAAACTGTTCAGCAGTTATGCCTAAGTTTGGGGTGGTTGTGAGGGGTGGGGAAGATACCTACCCTGGGATTGTAAGATAGTTGATCAGAATTTTGTGAGGTTTTTTGATGTGTGATTTGCATGTTGGTATAGTAATATTTTTTTATCTAGCTTGATTTGAGTTTTGGCTTTGTTTCAGAGTTGCTGGTATCTTAGTTGATTTTTTTAGATATTTAGTGATGTTCCATTGTTCCCAGGCTTTATCTCTAAGTTTAAGAAGATTTTTAGTTTCTTTGGTTAGCCAGGGGGTAGTGGTTGCTTTAGTTCTGAGTGTCCTTGGGGGTGCGAGGCTATTAAGGACATTTAGAAACATGCTGAAGTATTCAGTGGCTGTGTTGAAGGGTAGTTCTTTTAGGATAGACCAGTTGCATTGGCTGTGTGTGGCCACTAGGATTTGGGGGTTGAGATTGTTTCTGTTCCGGATTTGGTGGTAAACAGTAGTTTTGGGAATAATGCTCTTTTGTCTGAGTAGGAAGGTTGGTGAGTGGTTTCTTAGGCTGTAAGGGCAACAGTCAGAATGTTGTTAGTAAGAGTCCAGTCGAGGATAGATTGTTTTTTTATCTATTGTAGTGGTGTTTTGGATAAGCTGTGCAAATCCATATAGGTTTATATGATTGGTAGGGTTCTGTGCGTTACAGATATACCAGTCTACATTGAAATCCCACATTATTATTGTTTCTTGGGAAAAGGTATTTGAGGTCCATTGGAGTATGCTCTCTAAAGTAGTGAGATTGTTCCCTAGGTGGGATACATGCCCCTGCTATGACTGTGTTTGCTATTAATTTCTAGTTTTGAGAATAAAATCTCAGTGTTATCGGACGTTGGGATGTTTAGGTTTAGAGGTTGTAGTGTTAAGTTATTTTTGTGAACTATGGCTACCTCTTCTCCTTTTTTCCCTTTTCTGTCTTGAGAATGTTATAATCAGGGGGGGTAACCTCTTTGCCTTCAGTTTGTGGTTTTAGCCAAGTATCTGATGTCACTGGCATTCCTCCTCAACCTGCAGGTTACTGATCCGACTCCGCTATCTTCCAAGCTGAGGCATTGAAGCTCAAGCTTCTTCCATCCTACCCATAATGCCTCATTCCCCCCAGTCAACCTCAGATCTTGTTTGCCGCTCGTAGAATGCGCTCGAGGTTGTCCGGGCTCCAGAGTTCCTTCAGTTTAGGAAAGTTTTTTTTCCCCATAAGCGAGTTAATTTTTTTACCATTTAGCTTATTTCTATCACTTTCTCTCCTACCCATACTCTGTTTAGTCCTTTCTCCATTATTTCCTGCTTTTGTTAACCAGGTTTCTGTTTTCTGTCTGACTTAACTTTCCTGCCTTTCCTGTACCCTTTCTTAAAAAAAAAAAAAGTTTCCTTCTCCTTTTTTCTCTCTCTACCTTTCATTATGGAGTCCAAGTCCGATCCTAAATCAGGCAAACCTGTAGGTTTCAAAAAATGCACTTTCTGTGGGCACAAGATCCCATTGTTTGATGTCCACAGGGAGTGCTTTTACTGTCTAAGGCCGCCTCCTTTAGACAGCTCCTGCCCTATTTGTTCCACCTTTCATCTGTGTGCCCTGGCGGATCGGCAGAACAAGCTTTGATGTCCACAGGGAGTGCTTTTACTGTCTAAGGCCGCCTCCTTTAGACAGCTCCTGCCCTATTTGTTCCACCTTTCATCTGCGTGCCCTGGCAGATCGGCAGAACAAGCTTATTCTTAAGGGGTTGCTCCCCTGTACCTTCTCTCCTTCTGTCCCTTCCAGCTCAGGGGCTCAACCCCCCACGAGAAAACAAAAGGAGACCTGGGAAGCCAGGAAATGCTCCCCGGATTGGTGATCTTCTGTGTTGGAGCTGGCGAAGATAGCACCAAAACCATTGGATCCGACTTCTTTGGGGCTGTCTCCATACCGCTCAACTTTTTTTTTTTTTTAAAGTTGTTTGACTGTTGCATGCACGATGACATCAGTATTAACGCAGTGTGCTCTTTCTTCCCCAGCTCCTCTAGGTATTACTTTTTGAACCAGGAATGGTCTATGTATGTGCTTGCAATTGCATTGAACTAGGAACAGTCTTTTATATTTTTAATGTGAGAGTGTTCAATCTCGCCGTTTGTTCTTACACACGGGTTCGGAGCCGATCCTCGGCTCCGAGTCGGCCGAATTGCAAAGCTCTGAATCTCAGCGAAGCTCGAGACCAGCCCATATCCCACAATCCTCCCTGCCATTACTCAGATCTAGTTTGCCGCTGCAACAGATCGGATCGAGGAGAGCTCGGACCAGATAGAAAATTGATAATTGGTTTCTGTTTACAGATAAGCTACTTATTTTTTTCCTGAAATAACTTTATATTTCTTAGATAGTTATAGAAGTTACTGTGTGTGTTATATATATATATATATATATATATATATATATATATATATATATATATATATATATATATATGGATTCACTTCAGAAGATCGAATTTTCAAAATCTCGATTCGGAAACTCGAACTTCTGAAGGGAAACCATCAAAAAAAAAAAAACACAAACTTCGCTTTTGCAGGGGGGCTTTGCCCCCCTGCACCCCCCACTTAAATATACCAACTCCAACATCGCTACAGTGGGGAGATGGGAAATCTCCGTCTTGCTGTATGCGAAGCAAAACAGGAGATTTCTCACTTCCTGCCAACACCCAAAACAAATAAAACATTACGTACACACAAGTACAACAATACTTGCCTCTGTGTGCACGTAATGTATAAAAGTAAAGTCTTATTTCTAAACACTACACACATTCGATTTATTAAAATCTCGATCATATAGTCTCGACCATATGAAATTCGAGATTTCAATAATTCGATTATGTGAAGTGTTCCCATATATATATATATATATATATATATATATATATATATATATATATATATATATATATATATATATATATATATATATATATATATATACCTCTTTATTCTTCAGGCACCCTTATATAGCCCTTTCTATACTTATATATATACATTTATAGGATTAGTAGTCTTAGCAGTTTTTTTCTACTCATTAGCCTAGTGAAGTGTTGTTATATTAGCATGTCAGAGAAAGCTAAATCTGGCTTTAAAATATGTCAGTGTGGGCAGAAAATGTCCATTACTGACAATCATGCTTCCTGCGTCTACTGTCTTGGCCCTCTCCATCTTCAAGAGGATTGCTGTATTTGCCATTCATTTAGCGGGATAGTCATGACAGATAGACGCAGGAAGCTCATAGACAGAGGGTTACTGAAGCCTGCCTTTCAAGAGGCTTTGGACAAGTCGGATCAGGCTCCTAAATCCTCAAAGGGGTCGAAGATGTCTGAGCCCATGTCATCGGCTCAGAGTTCATCTTCCAGGGTTCATTCCCCGTTTCCACAGATCTCGGGGCCGAGTGTCGAACATTTATCTTTCCCTGTGCCCCTGATCTTGGAACCGGTGTCGGAGCTGCCACCACCGTCCATTCTTCGGTCGGTGCCATCTTCGGCTCCTTCGACCCGTTCTTCCAGACCTTTATCTGAGACAGATGTGGATCGTGTCGTGCAGAAACTCATGGAAAACACGGCCCTTTCCAAGTTAATTGCAGTTTCCTCCCAGTTGGTGTTGAAACTAGAAGGCCTCCCCATATCTCCAACAGGTCCTCCTTCGAGACCCATCCAGATCTCGGAGCCGGGAGAGGATGACCTGATGATAGTGGAGCCTTCGGTGCTGAAACCGTCCATTGCACGATCGACACCATTGACTTCGGCTCCTTCGGAACCGATAGGGGAGTCGCAGAGCCGACTGTCTCTCCTCGGTTCCGGGACCGAGTCGTACCGACCTGTCAGTGCCAACTCTCCCTCTCGGGGCCTCGGCACAGACTGGCTCGGCTCAGTCCTCGGGGTCGGAGCCCACGGCACCTGGGTCTGGGATGCTCCTGTGTTCTTCGGAACCTGGGGAGCCCTCGGCCAGCGGTTCGGGGGCCTTTGACCTTATGAGGAAAGTATTGTCTGCACAGACAGCCACGTCATCAGGGGAATCTTCTCCTTCCCCAAAAGGGCCACTTTCTGTTTCTGCTCCCACGACCCATCCAAAGCGTAGAGCCCCATTGCCTCAGCCACCCCAAGAGGATTCCCCCTGTTCCTTGGAGGCCTCACCAGAAGCCCCGTCTGATGAGGTCCCGAGGAAACAGTTGTGCAAGAGGAGGCACATAGATTCCCCACAGGAATCTCTAACGTCTGACACCGACTTGGATGAGGCAGAGGGGTCTCCCAAATCACCCTCGGGGGATGTGTCATTTGCAGACATCCTGGAGATCTTGAAACAGAGGGATGATTGGCAATCCCCAGCCCCCACTGAGGACGTGTTGGTGCTGCTGAAGGCTTTTGGGGCTCAACCTTCTACCTCCTGGGTGACTCCGCCCTTCGATGAATTAATGGATTTGATTGCTCGAAGGGCGTGGGAGGCATCTGACACAGTGGAACCAGTCCCTAGGAAACCAAACAAGTTCATCACTGCCCCCCAAGGTAAATAGTATCTCACCAAGGGAGTTCCTGTCGACGCTATGGTGGTGGCGGCAGCCACGAAAAAGGAGATGTCTGAGTCTTCCTCATCTGTTCATCCTCCTAATAAGGATTCTAGGACTATGGACAGATATGGGAAACGTGTTTTTAGTTCAGCGACTTTTTCCATACGTTCGCTAAACTTTTTGACTCATTTCACACGTTTGCAGAGGAATCTCATCAAGGAGCTGACAGATACCCTCCAGGGTAACACAGATGCTGCTGTTTCAGAAAAAGTAACAGCACAACTTAACACCCTCACCTCCATAGTAAACTCATCCATGAGGCTCATCTCGTATGCAGCCGAGGGATCGAGTAGAGCTGCAGCTTCAGCGATTGCTCTTCGAAGACAATCAGGGATGTGGCTGTGCTCTTTTGCGGAAGCTTCCAAGTCTTCCTTTGCCAATGCCCCTTTTGATGGTGCCACACTTTTCGGGCCCAAGGTTAAGGAGACTCTCACTCGGTGTGAGCAAGAGGGAAAGACCCTGTCTGCTGTCGGGGTCCATTTTTCCGCTCCTACTAGACTGTACCCCAAAGGGCAATGAGGCAGAAAAATGTGGTTCCGTAAGAATCAGGGATCTTTCCAGACCACACAGAGTGATACCCCCTCCAGAGGCAGAGGAGGGGGTAGAAATGGAAGACGCCGTCCCGGCAACAGAGGGGGTCAGCATAACCAAGGTGACAGGGATTCCGTCCCTGGGAAGCCTTTCCAGTACTCCTGAAGGGAGGCCCGGCTGTCCTGCTCTGGAGGCAGTCGGGGGTCGCTTGGCTTTATACCCACTGGCCTGGCTAAATATTACTTCGGATTGTTGGGTAAAAAGCATTATAACCAGAGGATACAAAATCCCCTTCACATCAACTCCACCTCTACAAAGAAGGTTTCCAGACGTGCCACCCCGTCTGCGAAATCCAGCAGCTGTAGAAATTTCAAAGCTGCTCGAAAACAGAGTCATCCAACCAGTCCCGGTGGACCAAAGAGGATCCGGAACTTACTCAAGGTTCTTTTTAGTTCCAAAAAAGACAGGGGACTGGAGACCGATCTTAGATCTCAGCCATCTCAACACCTTCGTGAAGAAGGAAAAGTTCCGGATGGTCACGCTTCAATCGATCCTTCCATTCTTACAGAAGGATGATTGGATGTGCTCTATAGATCTCAAAGACACGTACTACCACATCAAAATGGCCAGACCGTCCAGAGATCACCTGCACTTCCGGCTGGGAGCCAGTCACTTTCAGTTTCGAGCTCTGCCCTTTGGACTCACCTCAGCCCCCAGGGTATTCACCAAATGCATGGCAGTAGTTGCGTATCACTTGAGACGACAAGGATTCCAGGTGTTTCCCTATCTGGACGACTGGCTCCTCACCGCCACCACCGAGCGTCGTCTATTGCAAGTCAGAGACTACACAGTCAGCCTTTGTTCCCACTTAGGGATTTCCATAAACTTTGAAAAGTCTTGCTTATCGCCCTCACAGTGTATTTCCATCATCGGAGCAGACCTAAATACACAATCGACACTACTAAAGCTCCCTCCAATAAGGGCGTCAACCCTCAAACAGCAGGTTGTTCTTCTTCTGGTCAGCAAGAAAGCCCCGGCCAAACTAGTGTTAAAAGTGTTGGGACTGATGGCAGCCGCACTAATTGCAGTTCCTATGGGAAGGTTACACATGAGGATCCTACAATGGCTGCTCTTCGCGCAGTGGTCGTTCCAACACCTACCCCTAGCGCACGAGATCAGGATAACGGACTCTTGCAGACGGGACCTCTCATGGTGGATGTGCAATCAGAACCTCACTATGGGTCGTCCGTTCGTTCTACCCAGTCCAACAGCCACAATAACCACGGACGCTTCCCTGATGGGGTGGGGGGCCTTTTTCAGGGAAGAACAGTCCAAGGAGAATGGTCCAGCATGGAGTACACTCTACACATAAATGTTCTGTAGCTGAGGGCGGTGTTCCTGGCGTTGCAACACTTCCAAGCCCTCTTACCTCTAGGAACAGTAGCAGTTCAGACGGACAACATGTCTGTGGTCTGGTACATAAACAAGCAAGGGGGAACCAGGTCTTACCCGTTATGCAGAGAGGCCATGAGAATTTGGCAATGGGCAGAGTCCACGGGTCGCTTTCTGATAGCAACGCACATCGCGGGGTCATCCAACGTCATTGCGGACAGGTTGAGCAGAGCCATCCTGTTACCTCACGAGTGGTCCCTCAATCCACAGACAGCGGAAAAGATCTTCTGCAAATGGGGCCAGCCTTGCTGCGATCTGTTTGCTTCCCCGTTAAATGCAAAATGCAGAAGCTACTTTGCCCTTCTACCCCCTCCGGGGGATGTCCCCAGGGACGCACTGATACACGATTGGCCCCCGGGTCTCCTATATGCATTTCCACCTACTCCCTTGATTCCCAGATTTCTACAGAAAGCCAGGATCCTGGAAAGGACTGTAATGCTCATAGCCCCATTCTGGCCTCGTCAAATATGGTTCCCCTTTCTTCGAGCCTATTAAATAGAGGAACCATGGATTCTGGACCCAGTACCAGATCTACTGACCCATTTGTCGGGAGTTCCTCACCCGTCTCTTCAGTCCCTCAAACTAGCAGCTTGGTTGCTCCGCTTCCCTGCCTAGCCAGGTCTCATCTACTCCCCCCGGCAGTTCAACACATTCTGGTTGCTTCTCATAAAGCTTCCACTACTAAACTCTATACGAGTAAGTGGAAATGCTTTGTATACTGGGCGTCTAGCCAACACTTAGAACCCTTGGTATCTCCTCTACATAAAATTTTAGAATTCTTATCTATCCTCTTACACGAAGGAGCTTCTACTTCCACACTAAGAGTACAGTTGGCGGCCATATCAAACTTCCATATTGGTGAGGAGGGTTCTCCCATTATGTCTCACAGACTTTGTAAGGCCTTTATGAAAGGAACCTTCCATCTTAGGCCGCTTGTCAGAAAACCTTTCTTTCCATGGAGCCTGAATTTGTTGCTGTCGCAACTCATGTTGCCACCTTTTGAACCTGCTTAGTCATGTCTCTTAAAGTTCTTATCGTGGAAGACGCTTCTCTTCATCGCCGTGACCTCCGCTCGTAGAGTATCAGAGTTGCAAGCATTATCGATCAGACCACCTTACTTGATATTCCATCCAGACAGGGTCTCTCTGCGTACAAATCCATCTTTCCTTCTAAAAGTATGCTCAGTTACGAATATTAACCAGTCTATAGAACTCCTTACCTTTTTCAAGAACCATACTAACAAACTGGAGTATATGTTGCACAAGTTGGATGTTCACAGGCAATTAAGATTTTATTTGGATAGGACCAAAGCTTACAGGAAAACGGATCAGCTCTTCGTCGCATTTGCAGACAATAAAAAGGGCATGGCAATTGCTAAACGTACACTGTCTAAATGGCTTGCTGACTGTATAACCTTTGTATACTCTAAATCAAATCAATCCTTACCCACCAAACCTAAGGCCCATTCTACCAGATCCGTCTCCACGTCCTTAGCTCATGCAGCTCGTTTGCCTTTGGACACTATTTGTGCAGCAGCCACGTGGTCTAAGCCACATACTTTCATCACTCATTATAGAGTGGACAAAGTCTCCAAGGACAGGACATCATTTGGTTCCACTGTGCTTAGGAACGTTCTTCCATGAGTCACTCGGGGTGACGGAGCTAGGGATGCTACCCGTGTGTAAGAACAAATGGCGAGATTGAACACTCACATAAAGAAGTTATGTCCTTACCATAACGTTCCATGTGGAGTGTTCATCTCGCCTTTGTTCTTACATTCCCTCCCTTTCCCTCCCCACGTGTTTGGAAGAACTGGTAGGATTAGAGTCTGATTGACGTGTCTTGACCCCTTCCGGGGTATATGGTCCCGTGTATCATGGGATATATGTTTAGACCATTAGTTATTGCTATGGTGAGAGAGTGTCTCTGAATGTCTGAAGAGAGTGTATACTTCTAGCACCGGAGGTGTTGGATCTTTTGGTCTGGTTTGTTTGCAAACTAGATCTGAGTAATGGCAGGGAGGATTGTGGGATATGGGCTGGTCTCGAGCTTCTCTGAGATTCAGAGCTTTGCAGTTCGGCCGACTCGGAGCCGAGGATCGGCTCCGAACCCGTGTGTAAGAACAAAGGCAAGATGAACACTCCACATGGAACGTTATGGTAAGGACATAACTTCTTTTTTATGTATGTGCTTGCATTAAATTGGGAACAGTCTTTTATTTATGTATGTGCTGGGTTTTTATCAGACTTCTAGGACTCTCATTCAAATGTTTTGTAACGGTTGTTTAACTATGTACGCTGCATTGTGTTGTTCTCTGCTGGTTCCATTGCATTGTAAAGACCTTTTTGAATGTTGCTGCATTGAATTTTATTTTTTAGTACAAACGAGACTGCTAGGTACAGTATCATTGCTACATTGATTCTCTCATTATGTACGAGACAGACTGTTAGGTACCGAATTCCTTTCTCAGTTGATTTTAGTAGGAGGAAACTGTTTGGTACTCAAGTCTTTTCTGTGGGAGACTGGTTACTGAGTTGTTTTCTCTCATTGCTGCATTTGAATTCATGGCTTGTGTGTGGAACAGTCTTTTATTTATGTACATGCAGGGTCTGGTACTTCATTTCTTTCTCTCTTTATTTTAGATGGAGGAGACTGCGAGGTACTCGAGTCTTTTCTCTCATTGCCGCATTTAAATTCATTGCTTGCTTGTGTGTGGAACATTCTTTTATTTATGTACGTGCTGGGTCTGTATCAAGACTGCTAGGGCTCTCATTCAAATGTTTTGTAACAGTTTATGTACACTGCATTGTGTTGTTTGCTGCTGGTTCTTTTGCATTATAAAGGGCTTTTTGAATGTTGCTGCATTGAATGTTATTTTTTAGTACAGACGTGACTGCTAGGTACGGTCATCTTTGCATTGATTCTCTCATTATGTACAAGACAGACTGCTAGGTACCGCATTACTTTCTCACTTTATTTTAGTAGAAGGAGACTGCTAGGTACTCAAGTCTTTAATTGGGGAGACTGGTTACTGAGTTATTTTCTCTCATTACTGCATTTGAATTGAATGTTCTCATTGCCGCATTTGAATTCATTGCTTGCTTATGTGTGGATTGGAACATTCTTTTATTTATGTACATGCTGGGTCTGTATTGAGACTGCTAGGGCTCTCATTCAAATGTTTGTAACAGTTGTTTAACTATGTATGTACGCTGCATTGTGTTGGTCGCTGCTGGTTCCTTTGCATTATTACATGTTTTTTTGAATGTTATTTTGTAGTACAAGACTGCTAGGTACCAAATTCTTTTCTCACTTTGTACGTGTTTGTGTTCATACGTTTGGTCTGTTCCTCTCAAAATTTGTGGTTTTCTGACAAATCAGTGAGAACTGAATTCACTCAATAATAACCATTTAAGTTATATTTCAAGAAATGTGTGGTAAACACAAAACATTTTATTCTAGCAAGTAGCAACTTTCTAAGATTATACAAGCAGTGTTTAAAATGTAACCCTGGTGTTGGGCCTTTGTCCAAACCCCCAATAAATTTTGGCTTTTTCCAGATTTGTTATGCTGCATAGTTCTTAAGGGGGAAAGAAGTTTAATGCTGCTTATGCCAAGTCTGTTTGTGTTAGCAGCACAACATATAGTATACTTGCTTTTGATGCAGTAGGCTGTGGGCTCTACTCCCACAGTATGTAGGTAGATTGCAGTGTTGTACTTTTAAAGGGGTGGATGCTGCATTCCTGAGAATGTCCTCTTTGGTGGAAATGCCTAGTAACTATGAACCTGTTATCAGTTTGCAATCTGTTCCCTATTATAATATTACTAGCTTACAGTACCATTTTAGTGTAACATAGACAATTTATTCATCAAGGGCAACAGGCACTTTATTTGTAGCTGAAACAATGAAATTTAAAGTTGTTTGGTAGCAGCAACCTCTTCATTAGTTATAGATCTCTTTAATGTGGAATTATCTAAATGACTTTTGCATTTTCTTTAAATGTGGGTTTCAGTGCTGTTTCAATGAATGCGAGTTTCAAGGACAGAGAAGTTTTAAGGCTAATGCTATTTTCTTTGTGAGACTATTGTTTTGTTTAGCATATGTCTATTAGTGTTTGTGCTATGAAATGTAAAACAAAAGTTTTAAATGAAATCCAAATAATCATGGTAGAAGTAAAACAGTATGCACATTACAGTGTTTATGGTAAATGGGGTGAACTAGCCAAGTAATGGGATATTGGAATGGCTGCAGGCAGGAGGGAGGGCTGTGTATGGGGGTCCCATTCGACCATGATTTTTTGAGTGGGGAAGGGCGGTAAAGTCAAACAGCACCAGGCTGGCACAAACTCTAGCTACAAAACTGGGAGAATAACTTTTGGAGGTCCTAGCAAACTATAATATTCTTTTGCTGAGATTAGAATATTGCCTACCATTAAATGCCCTACTTTTACCACAAAACCCACATACTGCAAGTCACCAAAAACAAAATCCTAAGGTTTATTATTTTCTCCCTTCCCAATGAACATCATTGCTTGGTTACCATTTACTACAGGGTGTGGGACCATATTTTGGTTGTCTGTTCTTCAGTTTGTATTTGAAAGTTGGTATCTCACAATCCCATTGGAGTGGTCAGGGTTACATAATTATGTATGCACATTTTATGTTAATCAGCATACAGATTTTTACCTATTTTTCATGGGCATCTGCCCAGATTTTTGATGATTCCAGGTTAAAAGGCATGGCTGACTCTGTTGTCTCCACCATGTCCTCCTCCTCAGGCTCCACTTGCCATGTCAGAGCCGAGTACTTTGGAGCAGAGATCTCCCCTAAGAAGCCATCCAGACTACCCTCGATCATGTCTTCTCCCAGGTCTTACCATAGTCTGTCCAAGAACAACGTGGATAGACTGATGAGGCAATTCCTTCAGGTACAGATCCAGATGGGTGCTTTGCCAGCTCCATTCCCTACAGGATCCGTGAGCAGAATCTCCCTATTCCTTCCTGTTGCTCCTTCTCTGATTCTTTGGTTTCGGAGTCTGCCTATATTGTGGTTCTGGCAGTTGAGACTTCAGAGCCAATAGTGGTTATTACACCGTCTCCGATGGCCTCCCAACGAGCTCGGCTCTGACTGGTTCGGCTCCTAGTATATCTCTGAGCTGGAGCCTTAACATCGAGTCCATGGGGTGTTCACGTTGACTCCAAAGTTTTTGGAGATGTTGCTTCTCCTCGGAGCCTTGGCTTTTGATAACTTGACTTCAACACCCCCTTCGAAGCAGAGTACTTCGGGTGCATGGGGGATGTCCATTCCATTCGCTTCAGATCCAGAGGGATGACTTTCAGGTTCACCCTCTATGTTCAGAGTGGTGGAGAGGGTCCTCTCTCACCCCAGGAGAGCCTGTGTTCTTCCCCCCTTGGCATTACTCCTCACCCCCATGGATCCTGTGTCTGAGGCCTCCCATCTACCACAGGGGTAGTTGGTCCTCTAGAGCCTCCAGCCCATCCCTTCAGTGGAACCCCAATTTTCTTCTGACACCACCCTAGAACAACCCACCGAGGAGGTCCCTCAGAAGAGATGATGTAAAAGGAGCCACCTAGATTCCCCCTAGGAATCCCTCATTACAAACACTGATTTCGAGTAAGGGGAGGGGTCCCCAAGATCTCCACCTGAAGATGTCTCTTTTTTTTTTTTGGGACATCCTATGGTTACTCCTCCAAAGTGGTGGTTGGTCTGCCCAAAACCCCACCCCAGAAGAAATGGGGCTTTTGGAGTCTTTTGGGTCCGACCCTTCTTCATTCTGGGTGTCCCTCCCTGCAGATGTGCTGATTGAATTAGTATATATCAGGGCATGGAAGGAACCGGACACTAGAGCCCATCCTGAAGAGGGCCAACAAGATTCTTAGCATGCCTACTGACAAACCACATTGGACTAAAGGGATCCCAGTAGATGCCATGGTGGTTGCAGTAGCCACTAAAAAGGAGCTGATCTAAGAAAGCTCCTCCATCCATCCACCTAACAGGGAGTGTAGGGCTATGGACAGATTCAGTAAGAGAGTTTGCACCTCATCCACTTTCGCCCTACAAGTGTTAAACTATCTATCCCATTTTACTAGACTACAGAGAGACTTTGCCAAAGAACTTTCTTTCTAGAATGGCCACTGTACTTTCAATATCTAACGTGTCCATGAGGTTGATCTCCCACGCTGCAGAGGTCACCTCTAGGGTGGCCAGTTCAGGCATTGCCATTAGGCTCCATGCCTAGATGCGGCTGTGTGACTTCTCGGAAACTATCAAGGCATCCTTCATCAGTGCCCCTTTTGACGGATCATCTTTGTTCAGTCCAACAGTAAGAGAGGGACACTTTCCTGAGCGAGAAAGATGGAAAGACCTTGTCTGCCACCAGGATCCATTTTTCTACCCCACAAAGGTCATCCTTCAGGAACCAACATGGGGGAAAACATTGTGGTTCAAGAAATCTCAAGGTCCTTTTCAGGAATCGCAGCGAGACTTTTTCCCCCAGAGTTAGAAGGGGTAAAAGCTACAGTGGAAGATGCTGCCCCCATGGCAGAGGGAGGGTCCACAGAACACAGGATCTTGAGATTCCTTCTTGGATAGACCCTTCCACTGCTCCTGAATGGTGGCCCAACTGCCCTTCTCCTTATACCCACAAGCCTGGGCAGCCATCACGAACAGTCAGTGGGTGCTAAGGATCATATCCAGAGGATGCTTTATTCCCTTTTTGGAAAACCCCAAACCAAAGTCTTTTCTCCTCAATGTCCCACCCAGTCAGTGGAAGAAGGCAGCTCAAGAAATTCAAAGCTGCTACAAAAAAGGGTCATCCAGGAGGTCCCTCCCTACCAGAGAAGATTGGGCATTTACTCATGATTATTTTTAGTACCAAAAAAGATGGGGGACTTGCAGCCTGCCCTGGACTTGACATCCCTGAACAAATCAGTAAAGAATTCAAAATTCAGGATGGTTAAGGTCCAGTACATTCTACTACTCCTGAGAATGGAAGACTGGATGTGCTGTTTGGACCTGAGGGATGCGTACTACCACATCAAAATGGGCAGGTGTTCCACACGTTATCTGCATTTCTGGCTGTGAGCGTGCCACTCCCAATTCAGAGTACTTCCATTCGGTCTCATCACAGCCCCCATGGTGTTCAAATGCATCGTGGTTGTCTCAGCCTTTTTCAGGCTACAGGGATTCCATGTGTTCCCATATCTGGATGACTGGCTCCTAACCGTACTAACCTAGCATCTACTTGTTCAAGCCAGAGATGATTTGTTACAGCTAGCCCCATCTCCAGGCATAACGATCAGTATTTAGAAATCCCAGCTGCAGCCAGTTCAAACCATAGATTTCATTAGAGCTCGCCTGGACACAGTTTCAGCAAGGGTCTACTTCACTCCGGACAGGATCACAACTTTGTGATCTCGTATCAAACAGATTCTAGCCATCCCTGTCTCCCACAGAGAAGTTAATACTGAGGCCTTTGGGTTCCATGGTTGCAGTGATAACTTTGTCAGCCACAGCCTGTCTACACATGAGAGTATTGCAGTGGACCCTGGCAGTTCAATGCCCATTACACAGGCACCCATTAAATTTTCCGATCAAACTTTCATGACTACGCAGGGATTCTGTTTGTTGGTGGCTTCATTCCCCAGAGCTCATGCAAGGTTGAACCTTTGTTCTGCCCCCTCCCAAAACCACACTGACCACAGATGCTTCCCAGATGAGGTGGGGGGCATTGATTTGGGTGTATGTCACTGCTAATTAGAAGTTTTGATGCTGTGTTAATTGTAATGTTGAGGAAGGTAGTGATGTCTTTATGTACTCTAAGGGGGCTATGCTGTGGGCTATTTACTGGTGGTAATTTGAATGTGAGAGTAGTATTGAAAATTGATGGTGCTATTTTGAAGTTTGTTGATGGTGTTTGTGGAGGTGCAGGAGGTGTTCTTCAAGAAATTAGTTATAGTTGTTTTTTATTTTCAACAATTGCATTGATTGCATTTTCTGCTTCAAAGCTCATTTATGGTCTACATGCTGTTGTCACATTGCCCCAGAAGATTTATACCTAGTGTCGTTTTTGGAGGTAGACCACACTTCTTAAAATTGCTTGTGAATGCTGTAGAACTTTTTGTAAAGATGATAAGCTAAGGTGTCTTCAAGCTTTACAAGTATGAATAGTGTAAGAGACTTTATCAATCTCAACAAACAGAAGAAGCGAGTCACACAAGACTTTCTGATCCTGCTATTGTAAAAAGTAAGTACATCCTAAGAAGTAGTATGCAGTCAGTTTTAAAGTTTTAGAAACTAAGTTGTACTTTGGCTGACCAGAGAAGGCACATTTGATTGCTCCCATTACAGGGTTACTGCAGCCAAAACAGGTGTCCAGGTAATGCCATTATTTATGCAACTTTCAATAAAATCAAAAGTCGTCATTGCAAGCCAGTATCCAGTAAATCACCAACCTCAAGTTTACTTATGGAAGAGCCTAATCTGTCTCAAGACATAGTGTCTCATTGTGGAAATTCCCAAGTGTTATAGTTTGTGTAAGTTCTTGTGAAGGACATGACACTATTGTACTGTGGTCATCTGCATTTTCTGGCCTGCAGACTCCTAACTCAGATTATAAATCCTTTGCATAAAAATACTTTAATACAACGCAATACATCTAGGTATGAACTTGCTCTACACTGTTGGAAATTGCAGCCTCATTTTGGCACATATGCTGACCCAAAATTCATTTAATCAATTCACACACACTGCACTATTGTCATTCTTGCTATATGTACACAAAGGTTAAAGAGAATGAGAGAGGTCTCCCTATCATTTATTCTAAAGATGCATTCCACTGTAGCTCAGGAGGCTAACCTAGATGTTTCTATTTCGGCTTTACTTCTTGGGGTTGTTTTTTATGGGGAACCAGTCCATTAGATGTTTTTCCCCCAAAATGGCCTGCTAAAGCCTGTCTTCACTCAAAAAGAGGTACAGAACAATGATGAAACTCAAGAAAACCAAGTGGAATGTTCTTCCTTTGTTAAGGAACTTTCAAGTTTTTCCTCTCTTCCCAAAGCTATACAGCCAGTAGCACTCAAGAAAGCAGACAGACACTGTAGTCCTTCTTTGATGGGTCAGACAAGTGTAATTAATGCCAGGTGTTCTTTTTTTTTTCCCTTGTTGGAGTAATGACTGTATAGACTATCCTTACTTTTGTAGCCATTGGCCGGCTTAAATATCAGACCTCCCTCCTTCTTGGTCTTTTGGACGCTGTGTAATTAGTATTGTAGAGTGTAGTCAGTCCATTTGCACCAGATATCTTCAAAGTTAAGTGCCCTATTAGGAAACCTTTTTCTTGTTTTCATTGCTTTGCACTGATACACCCGCCCCCACTGTGTCTACATTTATAGCCACTAGGCCACACCCCTACTTCCTCTCCAACCTACACAATTTCCTCTCCAATTTCCTCCCCCCACCACCACTTTACTGTTTAACCACTACTATTCCTCTGAAGCACATTGACCCCACCCATTGATGACATATAGCATGTCTATAAATAATTATAAACTCCTTCCTCTTATCTTACCACTCTTAATTCTGCCATACTTTCTTACTAGCTATGAACATCTCACATTCGTAGGTTTCTCTTATCCAAAATGCCAAACCAAGACCCCCCTACCTCCACTGACTGCGGAACTTGCCCACTACTACACTATCCCAAAAATTATAAATTCCAACCACTTGCTTCTAAAAAAAACCACTCCAATCAACACCAAAATCCAAATATGAACTAAAACTACTATTCAAAGTTATTAGACTACTAGCGTATCTAAGAAAAAACATAACCAAAGATGGGGACATCCATCCTAATCCAGGCCCAACCTTAACTCAAAATCCTATCAGCCCACCACTCTCCCACTGACTGGTCAACTCCCTCCTAATATGCCACTTAAACATTAGAAGCCTAAACAATAAGATACATAGCCTGCATGCTGTACTAGCCACATACCTCCCCAACATAATGTGTCTATCTGAAACATGGCTCCGGCCATCAACCAAAGACAATGAGATCCTGCCTCCTGGTTACAATATACTTAGGGCAGATAGAGTAAAGAAAAGAGGAGGTGGAATAGCCGTCTTATATAATAGCACACTTAACATCATAACTAACCCTGTACAACCACCCCAGGTCTATAACGCTGAAATACTAGCTCTAAAAATTCTACTAAATAATCATAAGGGCATTAACTTAATTGTCACCTATATTCCCCCTGGGAACAATGTAGAAACACTAGAGGTCATTCTACATTGGATAGCCAACAACTACCCTCAAGAAACCATTGTCCTGGGCGATGTTAATATTGACTGGAACCAATGCACAGCACAGTCCAACCCCATCCCTGTTAACCTACATGGATTTTCTCAGATGATTTCATCTACCACACGTACAGGTAACAATAACCAAAAAGAGAGTATACTAGACTGGATACTCACCAACAGTCATCCCCAGAACTATGTCTGGAACTCTCCCTAATGATCTTAGTGATCACCTGCTCACATACATCATGAAAGACAAAATTAATTGTACAAGCTTACCTATTTATAGGTCTATCAGATCCAAGAAAAACTTTGACCCTACTAAATTTCAACTTGAACTCAAATCATGTAACTGGACAAAACTAAAGTTCCTTCCCCTTGATGAGGCAGTGTCATCATTTAACAATTCATTCCTTACTATACTTGACTCGCATGCCCCTAAACGCTCAATAAGTATTAAAACTCAACTAGCACCCTGGCTAACAACAGACACCAAAACCAAAATAACAACTAGAGACAAAGCGTGGGATAAATGGCGCACTACCAAACTACCCTAGATGGTATCAAATTCCAACAACTTAGAAATGAGACTAAAAAGCCATCATACTAGATAAGAAAAATTACTTCTACAATCTGCAACATAAACATCAGAATAACCCTCAAAAGTACTGGGCAGGCATAAATAAACTTCTCCAACCAGGCAAATCCACTACTCCGACCCCAGGAACATTATCTGACAAGAGCCAAGTAGATATAGCCAATTCATTCAATACTTTCTTCACAGAAACCATCCAGTCATTAGCTAACCAACTTTCTCCTCCCCACACTTCTATAAACACTATACCCGACTCACCACTCTCTTTTAACTTCCAGCCAGTGTCCACATCCTTTATCAGATCCCTTTTGAAAAAACTGAAGCCAACCACCCTTTCAGCCGATCTTCTGCCGGCTGAATACCTGCAAATTGTTGCAGATGTCGTAGCCTACCCTATCTCAATCCTAATTAACAGAACCATAACCGAGGCCTCAATCCCCTCAATTTGGAAAATATCCTATGTTATTCCACTCCACAAAGGAGGTTCATCCACAGAACTATCCAACTATAGACCTATAGCCATACTGTCACCACTTGCCAAAATTATGGAAAAGTGCATGCACAACCAACTAATGCTCTATCTAACCCAAAATAAACTACTCACAGACTCTCAACATGGATTCAGACCCCATCATAGTACAACCACTGCCCTCCTCTCTTTTACTGAAAACATTAATCTTAACCAGAATAATAAAAAAATATCCTCTGCTCTCTTCCTGGACCTATCGAAAGCCTTCGATATGGTAAACCATCAGTTACTTCTATATACTTTAAAAACCCTGTATCTAGATACTCCAGCCCTTGACTGGTTTCAAGCTTACCTCACTGGGAGACAACAAGCAGTAATGTGGCAAAACAAGCTCTCCTGCCTACTACCAAATACCATAGGAGTTCCTCAAGGTTCCATATTAGGACCTCTCCTCTTTTCAGTCTTCATAAACGACATCCAAACAGTCATCCCTGAAGCCACCTGCATTCAATATGCAGATGACTCGACTATAATATGTTCCAATGCCTCTCTTGCAAATGTACTAAGTACCACCCAACATAGCTTCACCAAAGTCGAAAACTGGCTTGCCAACCATCTCCTGATCTTAAATCCAAACAAAACCAAGTTACTTCTCTTCTACCCAACCAATAGATCTCCGACTGAAAACTTCACTATAAAATCCAATAATGGGACCATCATCTCCCCAGACACCTATACAAAGCTATTAGGAGTAAACATTGACAATAAACTCAGATTTGATATACATATCAGCCAAGCCATTAAGTCAGTCAACAAGAAACTTGGGACCCTATATAGAATTAAAGCCTTCCTTACCCCGAATGCCAGGGCAGCCACAGCCCGTTCACACCTTCTCTCTACCCTACTATATGCCTCTCCTGTCCTCACTCACCTTAACAAATCTGATCTGGCCACGCTCTCATCCTGCTGTAATCACATTGCCAGGTTCGTTACAGGCCTACCCTACAGAACACACCACTGTACTAACCTGAAAAAGCTTGGATGGATAGAATTCCCACACCTTCTTCACCAGTCCCAACTCATAGAGGCCTTCAAAATCCTTAAACAACGTGAGAATACCCCAGCACTAAAAAACTTAATGACTCCCTACTCTAATCTAAGCTGCCTTCGCTCAGCAAACAGACTCCTTGTCCAAACAACTAAATCTTTCAACCTAGGTGGTGACGCGCTATTTGCCAACACCACTGGTAAAATATGGAACTCTCTCCCAAATAACATCACGCTTGCAACTTCTCTAAGTCAATTCAAAATAGTCTAAAACTCCACTTCAAGTCACACTGGCTATGTCCTTGCTCAAACCCAGACTAGCTCTGTGCCATTAACTAAAACATAAACAACTAGCTAAGATGATAAGTACTTTGTATACTGTGATAAAGAAATATGTATCCTGTCTAACTCTATGTCATTATACTGCCTACCGTCCTTGCTTATATGTTATTAATGTTACATTTGTAGTAATCTCAGAAATAGTAATGGCAGTCTTGTACTATGTAAATAGCCTATGTTTTTGTTAAGTTCTTTCAGCTCATTTACTGTACCTAATTATCAATGTAACTCTGTTGGAGCTTTTCTCCCCGGGCCTCCGCTGAAAAAGGACATGTATCCAGTAGGACCATCCCGGTTAACAAATGTAAAATAAATAAAATAAATAAGAGTAAGAGAGATCAGAGATTACCTAAGAATAATATCTGCCTTGAGTGTGGATACCATATTCCACATCGAGACTATCCTACTCTGTCCTTTTTGCTTGGACCTGGAGCATGATGTGCAGAAATGTTCCCACTGTACTGATTTTAATAGTCAAACTGTCAGGTATATGACTAAATCATTAGTTCAGTTCTTTAGACAAGGAAAACAAGGGTTCTGGGACAGTCACGAAGTAAGCACGTAAGGGAAGCAGATAACATTTTGCTATCTACCAGTCCACCCTTGCTTGTGATAGTCAATGGGGAGAGAATAAGCTTTTGAAGTCCAGTCTAGTGAATGTGTGTGACTGAGGCCTCTACCAAGAGGTAGAGTCCGATATGTCTACAACTCCCTCCATGCCCACACAAGTCAAAGGACTTGGGTTGTTGGTTGGGTCTGAGGCTGCTTTGTAGGCTTTGGCTTCTGACTTCTGCTCTAGGTCTTCAGAGAGGGTGGGCAGAATACCCCTCTTCAGAAAGGAGTTATCTGCCAACTGAGTGCAGGTCCTGGCCTGAAGCCTGGTCCTCAGTACATTTGATCCCACACCCAGACACATGCCTAAGACAAAGTTTTAAAAGACTGCTTCCAGTCTGCCTCACCATACAAGCACAATATACTCAGAATGGTTAAGGATATCTTTTAGATTGTGAGATCTATGCAGCACAGTCCTGTTAGAACCATTTCTATAGGATCATCTCCTTGGAAAAGAAAGGGACACCACTCTTCAGGATTTTACTGACACTCTCAATTCTTAGAAGGATGAATTGGCATATGTTGGCCAAATTTCTACTGGTTCATTTGATAATTCAGAGTCTAAGGAAGAGCTTGCCTCAGCTTCACGATATGTGGATTTCAGTTTTGGAGAGATGCTCCATAACATGTGGGGGGTATTTTCACTGGGAGGCTTAAGATTACCCTCCATTTAAGAAGAGGGTCAGAGAATTTTTAAAACTCCTTGAACATAAAGCATTCTGCCATCTCCAAGGATGATGCCGTGATATCAGCAGAAAATGATCAACTTTAACAAATGGCTTAGCAACTGGTGTCATTCCAAAGGGGTCAAGTACTAGTCAGCCTGGAAGGACATGGTTGACAGGCATGCTGTTTTTTCAAGGATGGTCTTCACCTGTCACCCCTAGGCTTTTGGATATTGGCCAGAACATTATCCACACCTGTAGTGCCTTTTTTTGGCATTGCCAAAACAGACCAACCTTCCAACATAACAAAAGCTACTCAAGACGAGCTGAAGTTGTTACTGCTCAAGGCTAGGAATCTCATCAAGAAACTGCAATCCTAGAAGCTTTCCTCACCCTGGAGAATGTTGATGTGTGTACAGTTATTGAAACATGGTTCAAAGCCACAGAAAGCACTGTGGCAATGCATGGCCATAACCCCTTGCATACGTTCACACCACCCACTGAACATGAAAGAGCATAGGCAGAGGTGTATCTGTCTACATAAAGGATACGCATACCTCAAGGCTAGTCAAACAGTATAACATGCTTGAGCTACTCCATGTCCAACTAACCATGGGAAAAGTTTATTAACTTACTGTTAGTAGCTGCAGGTCCCCATCATAAACTGGAAAATCCATACATCATACCTGAAGTTATTAGAATCACTCACCGTCAAGTCCAGTGCCATAGTTGTGGGTGATTTTAACTACTCCTCCATTAATTGGGAGGCATACATAACCACGGACATGCAGACTCAATGATTTCTTGACTTTGTAAACTCAATTGCCATGGAGCAGCTAGTTGGTACTCCCACTGGGGGAACAAATGTCCTACAGTTGGTACTCACAAATATGGGAGAGTGCTGCACTCAACCCCTAATGTGATGTCCTCATTGGTAAGGATAAGATCACAAAGCCGTCTGCCTTGAAGTAAAGGTAAAACTAGTCCCTCCACCTAACCCCAATAACTTTAAGAACTTGTAAACGATAATAAAAATAAAAAAGTGAACCACCAAGGCAGTATTTGCGTGAAACACAAGTTTATTTAATATTAAATACTGTTAAAGTAAAACCAACTAAGCACTTTCGCCAAGAAACATGAATTGGCTTCATCAGAGTCATTCAGTTATGATGCAACTTCCTTTATATACTCTCATTACTTAAGCAATTATTCATGATTTTGCTTGCATCAATAAAATTACCCTGACTAAACTTAAAGGCATACTTCCCCTGAATATGTAATATACAAAATAACATGCTGTAAACCACAATAGTCAATACATTCAAGATAAAAATATTACTACTGTTACTAATAATGAACATAAAAGTATAAAACATTGTTAAAAAATAGACTTAAAAGTGCAAAGTGTTTTCACAGTACACTTGCAATTAAACCTCTGCTGCCCTTTGCTTCAAAAAATGGAGCTATTGAACAATAGGCATTTAAACCTGGCTTGCAACAAGCATTTAGTTTTAGTTGCCATTTAGTTACTCTGGCTTCTAATTCTAATTCATCATCCCCCATCCATAGAGTCACTTTGTACTCTGTCAATAACAAAGAATAAAAATCTCTTATAGTTGGGACATTCTAGAGTGTGAACATATAAATCATTGTTCATTTTTTTATTTTAATGTCTCTAAGGTGCTCAGTAATGCAATCCTGTAGCCTTATTTTGGTCTTGCCTACGTAGAAACCAGGGCATGAGAAGCATGTAGCTAAATAAACCACCATAGTGGTATTGCAGTTGCACCTGCCCGGCCATCCTATAGTACATTCAAAACTTCCTATAAAGACATTCGTACCATCATTTATATTTTTACAAGTTTTGTAAGCACCACATTTGTACATCAAGGACCTGTGCTTGCCTTGTTTTCTGTTGACACTTTCAAGAATATTCTTTATATTACACCCTCTACTGTACACAACCTTGCATTTATGCCCCGACTTTTCCTTCATTTCATTGTCAAAATGAGTTTCCCATATATTAACACTCGATACCAAGTTTGATGTTTCTGTATTGTATTGTAATATCAGAACACGGGTGTCTAGCTTGGCTGTGTTGGTTCTATTAGTGTTTAGACCTGCTTTTAAAATAGGCTTAAATCTAGTATTTCTTTTAAGCATAACTTCTCTCTTCACTTTCAGCAAAAGATTTAAGGGGTAGCATCTGTTTCGGAACACTGACATCTGAATATTAACTGCTAACATCAAATTTTTTGAAAACTGACATTCTCATGGCCATTACTTAGGCTAACAGGGTCTCAGAATTGCAGCCCCTAATGTGCATCAAGCCCTTCTTGATCTTCCACCCTGACAGGGTCACTCTAAGGATAAACCCTTCATTTATGTCAAAGGTGGTTACAGAAGTATCTTTAAATCTGTCTATCCATTTTCCTATCTTCTTTCCACATCTCCAAAATAAAGGAGTGTGTATTCTTTACTCTGTTAATGTTCACAGACAACTTGGGTACTATCTTGATAGAGCGAAGAACATTTGGGATGCAAACCAGCTTTTTATGGCCTTTGCTAGCAACAAATTGGGTAACCTGTAAGCAAGCAATCTATTTCCAAATGGATTTCTAACAGTATTTCATTTTGCTGCAGACACCATGTTAAACAGATCCCAAAGCAAAACAGGACTCCTACTACCAGAGCTAATGCTGCTACTGCTTACTACTCTTTGAGGGATCCTTCCAAAGAAATAATGAAAGTTGCCACTTCGTCTTCTGTCCATACTTGCACCAGGGACTTCATTGTCCTTGTTTTCTCCAAGACTAAGGCTCTGCTGTTTTGCAGGGCATTTTTGCTTCAGTATAATATTTTTTTCTAACCTACTGCTTCTGTGCTTTGGAATTCTTCCCATTCAGTCATTACTGCAACAGTGAAACACAATGAACATAGTCTACTTGTGTCTGCTTACCATAAATGTAGCTGTTTATAGTATTGTCATTCTTTATAGTATCCTTCCCCTCTGATGTTCTTCGTGTGTCACTGTTGCAGTCATTACATTTGGGTAATCTGCTGGCAGGTTGCCCTCAGTTGGCCTGAATTCCAAAGTTTTGGGTCCTGCGTCGGTTGCTGTCTTCTCTTCAATGACGTCAGGTCGCCAGGGGTATAAAACATGCAGCCGACGCCATTTTCTTTAGTCTTTCTTGCTGTGCGGTGCATGAAGCAGAAGCATTTCGCAAGTGCCGGTCGGCCGACTACTGAAATATTCGCGTTTGAGTTTCAGAACCGAAGTCTTCAAAAAAGCTGAGTACCCCGTTGAGGAAACATTTTTCTTGCTTTTTACCGATGTCAGAAAAAGTTAATAATTGTATTACTTGTGGGAAGCAAATACCTCATAAGGATTTCCATTTGTACTGTATTCCTTGCTTAGGCCCTGATCACAATGTGCCTGGCTGTCGGTTTTGTGCTAGATTTAACCAACGCACTATTAAACTTCGGTATATTTTTGCATCTAAGTATTTTGGAAAAAGATTTAACTACCCAGAGATGTCGTCAGATAGCAATCCGACTACCAGAGTACATAAACAAACGCAAAGAAAAGGACAGAGAAAGGCAATCGAGATCCAAAACCGACGACGAAGCTTCTCCTAAGCCAGTCGCCATTTCGTCGGTACTCAGTGAGGTGCTTTCGCAGCCCCTGATACCTGCTAACTTCGAGTTGCAGGCCTCTACTGACACCCATGTGGAGTCTGGCATGCCGCAAGATACTCAAGGTATTGGACCGACGGATGTTTCTCACTCGGATGGGTCCGGAGCCGCTGAGCAGGCACCGGCTTCTGAAGGTGTATTCAGACCTCAACATTTTTGTCAAACTGGCGAAAGCTGCAAAACCAAAGGCAAAGACACCTTCTAAAACTAGAAAACTGATGCCTGAGCCACATGCACAGGCCTCTATGCCTAAAAAACAGATGATCAAAATGGCTGAAGACCTTATTACCTTGATCAGGGGTACCCATCCCCCTCCAGATAAGAGGCCTAGGCAAGACACCGACTATGACTCTTCAGATCAGGTTTCTATTTCTTCTGATTCCTCTTCTGATCAGAAATGATCTTTACCTCCCTATGAGGATTCTGATGCTGAGGAGTCTATTCCATCTGCATCTCCTCCTGGGGATTATTCATTTGGAGGAAACCTTGCATACTTTGAGGGAGCATTTTCACTGGGAGAGTCAAGACTTCTCAGAATCAAAAAAGAGGCTCAGGGATTTCCTCCTCCTCCCTCAGCACAAACCTCTAGCCATTCCCTCTGTGTTAGACATTGTGGATGATGTTTTATCGGAGAAAAGCCTGACCCCTGACTCTCTACCTCCGACTCCCAGTAAGCCTGACAGGTACTACAGGGTCCCTGACTCTCATAAATGTTTATTTAGAAACCCTGCTGCTGATCCTGAAACTATTTCACAGGGTCCAAAGGGAGTTAAGGCCTCAACAGCAAAAAACCCTACCCCCTCTGACAGAGATTCCAGGGCGCTGGACAGATTGGGAAAAAAGGTTTATATATCTGCAACCTTGGCAATCAGGGCCTTAAACTGTCAATTTCATATGCTTAAGTACCAACAACATGTTATGGGATTGCTGAAACAGAAAATTATGTTGATTTCAGATTGTGAAGAAAATAAGGAATTGCAGTAATTATTGCATGCAGCTGAAAAAGTTGGAAAGCATACTTTGCAATGTGGTTTTGATTCTTTAGAGGCCTCCTGCAGGGCCGCAGTTATTGGATCTGTGATTAGGAGGCATGCCTGGTTAAAGAAACAAAATTTGCCTGATCATGTTAAAGCTAAATTGCTAGATGCACCTTTACATCATGATTCTCTGTTTGGTATTAAGGCAGAAGAGGTTTTAAAGAAAGTGTAAGACAAAGTTGTCTATGCAAACTGTTAAAGATTTCTTACAAGTGCAGCCACCTAGATTCAGTAGACACTGGCCTACGAAAAATTGGTCCTTTCCTGTGTCAGAGCTCAAAGGGGCAAATCCAGACGCCCTAAGGGTTCCAGGTACCAGGCTCAAGACTCATACAGGTCAAAGCAATGGGGCGCATCCACCTCCAAATCTGGAGGAGATAAAGCGCAAACCTACAGAAAGCAATCCCAATGACTTCCCTCTGCCTACTCTGCACTTATCTTTTGGCAGCACCCATAGGGGGAAAATTAGCACTTTCTGCTCAAAATTGGCAGTTAATAACCCAGGACAAGTGGGTACTGAACATTGTATCACAGGGATACAGATTCCATTTCCACACACTGCCAATGACAAATGGCTGGCCAGACCTCCCAAAAAAAACAATGGGCAGAGGCACAGAAACAGGTTATGTCCCTCATGAATATGGGGGCCATTCAGACAGTACCAGAACAGGAAAAAGGACAAGGTTTTTACTCAAGACTGTTCTTGGTACCCAGAAAGGACAAGGCCTGACGGACAATACTGGATTTATCGATTTTGAACACATACCTGGACATTCCAAAATTCAAAATGCTCACTTTGCAACAGCTTCTGCCCATGCTGGGCATGAATGCTTGGCTGGTTACTTTAGACTTAAAAGAGGCATACCTGCATGTCCCATTAAGACAGTTGTGCAGAAGATACCTCAGATTCAAGGCTGGCTTAATGTATTACCAATTCTCTGCACTGCCCTTTGGCTTATCTACTGCGCCCAGGGTCTTTACGAAGTGCCTGGCACCAGTAATTGCATTTTGCAGACAAAGAAGTATTCAAATATATCCTTACTTGGACGACTGTCTCATTCAAGCAGAGAACAAGGACACTCTTCTACGACACCTGGTGTTGGTGAAAAGGCTTCTAGCATGCCTAGGGTACATATTAAACAAAAATAAATCACAACTGGTACCCTCTCAAAAGATAACATTCCTGGGTGCAAGCTTGCATACAACTGCCCAGATGGCTTACCTCACGCCAGGCAAACAAAGGCAACTGACTACTTACTTATAACTGATGACAACAAAAATCCAGTTTTCTACAAGACAAATTCTGCAGGCTCTGAGCTTCATGGCATCTTGCATCCTACTAATTCCATTTGCAAGACTGCATATGAGGAAACTTCAATGGTACCTAAAAAGTTTATGGAGTCAACATTCACACAGTCTGGAAACAGTGATTCCTCTCATCCCCTGCCTGCAACAGGAGTTTCTATGGTGGGCAAAGGCCTGTCACCAAAACATGGGATGGCCCTTCACTCTACCCCTTGCCAGCCAAACCTTAACAGCAGACGCATCAGATTATGCCTTGGGGGCCCACATGGCAGGAAGATGCATTCAGGGCATATGGCACCAAATCAAATGCATCTACATATCAACCAGAAAGAGATGCTAGCTTTTCAAAATGCCATAACAGCCTTCACGGACTTACTTCATCCAGGATAGCTACTGATAAAGATGGACAACACCACAATCATGTGGTATATAAACAAGCAAGGGGGCTGACACTCGTACCCCCTTTACAGTTTAGCCATGGCACTGTGGGACACAGCTTTGACCTACTAAATAAATCTTCAAGCTCAATTCCTGCCAGGAAAACGGAACACTCTGGCAGACGATTTAAGCAGAAAACTTATGGATCCTCACGAGTGGAAACTAAATCCACAAGTATTCAGCTTGATAACAGAGAAATGGGGGAGCCCAGACATGGATCTATTTGCCTCTCCTCAAAATTATCAATTGAAAAGATTCTGCACAAGGACTTATCACAGACGAGCATGGAAAGTGGACGCCCTAACCTTCATTTGGAAAAAACTGTCAGTTTACGCCTTTCCTCCTCTGCCTCTTCTACCCAAGGTCCTCCTGAAAGTCAGACAAGAGAAGCCAAAGATGATATTAATTGCCCCAGACTGGCCCCGCCAATACTGGTACCCAATCCTAAGGAACTTGTCTCAATACCCAGCTTGGACCTTACCTTAAAACCCACAACTACTGTCCCAGCAAAACAATCAGATCCTGCCCAATCAACTACAGACTCTGAACCTGGCAGCATGGCTAATCATGTAATCATACGAATGACACCTCTCAGTAAAGCTGTGATGGATGTCATTTTGGAAGCCAGGAGACCTAGTACTAGAAAATCTTATGCTGACAAATGGAAGAGATTCTGTGCTTGGAATCAAGCACAAGGAACTGATACAGCAGAACCACATATTCCTCAGATATTAGAATACTTAACTGAGATGCTTGACAAAGGCCCATCTTTCTCATCAATCAAAATCCATGCCTCTGCCATTTTGGCTCATTACAATACAGAGCCACCAATCTTTTCTCATCCTTTACTAAAGTAGTATCTGAGAGGAGCCAAAAACCTAAGGCCTCCTAGAAGATCACCATTACCTGCATGGGACCTTAATTATGTGTTGGAAAAGCTCACTCTGCCTACATTTGAACCAGATGCTACTGCTGATATAAAGTTCTTATCATGGAAGACAGCTCTGCTACTAACAATTACTTCAGCAAGAAGAGTTTCAGAGCTACAGGCCCTCATGGCTGTAGTGCCTTTTATCATATTTTACCCAGACAGGGTGTCTCTGAGCACAAATCCTACTTTTATGCCTAAGGTGGTTTCCAGTGTGGCTCTTAACCAAACAATTCATCTGCCAACTTTTTATCCAAATCCGCAGAACAAAGGGGAGAGAATTCTGCATTCCTTGGATGTACACAGACAGCTAAGATTCTACTTGAGCAGGACAAAAGCTCTAAGAAAAACTGAGCAATTACTAGTGTCATATGCGCAGGATCAGAAGGAAAGGCTATCTCAAAGCAGACAATTTCAAAGTGGATAAACCACTGCATACGTTTCTGCTACTTACACCATGGAAAACCTGTGCCCAGAGGCATTAGGTCTCATTCCACCAGAGCTGCAGCTACTTCGGCAGCCTTTCTCAGAGAAGTACCAACCAAAGACATTCTAGAGGCTGCTACTTGAGTTTGTTCACACCTTTATAAAGCATTGCCATTTGCCTCTCTACTCTAAGTCCAGGGCAGGCTTTGCCACTGCAGTGCTGCAGGGCCATATAGCCGCACCTAATGCTGTTTAGCTCCAGCCTCCCAACCATAGCTTTGGGATTCTACCCAAATGTAATGACTGCAACAGTGAAACACGAAGAACATAGTACAGTTGTGTACACTTACCATAAATGTAGATGTTCGAGTGTATTCACTGTTGCAGTCAAGGTACCTTCCGCCATCCCCCTGTCATTCTACAGTTTATCTTTCCTTCTCTATCTTCTACAACCTTTGTGGTGTATTTGCTTGTAGATGAAGGTAAAGTTTATATTGATGCATGTATATATATATATATATATATATATATATATATATATATATATATATATATAATATTGCTACATTTTTGGGGGCAAGAATAACTAAAGAAAATGGCGTCGGTTGCATGTTTTATACCCCTGGTGACCTGACGTCATGGAAGAGAAGACAGCAGCCGATGCAGGACCCAAGACTTTGGAATTCAGGCCGACAGAGGGCAGCCTGCCAGCAGATTACCCAAATGTAATGACTTCAACATTGAATACACTCAGACATCTACATTTATGGTAAGTATACACAACTCTACTTTCTTTATGGTTGGGGTGGGCCCACTTTCCCTTCCCCTTCCTCTAGAGATCCCCTTTTCTTTAGCATATTTTCAGGATCCTATCTTCATCGGCACATTGGGAGTAGTTTGAGCACCTTGTGCTCCTGGGCTGAGGCTTAGTGTGGTGCTCTTTCCTTGGGGGTTAAGAAAGACCTGATAACGTTGCTCTGGCTGATGAACTTTATACTTAAGTGTCCTGATGTCAGGTCCAGGGCATCCACCAGACCAGGAGGAGGAGAAGGGGGAAACAAGTCTCACGTCTTCAGGCCAACCAAGGGCTATGACAGTGTGGATAATCCCATTCAGTCATTGCCACAACAGTGAAGATACTCTCTCATCTACATTTATGCTAGGTAGACACAACTGTATTATCCAGATGCTATTTCTTTAAATCCAGAAACATTTGAATCCTGTTCTCCTAGCTGCCTTACTTCATCTTAAATAGTCCAGGGTGATGGATAGGTTTTTGAAGAGGGTGTTTACCTTATCAGCCCTGGATGCAAGAGACAGACATTCTGTGGTTTGTGTGGTTCATTACCAACATTTCATTTTGAACCAAATTCAAGAGACTGTTCAGTCTCTTTCTAACTGTGATGCAAGAGATAAAGAAAAATGTACTTCTGCAGCTGATAAAATTGGGGTGCGTATGTTAAAATGTGTCTAAGATTCTGTGGATGCCTGCTATGAAAGCTGTAGCCACCAGAGTGATTGTAGGTTGGCATGCTTGATTAAAGAATGAGGCACAAAAAGAGTAGGAGACGTTCCTTATCTAAATTTTCCCTAGTCAGTGTGAATACCATTTTGGGTCTCCCTTGAAAAGAGGCTGCTAATTTAGTGGGTCTAACTCAATCAACAAAGATTAAATAAAAAAAAATGTACCATACAAACATCTGAAAGCAGACCTTTTGGATTTTCTTATATTGGCAGCTTATTGTTTGGGAGGTCTGCTAGGAATTAAATTCAGGAAGCCCCCACCATTATCAACAAATGCATACCCTTTTCTTCATTAGTTTGGTAAGTCTCCATTTCTTTCCAGAAGGGAAGGAACATGGGACAGTTATCAAAAAAATGGGGACAGTCCCCCAGTTGTCATGTAAGCATGTTTAGTATTGTTTGATTCCCAGCAAATATACATGCCACTGACACTGTTAACAGGAAAGAAGAAGGGGGTAACACTGTGCAGACAAACATAGAGCTAAGGAATCCATATATACAGAAGCAAACATTGGAAATGTCTTTGTCTGGGGGAAGTGCTTGGTTTCTTTGTAGTTCCTTACCTTTTGCAAGAAGGAATCAAAAAAGAGGATACTGCATCCTACACTGTTCTGTAAATCCATGAGGTTGAAGTCTATTTTCTGAAACATAGAGACACTTCCAGATGTCCAAAACGGTATGAGAAAGGAGCTATGAGCAGATGCCAGAGTGTAAAACGAGTAAGGTAAACCATGCATCTTGGCTAAGGCTAAAGTCAGTTGGGGCCTTATGGAATGGCCTTGATTACACTTACTTAAGAAGGTGCAAAACAAAACAGTCTCTTGGACTCGCAAGCGCACAGTTGATCCCCTGCTTATGTTGTATTAATAAATCAAACTGAAACTTCTCCAGGGTGATGGGTTTCATCTTCTTCAGTGGAGACTTTGATGTAAGCCTGCATTGTAACGGTCTTTCTGATGGTCACCATGTTTCAAGGCATAGAGTACCCAAAGACGAGCCAAAGAGAAAACTATGGAGTTTGGAAGCCAACAGTTTAGAGATTCATTTCGTGGAAATAGATGCTGTCACCTAGCTTACTTTGACCGTTGACCAGCAGAGAAACCTGGACATCATTTGACACCATTTTTCAGTGACACAGTTAAGTTGTTAGAGAGATGAACCTTTGAGGCCATAAATATGTTAGATAAAAAAAAAGACTAATCCCACCCCCAAAGCTGTAATTCTGTAGACTCTTCACCAATGTAGTTATGTATGTACACCCAAAATAACATAAATATGTTTCACTCTAGTATAAGCATGCATCACTTAAGCAAAATTCATCAGTCTGTACTTGCTTTCATAAAATATCACCAGATTCTTCAGCAAACTTCAAAGTAGGTCTGATCTTTTAACTGTAAGTTGCACAGAAACTGTGAGTTTTCTATTTCTACGGCGTGCAACTCCTGAACCCTTCATCAACAAGCTGTCTCGGGTTGCAGTCAGAGGAGAACTCACTATTAAAAGTTTCTTACTTTATGTATGACAGTACGTGACACATGCAGTTTGCTAGCTTAGAAACTGTGTGTGCATCTCCTCACAGAAACCCCTGTTGTGACACTTCATTCTCCCCATCTTAGGCGCATGTGGTGAAACAATCTGTGAAGTTACTGCATGTAGATGGGATAGACAATCTGTATTGTCATGCTTTGCTTCAGGTCCATTTCCAAGAGAGAAATGGAATGGTTGTAGGTTTAAGAACCGAGTGAGACTCTGGTTCTTTCCTTTCCTTTTTGCTACGTTCTGTTGAGGGGGGCATGGTCAGTGACTAGTTTGAAATGCCTGCTGTGGAGACGGTAGCAGTGTGCGGATACCGTCCATAGCTAGGCATTCCTTTTCTACAACACTATGCCTAGTTTCCCTGAGTGCTGAGTTTCCCATTTAAACAAGTAGTAGTATTTTCTTCCCTTTTTCTCTTCTTGGGAGAACACAGTCCCTATCCCCCACATTTGAGGCATTAGCCTACACACTGAAGTCAAACCAAAAGCCAGGGGTTAGGACAAGCTGCACAACAGAGTTAGCTCTGTGGTGTAGAAGGATAACACCCTGACTATGCCAGATGTTTGGTATAGAAGGATAACATCCTGACTGTGCCAGATGTTTGATGTAGAAGGATAACAAAACCAAAAAACTGAAGTCAGGAAGCAAATGGATTAAGTTGCTTTTTCTTTATTACACTTCTTCTGGTACCTCTGCTAACAAGCCTTCAAGGAATGAAATAGTACAATTTTGCAGCCTTTTTTATATCCCGTTAATTAAGTCTGCTAATACATTCTTAATTACTACAAACTTTCCACCATAACCATTAGGGCAAAGTTAATATGATATTAAGGGAAAAAGTGCAATATAGGATAGTTGTATTTAGATAATTTAAATTATTGAACAGATTTAATATAAAACTGTTATCTGTTTAATTGTGTAATGGATTTGTGAATAGTGTATGATATAACTGTGTAGGGCATTTTTAGGGTACAACTGTGAAGTGCTTCTGTATGTTACATTTGATAGTTTCTTTCTTTCATATATGGGGAGCTATACCTTTAAGCTTGGGTGGAAAGTTTGTAGTAATTAGGAATGTATTACTTGGAATGTATTGGCACACTTAATTAATGGGATAAAAGGCTGCAAAATTGTACTATTTCATTCCTTGAAGGCTTGTTAGCCAAGGTACCAGAAGAAGTGTAATAAAGAAAAAGCAGCTTAATCCGTTTGCTTCCTGACTTTGGTTTTGGAAAATCTTTGTTCCCTCTGGGAGTTGTGAAGTTTTGTGTGTAGAAGGATATCACCCTGACTGTGCCAGATGCAACCCCAGTTTGACTAATGGCTTGAATTACCTGGAGGACCTGGCCAAGGAAGATCCGTCTGTATGGCTGCTGCTGACTCACCCATGTTGGATGAGGGAGGTAGCTTGCCTTCCCCCATAAGGGGACAGCTTGGGAAGCAGTGGTGTTAACCAGTGGAGACTGCATCAGCAGAGCTTGCACAGTTACTGTATTCAGCACTAGTAAGATGAGGGAAATCCAGCATGCAGAGGCGCACTTGCCCCTGGGACTGCAGTAGTCTAGTAGTGGACTTGATAGAGCCAATGGGGGATGCTTCCAATTTGTAGTGTGTAGCCTGCCCATCCAGGACTAGCAAGCTGGTCTGCTACCTCTCCTCTAATTTGCAGCAGGGAACAGGAGGCTGATTGGGACCCCCAGACACAAGAACAAATGGTTCGGAGGGGGGTGATGCCCAGCTCTTATGGCATGGAAAAGAATGAGCTGATTTGGTGTCAGTGGAGCTTGTGGAATACCCCAGATACCCAGCTTCTACAATATTATTTGTCCATTTGGAAAGGATTGATATAATACTTGCTAACTGGATGGAATCTTAGCCACCTGATGTTCTTCACGTTTCACTGTTGCAGGCTTAGTATTTCTGCGTCGGTTGCTGTCGCTCCAGGACTAACGTCTTGTCATCCATGGTATAAAATAAGGTAGCTGATGACATTACATCAGTCTTTCTTGCCGAGGAGCATGAAGCAGAAGCAGTTCGCATGAGTGCTGGTCGGTCGCTACCTGAGTTTTTCGTTTCCGAATTGAGGTTGAAGTCTTCTGAAGCTAAGTACTCCATTGGGGGTCCTTTTTCTTGCTCTAACCGATGTCAGGAAAAGTTAACAATTGTCTTGCCTGTGGAAAGCAAATACCACACCGAGACTTTTATTCTTACTGCATCACTTGCTTAGGCCTAGACCATGATGTCCCCCGCTGTCGCAGTTGTGCTGTGTTCAATGCCAGACCTATACGTCGTCAGGCCCTTATTGTAGCTGGATATTTTCGCTCTGTCCTCGAATTCCGATATGGCTTCGGTAAGCCATCCAACAGCAGATCTTCCAAAAAAACATAAGTATAAAGACAGAGACAGACCTCACAGGTCCAAAACTGCTGACAACGCTTCTGTTAAGCTAGTTGTCAGTTCTGTAGTCCTCACTGAGGCGCATTCGCAGCCCCCGATGCCCACTTCTGTGGATTCACAAGCTGTTACCGAGACCCTTTCGGAGTCTGGTATGCCACAAGACTCTTCATCGACTAAAGATCCTGCGAATGTCTCTACCTTGGATGGGTCCGGAGCCGCTGAGCAGACACCGGCTTCCGAGGAAGTACTTTGCAGTGCCAATTCTCGATACAGACCAACAACTTCTTTCACGTATGTCATTCTTTCGAAAACTACCGAGTTTGTAAGGCCCAGGGTACAAACCACACCCAAAAAAAACCACGACCCAAGTTCAGGCATCTGCTTCCTTGCCTCAGTCTCAAATGCTTAAAATGGCGGAAGACCTTATAATGCTTATCAGGGGAAGTCAGGCTACCCCTTCCAAAAGAAAAAGATTTGTCCCCAATAGTTTTATCTGAACAGGAGTCCGATGACTCTGATGCATTTGAATATGAAGATCCCCCTCTCTGCTTATGAGGATTCTGATGCAGAGGAATTCATCCCTTCAGTCTCTTCACCCGAGGACTTTTCCTTTGGGGAAACCCTACATACTGTAAGGGAGCATTTCCAATGGGAATGTCAGGACTTCCCTCAGTCAAAAAAGAGACTCGGAATTCTTAGATCTTCCACAGCACAGACCTCTGGCCATTCCTGCTGTGCTGGATGTTGTAGATGATGTTTTTATGGAATCCAGTTTGACTCCTGGACACCCTCCCTCCTTCTCCCAGAAAACCCAACAGGTACTATAGAGTCCCTGACTCTCACAAATTTATTTTCAAAAATCCTATTGCTGACCCCAAGGTTATCTCTCAGGGACCTAAAGGAATTAAAGCAATCTCTGCTAAGAATCCCACCCCCTCAGATAGGGATTCCCAAGCATTAAACAGATGGGGTAAAAAAGTATACACCTCTGCTACTCTTGCTATTAGAGCACTAAATTGTCAGTTACATATGCTGAAATATCAGCAACATACCGTGGAACTCCTCAAAAAAAAATCTTCTTTTCCTGCTTGTGCAGAAAATAGAGTTACAAGAGTTGATGCATTCTGCAAGTCAAGTAACTAAGCACACCTTACAATGTGGTTTTGACGTCCTAGAAGCATCTTGCAGGGCAGCAGTCACTGGTTCTGTCCTTAGAAGGCATGCTTGGCTTAAGGAACAGCCCTTGCCAAATCCAAATTATTGGATGCACCCTTGCACAAAGACAACTTATTTGGCACCAAGGCAGAGGAGGTCTTAAAAAGATGGAAGATAAAGCTAAATGTATGCAAACAGTTAGACTTCTTGCAGGTCCAGCCACTGAGGTTCAGTAGGCATTGCCCCTCCAAGCACTGGTCCTTTCCTGCCCCCTCCAGGTCAGGTCATCTCAGCCTAGACCTCAGGGAAGCAGTTCCCCCCAGACAACAGCTCCAGGGAATGCAGAGATCTAAGCAATGGAGTTCCTCCTTTACAAAACCAGGGAGTGCTAAGCCACCCCCCTCATAGTAAGAACTCACAATGACTTTACACTTCCACCCTCTCCCTCTGCCCACCTGCTCTTGCCACTGGGAGGAAAACTCTCCTTCCAAGCAAGCACCTGGGCCACCATTACCAACGACCGCTGGGTCCTCAACATAGTGTCCCAGGGATACAGATTTAATTTCCACACTCTACCAACCCCAAAAGGGTTCCCAGATCTTCCCTCAAACCAGTGGGCAGAGGCCAAAAAGCAAGTCTTTTCCCTGCTCTCTATGTGGGCAATAGAGCATGTTCTTGCAGAACAGACAAGCCAAGGTTTCTACTCCAGACTCTTCCTGGTGCCCAGAAAAGAGGGCACATGATGACCCATTCTTGATCTATCCATTCTAAACACCTTTCTGGTGATACCAAAATTCAAAATGCTCACCCCTCCAGCAGCTTCTACCTATGCTCTCCAAGGATGCTTGGTTAGCCACCCTAGACCTAAAGGAGGCCTACCTACACATCCCTGTCAGGGAATCATGCAGGAAATACCTGTGTTTCAGGGCAGGATCACTGCACTTCCCTTTGGCTTATCCACTGCTGCCAGAGTTTTCCCAAAATTTATGGCTCCCGCCACTGCTATTTGCAGACAAAGAAATATTCAAATTTACCCATACTTAGATGACTGCCTGATTCAGGTAGACAGGAAAAGCTGCTAAAGCACCTGACCTTTGTAAAGGGCCTACTGACCTCCGTGGGGTATACTGTCAATGAAAAGATATCCAAACTAGTACCCACACAAAAAATGGTATTCCTGGGAGCAAGCCTGGACACACCATCCCAGATGGCATTTCTTACACCAGAAAAACAAACCTACCTGACAGTCTACTTCTCTCAACTAGCCACCAGACCCCAGTTATCCACAAGGAAAAGCCTGCAAGCTCTGGGGTTCATGGCTTCTTGCATTCTACTTATTCCATATGCCAGACTGCATATGAGGAAACTACAATGGTACCTAAAAAGCCTTTGGTGTCAGCAAACTCTTATACCAATGATACCTTGTTTAAGGAAAGACTTTCTTTGGTGGGCAGAAGCATGCTACCACAACAAGGGACTTCCCTTCTCACAACCCCACACTACCCAGACCCTCACCACAGACTCATCAGACTATGCCTGGGTTGCACACCTGGACGGCAGATGCATTCAGGGCCAATGGAGCCCAAATCAAATACATCTGTACATCAACCAAAAAGAGATGTTAGCTGTTCAGCACGCTCTGACAGCCTTCAGACCCCTACTTTCTCCGGGGCCTATACTGATCAAAACAGACAACACCAGTGTGATGTGATATATCAACAAGCAGGGAGGGACTCGCTTGTACCCTCTGTCCGGGCTCGCCATGACCCTTTGGCACACTGCCTCAGCCATGCAACTACACCTGTTAGCACAGTTCCTGCCAGGCTTTCTAAGCTCTCTGGTAGGCAACTTAAGCAGAAATCTTCTGGACCCACACGAATGTAGCTAGACCAAAGAACCTTCACCCTTGTAACCCAGAAATGGGGCACCCCGAAGGTCAACCTCTTTGCTTCCCACTTCAACCATCAGCTCAGCAAATTCTGCACCAGGGAGCCTCACAGCAAGGCCTGGAAAGTTGATGCTCTGTCCTTCCAGTGGGTCAACCTCTCGGTCTATGCATTTCCCCCCTCTACCACTCATTTCAAGGATACTACTCAAAATAAGGGAGGAAAAGCCGAGGACAATTCTGATTGGCCCAGACTGGCCATGCCAGCACTGGTACCCAAGGCTGCGCAGCCTGTCACCCCTGCCACCATGGCATCTCCCTCAGATCCCAACACTTTTGACCCAGGGGAATGGAGAATTCATGTGTCCCCAATTGCAGACCCTCAATCTGGCAGCCTGGCTTATTCCCTGACCACATCACAAGCTGCCAGTCTGAGCAAACAAGTTCTAGATGTTGTACATGAGGCCAGAAGCCCTAGCACTAGAAAGTTTTATGCTGACAAGTGGAAAAGGTTTTGCACCAGGATCCAGGCTAAGGGAGCCGGAACGGTGCAGCCCTCCCTACCTCTCATCCTGGATTACCTGGTTGACCTACTACAAAAGGGGTCTGTCCTTCTCTTCTATTAAAATTCAGACCTCTGCCATCTCTGCTCATTTCAGCACAGAGCCACCTCTATTCTCCCACCCTCTCAGCAAACAGTTCCTAAGAGGGGCTAACAACTTGAGGCCATCCAGAAGAGCACCTACCCCAGCTTGGGACCTAAACTTTTTGTTAGAAAAGCACACCCTGCCCCCCTTTGAACCAGCAGCTTCAGCAGAGTTAAAGTTTCTATCTTGGAAGACCGCCTTGCTTTTGGCCATCACTTAAGCTAGAAGAGTAGCCGAGCTACAAGCACTTGTGGCTGTAGAGCCCTTCATCATTTCCCATACTGACAGCATCTCCTTCAGGACTATGCCAAAAATGGTGTCCAATGTGGCTCTCAACCAATCCATGCATTTGCCCACCTTTTTCCGTAACCCACAAAACAAGGGTGAAAGGATTCTGCACTCTCTAGATGTGCACAGGCAGCTCAGATTCTACCTAGGCAGGACTAAATCATTTAGAAGACTGATAAATTGTTAGCTTTGCTGTAGGAGCAGAGGGCAAGCCATATCCATTTAAACCATTTCCAAATGGATAGCACACTGCATCCATTTCTGCTACAAGCAGCACGGGAAACCTCCCTCCAAGGGAAGAAATACAGTACAATTTTCATGTATTGCACTTTTTGCCCCCCCCCCCCCCCCAACAGCAGAAACATACCTTACATTTTTAAACATTTAAACAATTAACAATAGGACTAATGGTAGTATAGTTAATAATGACTCTGGTATGCTCGAGGTCATTACATCGCTAACGGAAATTGATAATGCAGCAAATGTAGACACTGTGTCTGCAGGAAGCATTCAGCCTTTAAGCGAAATAGTTCCGAGCGTGATACCAAAGAAGGGATCTGTCTAGGCACCTTTGTTACAGCAACTCCCTTTTTTATTAACACAGAAAAATGTCGGGAGATCCAGGTCAGAAAGCAGAGAGAGGAAAAAGAGAAAGGTAACTTGGGAACCTCAATGAGCTTAGATGAATCGATTTCGTTGGTAATTAATATATCCGATTATGAGCTGACAGCTATCCAAAAGAGTGTTCTGCAAAGAGGCTTGAGCTTCATACCCTCAATACGTTCTGACCTGAGTGAGTTAGTGACAGACTTAAGGTGCTTTGGTAGGAACGTTACGTTGAAGTGTCTTTTTGACAATGAAAATACTGGTACAAAACTATACATTGTCTGTGTTAAAAAAACAAGTTCCTTTGTCCCCAGTAATCATCCCACTGTGGAGATGTTCTTACGGTTATGTGAGAATGAGGTGTTTGAACGGAGGTCAAAAGGAAAAAATAAACACTATTACAATTTAACACAGGATGAGTTTCAGGCATTAAAAGAGTTGCAAACAGTGAAAGAAATTATTTTCAGGCCAGCTGACAAAGGAGGCGCTTTAATAGTGATGAATTCAATACAGTATGCCGAGAAAATGCAGGATATGTTAAGCCATAGTGATACATACCACAAAATCGAGAAGTATCAAGTAGACAGATTGATTTCCTCAGTAAAGAATGTCCTGTATGACAAATTAATGACTAGAGCAATTGATAAAAATCTATATGACTTTCTTGAAATGGTATATCCAACTATACCTGTTATCAAAGGGTTGCCTAAGATTCATAAGAACAGTGTTGACCCCCCTCTGAGACCGATAGTTTTGGGGAGAGGATGGGTCATTGAGCCCATTTCAATCTATGTGGAAACTGAACTCAAGAAGTTGTTGCCTTTCGCACATACTGTATTGAGGGACACTGGTCAGCAGCTGGAGAGACTGTATGAAAGAATGGAGCAAGAAAGCTCCATAGACAATCTCATTTTGGTGACAATGGACGTCAACAATTTATTCACTTGCATACCCAACGATCTAGGAATAGAAGCAGTAAGGGACTTTGCCTCTCATTTTGAAGTAAACATGGATGTGAATCTAGTATGCAGCTTCCTGGAATTGGTCCTGGAGAGCAATGTGTTCCTCTATGGTGAGAGCTACTATTGGCAAAAATGGGGGGTAGCCATGGGCACCCCCTGTGCAAACAGCTATACCAATATAGTCCTAGCTGAATGGGAAAGGCAATGGGAAATGGATACGAAAAATGAATGGAAGGAATGCATCATCTTTCACAACAGGTTTGTGGATTATGTTGTATTCCTATGGAAGGGCAGTATGCAACGCCTAAATGATTTTGTTGACTATTTAACAAGTACGACTAACTTTCTAAGATTCGAAGTGAAAACGTCAGCAAATGAGATTGAGTTCTTAGACCTGAGAATTTCAATGAATAATAGCAAAGGAATTGGCACCACTATATTCAGGAAACCAAATTGGAGGAACCATATGTTATACTACAATAGCATGCACCTGAGACATGTTTTTCAGAATATTGTTGAAAATCAAGTGACCAGGATATCCAAGCTCTGTACAGACGATGATTTTCTGCAGGAACAAGACAAACTCTTACAGAATTTTGCTTCAAGAGGCTATAATGAAAAACAATTAGTCATGAGTAAAGGCAAAGCAATGTCCATTCGATACAACAAAGGGCAACCGTACTACTCAAAACGGAAGCAGAGTGATGTGAAGAAAGGTGGAAACAGCAACAGTCTCAGATGCATGATGACCTACAGCACTGACTCTTTGATGTCCGTGAAACCATCAAGAAATTTTGGCCAGTCTTAACTGCTGACAGTAAAATTAAGAGAATAGTAGGGGAAACAACTAAGTTTGGTTATAAAAATAAGAAGAACTTAAAGGATTTATTGTGCAACTATGATGGAATACCTAACAAGCAGAGTACAGAAGGAGGAAATAGGTTAGGAACTTGGAAATGTGGCTTTTGCAAAGCTTGCAGCCACATTAAATGTTCCAACAGTTTTGTTCATCCGGTAACAAACAAATGGTATAAGTTCTCTGGTTTTGCTAACTGTAACACCAAGAATGTTATATACGTTGGCACTTGTAATTTGTGCCAAGCCTATTATGTAGGAAAGACCAATAGAAAGTTTAAGGAACGGATACTTCGCCACCTGTTAGACATCAAGAATAAAGTGGTAACCAATGCCCTATATGGACATGTGTCTGAAAATCCAGGGCATTCATTTAGCTTTATGGTTATCTCAAATGTGACTACTAACCTCCGAGGAGGAGACATTGTCAACAAAACTGAAAAGGAAGAAAGCAAATGGATCATGAACCTCAGAGCTAATTTATTTCCAGGGCTCAACAGAGTAGTTCCTATTAAACCTATTTTGAAAGAGAGAAGCCTAATTAAGAAATGAAATGGAGGCTTAAGGAAGGCATGCATCTGATTGCTGTATGTGATTGGTTGAGCAATTAAGGATCTTTATTTAACAGCAGTAAGTCAGGTCTACACACTAGGATCTGAAGAAGGTTTTTTAACTGAAAGCGCTTATCCTGTTTGACCTGCAACTTGAACAGCACAATTTGTGCTTTTTATTTCTTCGTTTTATTAAAGCCTACATTTTAACAGAACTTCTCAGTGAACTTTTCGTTGTGGTGGAAGCCTTTTTTTTTCATTTTACCTTACATTTTTAGAGTTTGAGTTTTAAAAAGGAAGATAGGAATAAATTCCCTCTCTCCCCAACCTAAGAACAAGTTAAACCAAATAAATAGTATTGGGTACAGTATTAGTCAGGCCTATTTTTAATAGTAACTCTCAAGCAACCGGAAACTACAGTTATCCGGCATCTACCAATCCCCATGGGTGCCAGTTAACTGCATGTTTGCTGTAAATAAGGGACAGACCACAAGGTAACTTAAAAGATGGCAGTGAGAATCTACTTCCAGACCCAGGGGGGGCCTAGCAGGTTGTAAATATGACTCAGCCAGTCTCCACTCTCTCCCCTGTCCCTCAGGTCCCACTCAACCACTCCTGCCTTCCTTCTACCAAACCCTGCTATTCTGTCAAAGCTGGGAGGAAGGTTAGCTGTCTTTCACAATGAATGAGTCAAGATTACCTGAGACAAATGGGTGCTGAGCATCTTCAGGTTGGTACAGTTCCCACCCATTGCAGATTTTTCTACCATTCCCACTCAACCAACTAAAAGAAGCTCTGACACAAGCAGGTATACTTTTACAGCAAGGCTCCATAGAAGAGGTATCCTCCCAGGAAAAGCTGGTATTACTCAAGACTCTTTCTTGTTCCAAGAAAAGAGGGAACTTGGAGGCCCATACTAGATTTGCCAAAACTAAACAGATTTTTTCTGATTCCAAAATTAAAAATGCTTACTGTGAAGAGTGCTCTAAACCCCTACACAGTTGCATTAGATCTAAAAGATGCTTACCTTCACATTCCCATTGCAAGATCTCACAGGAAGTGTCCACCCTTCAAAGCAGATGTAAATAATTATAAATTCTCTGCTTTGCCCTTTGGCTTATCCTACTGTGCACACACTGTTCACCAAATGCCTGGCTCAAGTAATATTGCACTGTGGGGCCAAGGACATTTCGATCTACCTTTACCTAGATGACTGCCTTATCCAGCGATGCTTTGTGGAGGAGCATCTCTCCACCTTACAACAAACTATGACCATTTTCTCTCACTAGGTTATACCCCGAACCTAAAGAAATCCAGTCTCTGTCCATTGAGAAGGCCAGTCTTTGGGGGGGGGGGGGGCTGCTGGACACAGACCTGCAAAAAGATTTCCTCCCATAGAAAAGGATATCTTTAATGACCTACTTCCAGTTTCTTCCACTCAATTCCAGCACAGGAAGTTGTCAGACTTCTGGGATACATGAGTTTGTGATTCCTCTAGCCAAGCTTCACATGAGGAAACCCCAGTGATACTTGAAAAAATGTTTGGAATTGGCACAATCAATCTCTCAATCAAAAATTCCACTTCTCCCCATCTAAAAAAATGAATTTCAGTCGTGGATCTTTGATTGCAGTCTGAATATAAAAGTACCTTTTAGGATCCCTCACCCATATCAGATTCTGACTACAGATGCCTCAGACTTGGTTTGAAGAGCACTCTCCAATGGCCTCCAAGCTCAAGGAAAGTGGGAACAAAATTTTCATAAAAAATACAAGAATCTAAAGGAAATGATGGGTGTTCTTAAGTACATTGTAGCTTTCAAAGAAACCTGGAAACCAGGGACTCTGGTGGTACTCCAGAATCCCCCCCCCCCACCGTGGTGTACATGTCATCCAAGATGCACCTCTCTCGCCCCTCAACCAGTTTCCGAGCCACTGTGTCACCTTGGGTGATCTGGGGCACAGTCAGGCTGTATCCTTCTCTGCCACAGAGCCAGGTTAGTGGCAGTAAACTTAGTGGGGAATTTGGAAACCTTAAAAATAGCAAAAGGACAGGATTAATAAATTGTACCAGAGAATTTCTTAGGATCAAAGTAGACCATCATCAGGAGAATGTTTAGCTCGGTCTTCCCAGTTAGTAATAGTCAAACTCATCCTCACACAATCCTCCCGCTACATTGAGCGAAGAAGTACTTTTTTTTAGGGTGAGTCAAGTCCAAAGTTGAGGGCCTAATCCTAACGGACCAGATATGAATGTAAAGCCTGTCGTCTGTGTTGAGCTGGAGTGTCAAGTGAAAAGGGCAGTGTTTTGAAAGGCCCCTTCTGTGTTTTAAGGGTATGGTGATCATTTTTAACTTGATTTTTGAGCAATCCCCACCAGAGCTGACGTATGAAAATTTGGAACTTCTAACAAACATAATTTAACCTACTCCAGGAGGTGTCCCTACTGGTCTAGACAGAAGGTTGTCTGGCCCTAAAGCTTTCCTCACTTTCAGGGTGCATAAAGTGTCATCTAAACATTATTCTCCAAGCACACATCATCCCTAGTATTGTAGGGTAAACAGAGGTAATCCAGAAGGCTCGAGTGAAATCTGGTATCCCACCTGTGACTCAGAGGGTGACAGGACTAAGAAAAAAGAGTATAAAGGATTAGTCCAGTTAAAAATTGCCTACAGATGGTAAGGTCTTGCTGTGTGTATTTACGGAGGCTGCCAAAAAGCAATTACTAGAAAGTGTAAATCAAAATCTAAACCATCTGTACCAGTACTGAATATGATAAAAGAGATTAAACAACTGGAATTGAGAACTTTAGAAAAGGGTAAGAGCGAACTACATAGGAAAAATGGGAATTGTGAGAACAATACATACAGGGGAGGAATGAGGTTTAAAAGAAGGCAGGACTTGAACGAGCTATGTAATGTTTGACTGAAAATATGGGGGAGATTATAAGTGATGTATAATGTTTGCAGCTGAGTGTGTGTCAGTATGGTTTGTGATATAAAATGCTTGCATCTAGGATTGTTTTCATTTATATAAAAAAAAAAAACTTCTCTGTGTGGAAGATTTTCAGTCCATATATCTCTAGTTAATCACTGTATATTAATCAGATCAGATAATAGTAGTAGAAGTAGCGAACTTAAACTTGTCTCAAGTCAAAACAAAACAAAAAAATAATAATAAAATATATAATTGTACAGCATTACTAAGATTTCGAAAGTAATCCAAGCAAGGCAGGCAGTCTGTTTCCATTCGAAAATCCTTTATTAAGTACACAGACAAGCGATCCAAGTAAAACAAAAATAGAGTAATAATTTCCTCACAAACTTTCTAAATATATATATATATATATATATATATATATATATATATATATATATATACTTTTGATCAGGCATGGGAGTGGTTTATTGTGCTGTAAAACAGTGTTATTGGTACACATGTTAAATTCATATCCCTTTCCTCATCAGTATGACATTCGAGCTGGTCCTGCCCTACTTAGTAGCTGTCATAATAATAATATAACCCTTATGTACTTTAATTTTCTAAGTTCCAGTGCACTTTTAATTGAACAGTAGTAGTTTTGTCCAGGCTTCCTAAAAGAGTTCAGCTTTAATTGCCACATGAGTTCATGTTTCTCCAGAATATTCGGGATGTCTCCTTCAAGTTAAGCAAGCTCATTAATCGGTAGCGTTGTCTCCTCACAGTAAGACGTCCTGTTCGATTCTCAGCTAGAGCGTCTTCTGTGTGGAGACTATGCGTGAATGGGCGTACCTTCGTTGAAGGTTGTGCATCAGGGCCGGAAACTTGGCCAGTAAAAATCTACTACCAATCATTAGTGGACCGGAGTTCCGCTGTGGCAACCCCTAACCAGGGAAAGCCGAAAGACACAACATTAATCTTGTGCTGGACTTCAATTTCTTTACTTTCAAAGGCAAACACTACAAACAAAAAACTGGTATAGCAATGAGAGCTGCTGTGGCTCCCAGAGGAGGACTTTGTGTTAAACAACACAGACTACATGCAGCATATCACAAGCTATTTACGTTTTGATGACATCTTTATTTTGTGGGAAGGTGACACCTTGCAGCTTGGAGATTTTATCACTTACCTCAATCAAACAACCCCATTCCTGAAGTTTACCTCTTCCCATAGCTGTACTTCAACCACTTTCTTAGATAAGGGCACCAACAATAACAGAATCATCATTGATCTATTCAGAAAACCAACGAGGGTTAATTTATTACTCCACAGTAAAAGACTACATCCTACATAAAACAAGTGTAATGTAGTGAAGTCCCAAGGCTATAGATTAGCTAGACTTACCACAGAGATGGAACCATTTTTGAGAAACTTGAACAACTTGGAGAATGATTTTCTAGTGAGAGGCTATGAAAGTCAGATGTTAAAAAACATCCTGGAACCCATTATAGAACTGAAAAGGACTGAAGCACCTTCACTCAACCTCCCCAGTAGAAGAATGTTGAGTAATTCCACAGAGAATAACAAATGCAAAAATAGCTGCATCCTGACATACACTTTGGATTGTCACAGTATCAAAAATGTTATTGAAGAAAACTGGGACATTGTCACAGGAAACCCTTTTCTGATTAACATCTTAGGTGAAGCCCCATCATTTGTTTATAGGAAGGCCAGGAACATTAGACGTTTTGTTGAATTTAAACCTAGACCATATGAGAAAAGCACTAAAAGATATGAAACTAATTGTACATTTTGTATATTTATACAGCAAGGTGATAGTTTTTATTGCCCTTAGTTAAAGAAAATCATTAAAACCAGTGTAGGGGGGTGACTGTAACACTACAGGGCGCAGTGCAATTAATGTAATGCATTCTATGTGGGCAAGACTGTAAATAAACTCAAGCGTAGGATTTCATGTCATCTGTCAGAAATCCGCTCTGGATGTAAAAATAACGCACTAGCCAAACACCTTTGTCTTCATAAGACACACTGGTTTCAAGTTCCAGATCCTGGATCGCATAGACATGGGTGATCTTGAAGGAGACATCCCGAATATTCTGGAGAAACATGTGGCAATTGAAGCTAAACTCTTTTAGGAAGCCTGGACTAAACTACTACTGTTCAATTAAAAGTGCACTGGAACTTAGAAAATTGCCACATTGTTTACATGACTTGATGTCCTTCAAGGATGCATCTGCAGTCCTTACAAATGGGTTGTCCTGTCGTCAGGCAGCCCTTCGGTCGGCCGGATTCCAAAGTCTGGGTCTGGCCTCGGCTGGTGTCACACCTCACCCGACGTCACAGCTGCAGTTCTTCGGGTATAAAGGCATCAGCCGACGCCATTTTCCCCAGTCTTTCTTGCCGCGTATCGCCCAAAGCAGAAGCTGTTCGCAAGTGCCGGTCGGTCAGAACCAGAAATACTTCTACTACTACCGAAGACTTCTAAAAAGCTAAGTACCCCGTTGGGGACTCTTTCTTGCCTCAGCAGATGTCAGAAAAAGTGAATATCTGTTTAACTTGTGGGAAACAAATACCTCATAAAGATTTCCACTCTTACTGCTTACCTTGTTTAGGCCCAGACCACGACGTAGCAGCTTGTCTAGCCTGTGCTTCTTTTAACCGACGGACGCTTAGACGTCGGTCGGAATTTGCTGAGGAGTTTTTCGGCTCCGCTTTTGCTTACGTTATGCCGTCGGATCCTCCGACTACGCAAATATCTAAAAAGCGCAAAGAAAAGGACCGACACTCGCAGTCTGCGGTTTCGGCCGAAACCGCGGTTAAGCCAACCGCAAGTGTCTCGGTTTCGGCTGAAACCGAGTCCTCGGTTCTTCCTTCAGCCGAAAGCTTACCTCCTACCGAGGCCTCATCCAACCTGGTGGAATCGGCTACTGAAATCCCACCTGCTCTTGCAGGTTCCCAGGATTTATCTGATACTATCCCCTTGGATATTTCAACCCCTGCACGTGGAGCTGCTAGGCCACCTGCAACCATGTCGATTAAGGCCTTTGCCAGGGCTAAAGCAGCTAAATCTACCAAAACTGTGCCTGCTAAGACCCCCTCACAGGCCTAGCTCGAGTTCTCAAATGCTTAGTCTAGCAGAGGATCTCATTTCTTTGATCCGGGATCCCAACCTCACCCAGACAGGGCTTCTCACCCACCTCCAGAGAAGAGGCCTAGAGCAGAGCCCCCTGAGCCAGTTTCTACAGATGACTCCTCTGATGATTCAGATAATTCAAACCCTCCAGAGGGTCCTTTCTCCCCTTATGAAGACTCTGATGCTGAAGAGTCCATTCCTTCTGCCTCTCCGCCTGAGGAATTTTCCTTTGGGGAAACCTTGCATGCTATGAGGGAACAATTTCAGTGGCAGGGCCAGGATTTTCAGACTCTAGAAAAGGCTTAGAACCTTTCTGCATTTACCACAGCATAGGCCTTTAGCCATCCCTCCAGTTCTGACTGTTGTGGATGATGCATTTAATGATGCTTGTACTGCTCCTGATTCACTTCCTCCGGCCCTGCTAAGCCCGATAGGTACTACAGGGTCCCGGACACACATTATCATTTGTATAAGGCTCCTTTTGCAGATCCCGAAACTATCTCCCAGGGACCTAAGGCGGTAGCAGCTACCTCTGCCAAAAAACCCCCTCTGAAAGGGAATCCAGGGCCTTAGAGATGGGGTAAAAAGTTTACACTTCTGCTACTCTTTCAGCTAGGGCCTTGAACTGTCAATTCCACATGATCCAGTATCAAGAATTTATGTTAGACCAATTAACTAAACAGCTGTCCTCAGATGAACCATTAGACAAAAAATCTGTTCAGGAAATGGTACATAACATTCAGCAGGTCAGTAATCATTCCTTAAAATGTGGCTATGATGCACTGGAGGCTTCCTTTAGATCAGCCATGACTGGCACAGTGATCAGAAGACATGCATGGTTAAAAGAGCAGGCCTTACCAGACCATGTCAAATCAAAGCTACTAGATGCTCCCGTGGACAAGATCAATTTGTTTGGCTCTCCTGCACAACAGGTGCTAAAGAAGATGGAAGAGAAGGCAAAATCAGTCCAGACAGTCAAAGATTTCTTACAGGTCCAACCTCCAAGGTTTAGCAGGAATTGGCCCTCCAAGAATTGGTCCTTTCCAGACACCTCCAGAGCTCAGAGGGGCAGGAATAGGCGCTCAAGAGGCAGAGGTCAATCCAGAGGTGCCTACAGGGGACGTCAGTGGCAGGCTAACAACCAGCGAGGTACATCCACAGATACAGCCGCCACCACTACTACAGGACAATCACAGTGACTTGGCTCTGGCACCGCCTACCAGGGAACAACTAGAAGCACCCTTAGGCGGGAAACTAGCCTTATTTTCAGTAAACTGGCATTACATCACAGGAGACAAGTGGATTTTGCAGACAATAGACCAAGGTTACAGGTTTCACTTCCATACTCTACCAAAGAAGAGAGGAATGCCAAACTTTCCTCCAAATCAAAAGGCAGAAGCTCTAAAACAAATAACTCACTTACTAAGGATGAGAGCTGTAGAAAAGGTACCATCTATGGAGCAAGGACAAGGATTTTACTCCAGGCTCTTCCTGGTACCAAGAAAAGAAAACCAATGGAGACCTATTCTCGATCTGTCCGCTTTAAACACATACCTCATTGTCCCAAAATTCAAAATGCTGACCCTACAGCAACTTCTTCCCATGTTGGGCAAGGAGTCTTGGCTGGTAACTCTAGATCTCAAGGAGGCATACCTGCACGTCCCCATACGACCAAATTGCAGAAGATACCTCAGATTTCTTGCAGGATCAGAGCATTATCAATTCTCAGCATTGCCCTTTGGCTTATCTACTGCCCAGAGTGTTCACGAAATGCCTGGCATCAGTAATTGCTCATTGCAGGCTTCAGGGAATCCAAATCTACACTTACCTGGACGACTGCCTGTTGCAAGCGGACAACAAAACAAGCTAGCAGAAGACTTGAAAATGGTCATTTATCTACTGCAAGCTCTGGGATACACAGTCAATATAAAAAAGTCAAGGCTGATACCATCCCAAAGGATAACCTTTTGGGTGCAGAACTGGACACATCAAAACAAATGGCATTCCTAACAGTAGAAAAACAGGAGCAACTACCTCTCTACTTCTTGGCATTAACAAAGAAGAACCAGCTAACAGCAAGAAAAGTCCTGCAAGCCTTGGGTTTCATGGCATCCTGCATAATATTGGTTCCACATGCCAGACTGCATATGAGAAAGTTACAGTGGTACCTAAGGAATTTATGGTCTCAGCACAAGCACAGCCTAGAAACCCAAATTCCAATAATCCCATGCCTGAAGCAAGAATTCCAATGGTGGGCTCAGGCCTGTCAATCAAACAAAGGACTGCCCTTCCACAGCACTCAACCAAGCCAGACCATCACAACGGACGCCTCAGACCTCGGTTGGGGGGCGCACATGCTGGACAAGTGCATACAAGGCTTATGGACTCGAGACCAACTGCACCTACACATAAATCAAAAGGAAATGCTGGCAGTAAAACTGCTTAATTCAGACATTCAGACCACTTCTTGACAAGGTCAACTGTTGATAAGGACAGACAACACTGTAGTTATGTGGTAGATCAACAACCAGGGAGGCACACATTCGTACTCTCTATGCGGATGGCAATGGACCTCTGGAATGTGGCCCTGAGCTTCAACATTCAGTTACAAGCAATTTTGTGCCAGGAAAAGAAAACATTCTGGCAGACATACTAAGCAGAACTACCACGGATGCCCACGAATGGATGCTGCATCCGGACATCTTCAAAACCATTACAAGAAAATGGGGACTACCAGAAATAGACTTATTTGCATCCCCACGCAATCACCAACTGAAGAAATTCTGCACAAGGACGTACCACCCACTTGCTTGGAAAGTGGACTCACTATCTTTCAGTTGGAAAAACCTGACAGCATATGCATTCCCACCTCTTCCTTTGATGCACAAGGTGCTATTGAAGATCAAAGAGAACCGTCCAAGGATCATCCTGATAGCTCCGGACTGGCCAAGGCAACATTGGTACCCATTACTGAGGAGCATGTCTCGGGAACAAATATGGCCTCTACCCCTAGTTCCCTTACTATTAACACAGAACAACTACAACACCCTGCATCCAAACCTGAAAACACTGCAGCTGACTGCCTGGAACATTGCATAACACCAAATAACCCAAATTTATCCCAAAGGGTTAAAGACATTATCTTGGAGGCTCGCAGACCCTCAACAAGAAAAAATTATTCAGCAAAATGGAAAATATATCACATTTGGAGTACTGCAAAAGGAGAAAATGTGTCACTGGTAAACATAGCCAACATCCTGGAATACTTGGCAGAGCTCTTCCACAACGGCCTGTCCTATTCTTCCATTAAGATTCATGCATCAGCTATTTCAGCAGAATACAACTTGGATCCTCCAGTCTTCTCACATCCTCTGCTCAGGCAGTTTCTGAGAGGAATTAAAATGTAAAACCACCTAGGAAGCCACCATTGCCAGCATGGGACTTGAACTTTGTGCTAGAAAAGTTGACACTCCCTCCTTTCGAACCAGCAGCAACAGCAGAATTACAATACTTATCATGGAAAACTGCCTTCCTGCTTGCAATCACTTCAGCAAGAAGGGTATCTGAGCTACAGGCATTAATGGCAGTACAGCCCTTCCTGATCTTCCATCAAGATAGAGTGTCCATGAGAACAAATCCTACTTTTATGCCAAGGGGGGTCTCCAGGGTATCTTTAAATCAAGCTATCCACCTACCTACATCCTTCCCCAACCCACAGAACAGGGAGAAAGACTTTGCATACCTTGGATGTACATAGACAATTACGCTACTACCTGGACAGGACCAAGAGCAATAGAAAAACTGACCAGCTACTGGTAGCATATGCAACAGGAATGGAAGGAAAAGCAATTTCAAAACAGACAATCTCTAAGTGGATAGGAAATTGCATTAGATTTTGTTACTCCTACCATGGGAAGAAAACTCCAGAAAACATCAGGCCTCACTCTACAAGGGCTACAGCCACTACCACAGCTTTTCTCACGAGGAGTGGCTACCAAAGACATTTTAGAGGCTGCTACTTGGAGCTCTGTGCATACATTTGCCAAGCATTATAATTTACCTTTATACTCCAGATCCCGAGCAGGTTTTGCCACTGCTGTTTTGCAAGGGATCTTAACTACACCATAATCTTATTTCTCCTCCCCCAGTTTGGCTATGGTATTCTACCCATCTGTAAGGACTGCAGATGCATCCTTGAAGGACATAGTACAGTTTTGTACCTACCATAAATGTAGATGTCCGATAGGCATGCATCTGCAGTCAGGATTACCCACCCTCCTTCCCCTCTGTGGTACTCCTAGGGTATTTGCCCATCTTGTAGCTGGCTGGGGGAATCTGTTATGGTGTATTTGTTTGTATATATGTACATACATGATTATATTTTGTTTGCTCTCTACTATTTGGAACCATTTGCATTTATCCAAATTTAGCCTTCCTAGAGGGCACCTGGCATCTGGGGCAAGAAACACTGAGGAAAATGGCGTCGGCTGATGCCTTTATACCCGAAGAACTGCAGCTGTGACGTCGGGTGAAGTGCGACACCAGTCGAGGCCAGACCCAGACTTTGGAATCCGGCCGACCGAAGGGCTGCCTGACGACAGGACAACCCATTTGTAAGGACTGCAGATGCATGCCTATCAGACATCTACATTTATGGTAGGTACAAAACTGTACTTTTCTTCATATGCAGTGTTGCATGTGGAATTAGTAGAACGCAGGATGCCATGAATCCCAAGGCCTGTAGAGTTTTTTTTGCAGTTAGCTGTTTTTTTGTAGCCATCATTTTGAAGTAGATAGCCAGTTGCTTCTGCTTGTCTGGTGTGAGGTAAGCCATCTGGGTTGTAGTATCTAGAATTGCACCCAGGAATATTATCTGTTGTGAAGGTACTAGGTTTGATTTCTTTTAGTTTACTGTGTACCCTAAACATATTTGAAACCTTTTTACAAACGCCAGATGTTGAAGTAGGAGGTCTTTGCTGTCTGCTTGAATGAGGCAATCGTCCAAATAAGGGTATATTTGTATTCCCTTCTGTCTGCAGAATGCCATTTCTGGTGCCAGGCACTTTGTGAAGACCCTGGGCACAGTAGATAAGCCCAAGGAGCAGCGCAGTAAATTGGTAGTGTTTCAAGCCAGCTTTGAATCTTTGGTATTTTCTGCATGCAGGTCTGATTGGGACATGCAGGTAAGTCTCTTTCAGATCTAGGGTCACCATCCAAGCGTTCTTGCCCAGCATGGGTAGCAGCTGCTGTAGTGTCAGCATTTTGAATTTTGGAATATTCAGGAAGGTGTTTAGAACAGATAAATCTAGGATTGGTCTTCATGTTTTTTCCTTTTTGGGGACCAGGAAAAGTCTTGAGTAAAATCCTTGTCCTTTTTCTGCGTCTGGTACTAGCTGAATGGCCCTCATGTCCATGAGGGATTACACCTGTTTTTGTGCCTCTGCCCATTGATTTTTTGGCAGATCCGGCCATCTGTTTGGTATTGGTAAAGTATGGAAATTAAGCTTGTAGCCCCTTAATACTATGTCTAAGACCCATTTGTCCTGGGTTATATGGAGCCAGTTTTCGCAAAAAAGTGCTAATTTTCCCCCTAAAGGGGCTGTTAGAAAATAAGTGCTTGGAACTACTAAGGGGAAGTCATTGTGACTGCTTTCTGTATGGTTGTGATCTTTCTTCTCCACCCTTGGGAGTGGATGCACTCCACTGTCTAGGTCTGTAAGAGGTCTGGGGCTGTGATCTCCCCCTAGGGCGTCTATATCTGCCCCTTTGTGGTCTGTCAACATTTGGAAAGGACCAATTCTTTGATGGCCAATGCCTGCTAAACCTTGGGGGTTGAACTTGTAAAAAATCCTTGACTGTCTGCATAGATTTGGCCTTGTCTTCCATTTTCTTTTACACCTCCTCTGCCTTTACACCAAAAAAAACATCATGTTGTAAAGGAGCATCTAATAATTTTGCTTTAACATGATCTGGTAAACTTTGTTGTCTTCTAATAACATGTCTTCTAATAACAGTACCTGTTACAGTGGCCCTGCAGGAGGCCTCCAAAGAATCAAAACCACATTGTAAAGTATGCTTTCCCACTTGTTCAGTTACATGCAATAAATCTTGCATTTCCTTATTCTCTGCACATTCAGCAATAGTCAACATTTTTTGTTTAAATAATGACAAAATATATTGTTGATATTTAAGCATATGAAATTGACAATTTAAGGCTCTTCTAGACAAAGTAGCAGAAGTATAAATCTTTTTTCCCCCATCTTTCGAGAGCCCTGGATTCCCTGTCGGAGGGGATAGGGTTTTTTGCAGTGGCTGCCTTTACTCCCTTGGGACCCTGGGAATAGTTTCTGGGTCAGCTGAGGGATTCTTGAAAAGGAATTTGTGAGAATCTGGAACCCTGTAATATCTGTCTGGCTTTACTGGGGCTGGGGGTAAGGAATCAGGAGTCACACTGGACTCCGTAAATACATCATCTACAATGTCAAGCACAGGTGGAATAGCCATGGGCCTATGTTGTGGGAGTAAAAGGAAATCTCTGAGCCTTTTTTTAGATTCAGAATATTCCTGACCTTCCCAATGGAAATGTTCCCTCATATAATGCAAGGTTTCTCCAAAAGAATAATCCTCAGGAGGAGAGGCTGAAGGGATAGATTCCTCAGCATCAGAACCCTCATAAGGGGGTAGGAATATTCCTGTTCAGAAGAGGAAACAGAAGAGATAGAAACCTGATCAGAAGAGTCATAATCTGCCTCTTGCCTAGGCCTTTTATCAAGAGGGGGATGGGAACCCAAGCAAGATAAGTAGGCCTTCGGCCATTTGAAGTCATTTTACATACAGTTGAGTAGGCCTGAAAACTCCCTCAGAAACCGGTGCCTGCACAGCGGCTCCAGACCCATCCGAGGGAATGTTATCCGAAGGTCCTGTCCCTTGAGATTCTAATGGCCTTGTTGGCTCCTCGTGGGAGTCGGTATCGGCCTGCGGTTCCAAAGTGGTGGAGGTCAGGGGCTGCGAAAGCGCCTCGCTGACGACCGACAAACCGGCAACTGGTTCTGGTGAAATATTGTTGTCCATTTTGGACCTTGGAGGCCTGTCCTCTTCCTTTTCTTTGCGTTTTTTGTGAATTCCGGTAGTCGGATGGCTATCTGATGACATTTTATAATTAAATCGTCTGCCAAAATAATGAAATGCAAAGTCGTACCGACGCTTTATAGTGCGTTGGTTAAATCTAGCACAAAACTGACAACTAGCTACGTTGTGGTCAGGGCCTAGGCAAGGAATACAGTAAGAATGGAAGTTCTTATGAGGTATTCGCTTCCCACAAGAAATACAATTATTAACTTTTTCTGACAATGGTCTAGAGCAAGAAAAAAAGTTTCCCTAATGGGGTACTTAGCTTTGTAATGAAGACTTTGGATCTGAAATTTGAACACAAAAATCCCAGGAGTCGGCCTACTGGCACTTGCAAACTGCATTCTGCTTCGGGCACCACGCGGCAAGAAAGACTGAAGAAAATGGAGTCGGCTGCAACCTAAATACCCCTGGCGCACTGACGTCAGGGAAGAGGTGACAGCAGTCGACGCCGGACCTAAACTTTGGAATTCTGGCCTACTGAGGGCTGCCTGCCTGCCAGCAGGATAACCCAACAGTGAAACACGATGAACATACAAAGCGACTTGGAGAAATTAAAAAAAGATTAAATAATGAGACACATTTGAGTTTCAGGCATATATCCTTCATAAAAATGCCTGCAATTGCATACTGTATGTACACTGCAGCCCTGTGTCTCGGGATTGCTCCTGCCTTAGCACTCCTAAGCTAGGGGGTGTGTCGATACCTGCCTAGTGCAATTGAGAGGGACAACAGCAGTAGGAGAGTAGTCAAGGTGAACAAGCTGGGCAAACAGGTGATAATTATCACAATTGGCAGATTACAGGCCCAGCCCGGCCCAGAACACTGCGATAAAGTGAGTTAGCACCATACCCTCGTTTTTTTCCACACACTACACCACCAGTGTATACATGCGGGGACATTTTACAAAACAACCCAACGAAATGAGAAGGGCTGCAGCAGGCAACATAGACCAACATGTGCAGGAGGCTGAGCGTGGTGAGGATGTGAATGCTGCCGAACAATCCTCAGTGAGGGAGACAGAGAAGACTGTACAAACCCAGGGTAACCTACCAGGGGCTACATGAGCTGGAGATAGTGGAGCACTATGGAGTGGACGGAGACCTCCTACAGCAAATTGTTGAGCTTTGCCAGCCACACCTGACACATCGAACAGGCCGAGGAAAACCCATCCCAGTGGATACCAAGTTATTTATTTTATTTATTTTATTTAAATTTGTTGACCGGGAGTGTCCGACTGGACGTGGGTCCATTTTCAGCGGAGGCCCGGAGAGAAAAGCTCCACAGTAAAATAAACAGACAGTAGTTACATTGGATTACATAGTGATTAACAATTTAACATAGAAATTACTTGCAATATATTTACAGATGAAGAACATAGTACATCAGAAGACAACTAGAATCTTTATCTGTGAAGTACATAACAGGCATTAACAAATGTAACAATGAGAAGTTCCTGCTGTATAATAAGTACTAGGCTTATGAGCATCTGAGCTTGCTATCATCAAGGTAGTTAGTGGAGGTGAAAGAAAGGTAGTAGTTGGATGGGGTGGATGATATTAAAATGGGAGTTGCAAGGGCATAGCCAGCATGTTTTTAGGTGCGCTTTTAATAAAGTTTTGAAGTTGGTGCATGATGGTACGGAGGTAATTGTGGGTGGGAGTGAGTTCCATAATTTGGCTATGGCGCAAGAGAGTAGTGCTTCACCAGCAGAGTTATTGGCTTTAGTGATCTGCAAGTGATTTTTGTTGCTGGATCTTAGTGGTCTGGTGGTGCGATAGGGTTGGAGTAGATTCTGGAGGGATGGGACATCTAGTGGATGGTTTACTAGTTTGTGGGCGAGTGAGAGTTGATACCACTGAAGGAGGTGAGGGAGTTCAAGCCAGCCCAGTTCAGCAAGTGAGAGACAGTGGTGACTATGGTAGGATGCCCCTGTGGCGAATTTTGCGCTTTTGTTGTAGCAGGTCTCTAGCTTGTTTAGATCACATTGCCTTAGGTTGGTATATACTGGAGAGGCATAAAGTAGGGTGGAGATAAGGTGGGAATTTGCTATTGAAATCTTTGCTGCTTTGGTGAGAAATTGTTTATTTCTGTATAATGCTCCTAGTTTTTTGTGGACTTTTTATGGTCATGGATATGTGAATGTCAAACTTTAGTTTATTGTCTATTTCCACTCCTAGCAATTTGGTGTGTTCAGTTGGGTATATAGTGGTGTTGTCTTTTGCTGTGATGTTAAAGTGAGAGTTGTTTTGAATATGTTTGGTGGGTTGGAAGATGAGTAGTTTAGTTTTGTTTGGGTTGAGTATTAATTGGGCATCGGATAACCATGTTTCAACAGAGGAAAAGGCTTCCTGTGTGACTTTTTGCAGTTTGGGTAGGGACTGGGCTGAGCAGATGATGGTAGAGTCATCTGCGTATTGGATGAGTGTGCCATGTTTGGTGGCAGAGGTTAGATTATTGGTGTAAACAGAGAAAAGTAGGGGTCCAAGGATGGATCCTTGGGGAACCCCTATGGCGACAGGTAGTTGGGGAGATATGTCATTCTGCCATGCAACGGATTGTTGGCGGTCAGACAGGTAACTCTGAAACCAGTTGGTGACTGATTGTGAGAAGGATAGGTTATTGAGGACAGAGATAAGTTGTTTGTGTGGGACCATGACAAATGCTTTAGATAGGTCTAGGAAAATAGCAGAGGAGAGATAGCCATTGTTTTTATGCTGAAGGATAGTGTTAGTAAAGGAGAGTAAAGCAGTGGTGGTGCTATGGTTTGGTCGGAAACCATGCTGAGTACTGGAAAGGAGGTTGTTAGTAAGGAGGTAGTGTGAGACCTGAGAGTGTATGCATCTCTAGTATTTTGGAGAGTGGAGAGAGAATAGCTATGGGGGTAATTGGTTAGTTCTGCAGAGGGTCCGCCTTTGTGGAGGGAATTATATGTGAGACTTTCCACAATGTGGGAACGTAACTTTCTGACAGAGATCGGTTAATCAAGATGGATACTGGGTAGGCCAGAGCATCAGCTGCGATTTGTAGGTATTCACTTGGGAGGTTGTCTGCTGCTAATTTGGTGGGTTTAAGTTTAGTTAAGAGTTTTTTTATGTTGGAGGTAGGTACAGGAAAAAAGAGAAGGCAGTGGGGAGATTACTAGTTGAAGGTGTGGGTTGGAGGAGAGGGGGGTTGTGTTGTTTAGCTAGTGATAGTATGGTTTGGGTGAAGTGAGGGTTGAATGAGGTAGCAATATTTTCTGAGGAGTGAGGGATGTTAGGAGGAGGGGTACTGACTTTACCTGGGTGGAGGATGGAGTTTATGGAGGACCAGAATTGTTTGGGGCTGTGTTGTGAGGAGTCTAGGGCAGAATGGTAGTATTGGAATTTGTCCCGTTTTATTAGCTTTTTGACTCTATTGCGTAGTTCTAGGAATTTCTGTCTAGCTGCGGGGGTTTTGGTTTTGCGCCAGTGCTCCCAGGCTTTATCCCTGTTTTTCATTTCTGACTTAGTGGTTTTCTGTAGCCATGGGGAGGGTTGTGCTTTGGTTCTGGAAAATCTTATGGGGGCATGGTAATTAAGGATGTTCAGGAAGGTAGTATTAAAAGATTCAAATGCGTCATCTAGACTGAGGTACTTTAGAGCATGCCAGTTACATTCTTTGAGGGATGAGATGAATGTGAGTGCGTTAAAGTTTATTTTTTTACATATTTGACGATAGATGACAGGTTTAGCTTGGTACAGGTATTTTTTGAGTAGGAATGTTGGGGAGTGATCACTGAGGCTATCTGATAAGCAGCCTGTTATATATGACTGGGGGTTCTTACTGACTAGTATCCAATCCAGGGTAGAGTGCTTGCTGGAGTTTTTATTTATCCTTGTTGGTGACTGGACTAGTTGGGTGAAGCCATGAAGGTGTACATGATGGGTTGGATTGTTGCCAGAACAGGATTGCCAGTCAATATTGAAATCACCTAAGATGATAGGATAGTTTCTTGGGGGAGATGGTGGGTAGACCAGCTGAGAGGGTTTTCTAGTGGAGGGATGTTTTGGCCAGGTGGGAAGTAGCATCCAATTATGTTGATGGTTTTGTTTCGGTTAATTTTGAGGTTGGTATATATTATTTCTTCATTGCCAATTTGTGGAGCTGATGATTTTAAGATCTGGATGTTTAGATGTTGTTTAAATATTATAGCTACACCACCTCCTTTTTTGTTTAGCCGGTCTTCTCTTAGTATGCTGTAACCTGTAGGGAGTATTTGCTCACTGGTAATGTGAGGTTTTAGCCAGGTTTCTGTCAGGACGACTATATCTGGGGAGTATAAATCTATGGTGGCATGGAGTTCATGGACTTTGTTGGATGTACTTCTAATATTTAAGCTTAGTAGAAGGAAGTCACTTGGCTTTCTATTGGCTGTAATATGGGAGAAGTTGTGGTTTCTAGTCATTATGAGGATTGGGGTTGGAGATGGTAGGGTCAGGGTTGGGGTGGATGTCTCCACTTAGGGCTAGTTTTGATATGCATGAGATTATTAGATTTCTCAGTTTTTGAATGTGTTTGTTTATAAGGGAAATTTTATGATTGTTCTCTGTGGATAATAGGTATGGTGGGAGGGTTACTATGTTAAGTTGTAGGGATGCTTTACGTTTGAGTAATATAGTTGGTAGAATATGTGGGGGGTGCATAGGGATGGTTCTTGAGCTGGTGGGAGGGGAGCTGAGTATGGGTGAGACATGGGTGGTGGTGTGAGCAGTAGTACAGTGGTAGTGGTTGAGTGGGGGAATGATGGAGCTTTGGTAGGATGTAAGATATGCAAGGAGAGTGCATGCAGTGATCAAAGGAAAGGTATGCTTGTACATGTCAGTTGAGGAGGTGTGATAGTAGAGGGAATATGGAGGAGGTAGTGTTGGGTTAGCGCTGTGGTTGGCTATTAGAAAGCTGGGAGGGTTTGAGTGCAATAAAGGTGGGACCACTGGGGTGGGAGGGAATAGGGGCAGGGTGGGAGCGAAGTGGGTAGAGACCCTGTTTGGTTCTTGTATACTGGAAACAATCACAAAGCAAGACAAGTATGTGTTAAGGACAATCACAATTGACCAAGGACTGCTGTGAAACTGTAAGTCTTGTCTTAATTTCTCAGGTGGAAAACCAGGATAACCTTGTATCAGTAGGCTACTGTGGTATAGTTTAAATAAACAAACACACAGTATTGATCAGTTATGGATACTATTTGCTAACAGAAGGGAATAAGAGAAAGTGGAAGATGTGTGTGGTGGTGGTGGGGGTGGGGGGTGGGGCTGCTTACAGCCAAAGCACAGTGCTCTCCAGGGGAAAATGAAGATTGGCTCAAACAGTTAGACACATACTCAAAGTTAACTGTAGCTGTTTGCAGACAGTTCAGACCCGGACTGCACTTTTCTTATAGGAAAGTTAAAGGTGATACCGTAGTTGAATACTTAAGCCTCCCAGACATCTCAAATGTGCAGGTAAAAGCTGCTCTCTCTAAAGCTAAAAACACAGCATCAATGGGACCGGATGGTGTCCCCGGCTGTGTGCTACACGAACTCAATGAGGAACTAAACCCGCACATAAGGCAGCTGTTTAATCTTAGCCTTACCACAGGATACGTGCCCAAGGAGTGGCGTATGGCAACTGTGGTCCCACTCCACAAAGGCGGTGCCTCTACGGACCCTGGTAATTACCACCCCATAAGCTTAACAAGCCTGGTCTGCAAAGCTATGGAGAGGATCATAATGGAACTCATAAACAAAGACATAGGGGACTTGCAGACATTAGACCCGACCCAGTTTGGCTTTGTCAAGGGCAGATCATGCCTTTTGAACTTGGTCGACTTCAAAACAGTCACCAAGGCCATTGATGAGGAAAAGGCAGTCCATACAGCCTACCTTGACCTTGCAAAAGCTTTCGACACAATACCCCACTCAGGTATTATAGAGAAACTTACCAGCTTAAATGTAAACCCATATGTCACAAGATGGGTTGCAAACTGGCTAAAGGACAGAACCCACAGGGTTAGAGTTGCTGGCACCATGTCAGACTCCAAGCCGGTCACAAGTGGTGTCCCACAGGGCTCAGTCCTTGGCCCCCTGTTGTTCGGCATCTACTTCTCAGAAGTACAGGCAAACATAGGAGGACTATGGCTGACAAAGTTTGCAGATGACTGCAAACTGGGCGCCATAGTGGAAAGTACATCGGACACAGATATCCTTCAGAGGGGTCTCACGGAAACTGATAGCTGGTGCCAGAGCCATGGCCTGAAGTTAAATGCCAAAAAATGTATAGTCATACCCTTCGGGAAAAACAAGGTAACCCCAAGCTACCATATAGGTGGCAATCCACTAAGCACAGAAGAGATTATCAGGGACCTGGGGACCCAGGTTGACAGTGGCCTTTCTTTTGACACTCACATTGCTAAAGTGGTTAGAAAGACCTTCTACATTGCCCACCTGATCATGAAGGGATTCACATCCAGATCAAGTGAGGTCATTGTTCCCCTGTACTCTTCACTTATCAGACCAATGATCGAGTACAATGCCCTATTCGGGATGTATCTCACCCGACACCTGCAGCAATTGGAGAGACCCCAAAAGTTCCTCACCAAAAGGATAAAGGGATTCCAAAATCTGTCATATGCTGCCAGACTGAAGAAACTCCAGCTCTATTCAGTCGCATACCATCTGCTCAGAGGTGACCTGTGCCTGACATACAAAGCCATGTCCAACCCGGAATTAATGGACATGCTCCACCTCAAAAAATCCAAATCTACCAGATCCACTAGAGCAAGCGACTTAAACCTTAGCACGGATATAAATAAGACATGCTGGAGGGATAGATTTGTCACTCAGAGACTCCCTATGCTGTGGAATAAAATCCCGGTCCATGTGAGGCAGAGCACCTCGCTGGCTCTGTTCAAGAGAAATCTTGACCAGTGGATGGGAGATCGTAGGTTTACCCCGGGAATCATCTCCATGTCACTGCTGGACAGAGGCACAACAAACTAATGGGCACAATATTTTTTAACATAAGGGGTGGCGTAAGCCACAAAACTTTGGGCTAGGCTTATAAATGCCTTAGGGCAGATAGCCTAGTATAAACGTATGAACCTGTGAACCTATGAAGAGTGGTGTTAGGTCTAGAAGAGACGAGTACAGAGAGGAGTAAGCACTTTTGAGATGGTAAATATATATTATAAAGATTATAAAAAACACACTGAGCAAATAGCTACCACATGCAGGACAATGTCCTGAACCGCTACTTAGTATATGCAGATACTGAGCCAATTGGAAGAACATTAGAAAACAAAAACCCAGACAGTTATGCAGCCACAGATAAAAATATAGCGAGCAGCAATCTGTCATGTTCTCTAATGTGATTCTATCCACCAGTAACAGCACAAACTTATAGAAATAATTTAGACACTAGTATGAGCTGTCTACACACAACACTATTACATGAATAACATTAGTGAACAAGGTGCAGCTATGCAAATAGACCATACATACTATTATACTAGTAACAACTTGGTGCATGCCATAGTAACATCAGTAATAAAGCATAAAACATATTAGATGTCTAACACAATTCAACATAAACATATACAGTTGTAAAATGTCTAATGCAATTCAACATAAATAGGCATTTACAGTTGTAAAACACTTACTGGAGAGACACTGAGCCTTCATGGGGCCTGTAGCAGAGTGGATTGTAGTTTTCCAAATGGTGCCTGCCACAGGTAATATTTATTAACTCTGTGATTGTTCTCTGTGGATAATAGGTATGGTGGGAGGGTTACTATGTTAAGTTGTAGGGATGCTTTACGCTTGAGTAATATAGTTGGTAGAATATGTGGGGGTGCATAGGGATGGTTCTTGAGCTGGTGGGAGGGGAGCTGAGTATGGGTGAGACATGGGTGGTGGTGTGAGCAGTAGTACAGTGGTAGTGGTTGAGTGGGGGAATGATGGAGCTTTGGTAGGATGTAAGATATGCAAGGAGAGTGCATGCAGTGAGCAAAGGAAAGGTATGCTTGTACATGTCAGTTGAGGAGGTGTGATAGTAGAGGGAATATGGAGGAGGTAGTGTTGGGTTAGCGCTGTGGTTGGCTATTAGAAAGCTGGGAGGGGTTTGAGTGCAATAAAGGTGGGACCACTGGGGGTGGGAGGGAATAGGGGGCAGGGTGGGGAGCGAAGTGGGTAGAGACCCTGTTAGGTTCTTGTATGAGGGGCTGGAAACAATCACAAAGCAAGACAAGTATGTGTTAAGGACAATCACAATTGACCAAGGACTGCTGTGAAACTGTAAGTCTTGTCTTAATTTCTCAGGTGGAAAACCAGGATAACCTTGTATCAGTAGGCTACTGTGGTATAGTTTAAATAAACAAACACACAGTATTGATCAGTTATGGATACTATTTGCTAACAGAAGGGAATAAGAGAAAGTGGAAGATGTGTGTGGTGGTGGGTGGGGTGGGGTGGGGTGGGGGGCTGCTTACAGCCAAAGCACAGTGCTCTCCAGGGGAAAATGAAGATTGGCTCAAACAGTTAGACACATACTCAAAGTTAACTGTAGCTGTTTGCAGACAGTTCAGACCCGGACTGCACTTTTCTTATAGGAATGTTAAAGGTGATACCGTAGTTGAATACTTAAGCCTCCCAGACATCTCAAATGTGCAGGTAAAGCTGCTCTCTCTAAAGCTAAAAACACAGCATCAATGGGACCGGATGGTGTCCCCGGCTGTGTGCTACGAACTCAATGAGGAACTAAACCCGCATAAGGCAGCTGTTTAATCTTAGCCTTACCACAGGATACGTGCCCAAGGAGTGGCGATGGCAACTGTGGTCCCACTCCACAAAGGCGGTGCCTCTACGGACCCTGGTAATTACCACCCCATAAGCTTAACAAGCCTGGTCTGCAAAGCTATGGAGAGGATCATAATGGAACTCATAAACAAAGACATAGGGGACTTGCAGACATTAGACCCGACCCAGTTTGGCTTTGTCAAGGGCAGATCATGCCTTTTGAACTTGGTCGACTTCAAAACAGTCACCAAGGCCATTGATGAGGAAAAGGCAGTCCATACAGCCTACCTTGACCTTGCAAAAGCTTTCGACACAATACCCCACTCAGGTATTATAGAGAAACTTACCAGCTTAAATGTAAACCCATATGTCACAAGATGGGTTGCAAACTGGCTAAAGGACAGAACCCACAGGGTTAGAGTTGCTGGCACCATGTCAGACTCCAAGCCGGTCACAAGTGGTGTCCCACAGGGCTCAGTCCTTGGCCCCTGTTGTTCGGCATCTACTTCTCAGAAGTACAGGCAAACATAGGAGGACTATGGCTGACAAAGTTTGCAGATGACTGCAAACTGGGCGCCATAGTGGAAAGTACATCGACACAGATATCCTTCAGAGGGGTCTCACGGAAACTGATAGCTGGTGCCAGAGCCATGGCCTGAAGTTAAATGCCAAAAATGTATAGTCATACCCTTCGGGAAAAACAAGGTAACCCCAAGCTACCATATAGGTGGAAATCCACTAAGCACAGAAGAGATTATCAGGGACCTGGGGACCCAGGTTGACAGTGGCCTTTCTTTTGACACTCACATTGCTAAAGTGGTTAGAAAGACCTTCTACATTGCCCACCTGATCATGAAGGGATTCACATCCAGATCAAGTGAGGTCATTGTTCCCTGTACTCTTCACTTATCAGACCAATGATCGAGTACAATGCCCTATTCGGGATGTATCTCACCCGACACCTGCAGCAATTGGAGAGACCCCAAAAGTTCCTCACCAAAAGGATAAAGGGATTCCAAAATCTGTCATATGCTGCCAGACTGAAGAAACTCCAGCTCTATTCAGTCGCATACCATCTGCTCAGAGGTGACCTGTGCCTGACATACAAAGCCATGTCCAACCCGGAATTAATGGACATGCTCCACCTCAAAAAATCCAAATCTACCAGATCCACTAGAGCAAGCGACTTAAACCTTAGCACGGATATAAATAAGACATGCTGGAGGGATAGATTTGTCACTCAGAGACTCCCTATGCTGTGGAATAAAATCCCGGTCCATGTGAGGCAGAGCACCTCGCTGGCTCTGTTCAAGAGAAATCTTGACCAGTGGATGGGAGATCGTAGGTTTACCCCGGGAATCATCTCCATGTCACTGCTGGACAGAGGCACAACAAACTAATGGGCACAATATTTTTTAACATAAGGGGTGGCGTAAGCCACAAAACTTTGGGCTAGGCTTATAAATGCCTTAGGGCAGATAGCCTAGTATAAACGTATGAACCTGTGAACCTATGAAGAGTGGTGTTAGGTCTAGAAGAGAAGAGTACAGAGAGGAGTAAGCACTTTTGAGATGGTAAATATATATTATAAAGATTATAAAAAACACACTGAGCAAATAGCTACCACATGCAGGACAATGTCCTGAACCGCTACTTAGTATATGCAGATACTGAGCCAATTGGAAGAACATTAGAAAACAAAAACCCAGACAGTTATGCAGCCACAGATAAAAATATAGCGAGCAGCAATCTGTCATGTTCTCTAATGTGATTCTATCCACCAGTAACAGCACAAACTTATAGAAATAATTTAGACACTAGTATGAGCTGTCTACACACAACACTATTACATGAATAACATTAGTGAACAAGGTGCAGCTATGCAAATAGACCATACATACTATTATACTAGTAACAACTTGGTGCATGCCATAGTAACATCAGTAATAAAGCATAAAACATATTAGATGTCTAACACAATTCAACATAAACATATACAGTTGTAAAATGTCTAATGCAATTCAACATAAATAGGCATTTACAGTTGTAAAACACTTACTGGAGAGACACTGAGCCTTCATGGGGCCTGTAGCAGAGTGGATTGTAGTTTTCCAAATGGTGCCTGCCACAGGTAATATTTATTAACTCTGGGATTGTCTTAAGGTAATAAACAGGGAAGGGGAGGGGAGAACAAGGGTGTGAGCAGGCAGTTCTTTGTACTGCTGCTAATGAGCCAAAGCAAGAAAAGTATGTGTTAAGAACAATCACAATTGACCAAGGACTGCTCTGAAACTGTAAGTCTTGTCTTAATTTCTCAGGTGGAAAACCTTGTATCAGTAGGCTACTGTGGTATAGTTTAAATAAACAAACACACAGTATTGATCAGTTATGGATACTATTTGCTAACAGAAGGGAATAAGAGAAAGTGGAAGATGTGTGTGGTGGTGGTGGTGGTGGTGGGGTGGGGTGGGGTGGGGGTGGGGGGGCTGTTTACAGCCAAAGCACAGTGCTCTCCAGGGGAAAATGAAGATTGGCTCAAACAGTTAGACACATACTCAAAGTTAACTGTAGCTGTTTGCAGACCGTTCAGACCCGGACTGCACTTTTCTTATAGGAATGTTAAAGGTGGTACCGCCGTTGAATACTTAAGAGTGGTGTTAGGTTGGAGAGACACTGAGCCTTCATGGGGCCTGTAGCAGAGTGGATTGTAGTTTTACAAAATGTTATGTGTAGGCCTAGGTATTACTAATGGATTTACTGCACATCATTAAGTCAAATGGCATCAGAAATACTTTGCCTTGGCATCTAATACTCTTCTATAATATTAATAGAACAGTTTGGAGGGACAGGTATATTTCACAGGTGATACTGCTGCTGTGGAACAGACTCCCCATCCACATAAAACAAAGTTCATCCCTGTTCATTTTCAAGTGCAATTTAAGTATATGGAAGGGAAACAGAAATGGTACCCCACAACTGATGCAGCTCTTAAATGCTTTATCCTAGGCATAGGCCCACTCAAATTATCTATGGCATGATCCCGATTATTCTGATTAGGGGTAATATGTTATTTATCGGCCATGGGACAGGTAAGGCCAATTTATAACCAAGTGGGATAGATTATTTCAAACACAAATAGGGAAATTAGCTAGATAAAATGGGCTGCAAGAGCAGCTAGCCTAGTACTTACCTTACCTATGAACCTATAATCTTACATTTCAGATGCATGTACAAAACTGCATAAAAAAACTCACCAAAAACGCAATGCTTTACAGATCCAAAAACTCTCACCAATACAACTAAAACTACACTCTCCACTCCTGAACACCTCCCCTCACTAGTTTACAGAGCACCCATTCCTACTAACTTCCAGGCAGCATAAAAAGCAAAATTTGATCAGTGCTGTAATAAAGTGGCTAAATTATCAGCAAATGCCCCTTTCAGAACCCACTACTGCATAGGACTGAAAGCATAAATTGGTTAGAACTAACCCATCAACTAACATATACAGAGTTTCTTCACACCTACAACATTAGCTACCAGTCATCTACTTGTCTAGTAATAAATACCGTTCTATACAACTATGTTCGTACTCCTTCACTATTTTAAGCCAAATTATTAGTGCGCATGTCGTTTTCTCAATTGTAAGTCACTGATTTTTCTTTCACTTATTAAATGTTTTGATTTTCTGGTCAATCACTGAAGATGACAGTCAGTCTGTAATGTCAGACATTAGAGTTTCATACTTCAGTCAGTAATGTCAGACATTAGAGGGTCATACTTCAGTCCATAGTGTCAGAAATTAGAGCGTCATACTTCAGTCCGTAATGTCAGAAATTAGAGTTTCATACTTCTTAGTCTTTAGGAAATCCATGTTGTTCAAAATCTGGTTGTTCTCCTACTAATGTGAGTTAGGGTTATATTTAAAAGTTATACACGATTTTGGACTTGTAAAGACTATGGTGGTCATTAGTCTAGTATAAACCTATGAATCGACTACTTATGCACAAAACATGTCACAACAATACACTGAATGCATCATTCAAACTTATTTCTTCCTACAACAAATATTCCAAATTCAAGATTTGACATAAATAAAAAAGAATTTACATAATCTCATACATAAGAACATACAACTAACCTGTAGCATATATATTGTAAGCCGGTACCATAATGTCTCACTGGAGCCATGTTCTTGTGTGAAGTAGACTGTTGTTTCAATTGAGCCAGCAGGAAAACCTACCCAGTTTCTGAGCAATAAAGCATGGTCATAATCGTTGCCACATACAGCACCAGGAAGTGAAGTGACAACTCCAGTTTCACAACCAACAAAACTAATTATAAACTTATTGTCACTATCCACAAAAGGAAAACACAATAAATATTTTATAAAAATACATTACTAATAAGCCACACTAACACCTTCAGTCTTAGTGGGGCTAAAATCCTGCAGAGCAAAGCAAAAAGAACATGGTAAACCTAGAAAACCAGACTCACAATCATTGAAAAAATAGCCAGTTAGCAATGGAGATAACACTACAAACACACTGAAATTACTGCACACTCAGAGTGCAGGAAAACTAGCAATCTGTAAAGAACTAAACCTATAATACAAAGCTTTACACTAAATGTAAGCATGCAACATGGAAAGAAGTAGTACATGAAAAATATACTGTCACTTAATTTCCCCCATTAATGAACCAAACACGAGACGTCATCAATAACACACAGTTTAAATCAGAATCTCCCAAACATAGAAATGTTCACTTACCTGTAATGTACAAGTGTGTAGTCTAAACAAGTACCATTAATTCTTCCAACAGCCATCTCCTACAATGCTGACTGCTTCTCCAGATGGCTTGCACAGGCTCTATAGAACAGCTTAACCAGCAGAATATTGCCATTATCTATAAAACTTACTTGAAAATTCAAGTCACCTATAGCAAATTGTGACAGTCATTTAGAATCCCACTGTCACCAACCAATAACAAGTAAGATTCTTAAAAACAGCATTAATTTAATAAAAAAGGCTGCACTAACCTCTTGTCCAACATTTCCTTAGGACTATGAGTTCCTCAACTAAACAGAATTCTGTAGAATTATAAAGCAGCATGCCTACCCCCAAACAATTAAGCCAAGCCTTGTCTGTCCACATGATGCACCTAGACAATATCTGACTCCACTACTTTGTAATGAATGCATGAATAGATTGCAGTGGTTAACACATTAAAGATAAATACATAAATTGAAATGCGTAAGACATTTTAACAGCTCAGCATTTGAATGTCTCATTCAATGAAATGAAAGCCAATACCAAGCCAGAAACCAATGCACTTAGCACCTCATTAAATCTGATATGACCATTTTCACCTCTGTTGGCACCCACTGTTTAACCCAGTATGTCCAAGATTAAAAACACTTAACAAGGCCAAGGATGACTTCAGCAATTACAGAATAATTAACATGCAAAATAAATTGACTCAGGCTTCTGTTACCAGAAATTAAAAGTTATGCAGCTATTTTATATAGTTAATCATTGTTTTAGTTAATGCAACAAACTTCAAGAAACTGAATTTTGCAGTGGAGATTGACATCTGCAGAAAATGATGATAAAGCTATGTATACAGTTGTAAGAGCCCTATTTATAGGCTTGTAACACACTTGGAACAGACGTGAAACATAATTTCAGTGAAAATCAACGGAACCACAAATGACAGCTGCCCTAAGAGGACAGTTGAGAGACAGAGGTTGGCATGAGAGTAAACCCATTCATTTTAATGACATGCTTTATGAAGCAGGACAACAGGAACTGGTGTTGATAATGGCTGACCTGAATGTACATATCAGGACAGACAGAATAGGATACGAGGACTGCCTGGGCCCACATGGGAGGGCAGTAGGAATAAAGACGGAGAGGCCACTCTAGATTTCTGTCTGGCAAATGGCTTGATAGTAGCCAACACATGTTTCAAAAAGTGATACCGTCACAAGATCATATACAAAAGTGGCTAATGTGCAACTTGGGTATACTTCCTCCTAGTAAGGAATGGACAGTGGGGTAGAATCGGTGACACTAAATTCATCCCCAGTGAAACAGTAAGCCCACATTAAAAAACATGGGTTGCCACAATCAGATGCAAGCAGTGGTCATAGAAGGCTTTCAAGATCAACAGAGACCAGGCTGAAGACCTTGAAAATGACTGGAGAGAGAAAGCACAACAGTTCTAGGTATTGCTTAGGGCTCTAGCACCTCAAGAAGAAGAGGAAATAAGTGGAGTTGGACTGGATCCGCCTCAAAACAGCATGTATGAGGACAAAAGAACATATATGTAGTTCAGCCACGTATGGAAAAAAGGTACATAAGGAACGCTGGTGAAAGAATGCAAAAGTCCAAGAATTCATCAAAACAAAGAAGGATGCAGGGAAAAATGGGAGAAAGAAAAGACGGACAAGACTAAGAGAGAATACTGGATGGCTAACAAGAAGGCTAAAAAAGGAGTTTCAATAGGAAACAACAAGGCATCAGAGGCACTCTACCAACTTCTGGAAGGTGACTCAGTAGATGGCACAAAGAAAGCATATCTCGTTGCAAGGCAAAAACAGAAAAATAAAGAAGACAGACACCCTTCATAAGGCATGCCAACAACAACCTGCAAACCAGTCCACAGGACATCAAAGGGAGATGGAAGGAGAACATATATACATACACAAGATATATATATATATATATATATATATATATATAATTTTTTTTATTCATTTTTTATTTTACATTTGTTGACCGGGCTAGTCTAACTGGATATATGTCCATTTTCAGTAGAGGCCCGGGGAGAAAACCTCCAGGTGTAATACATAGTAAAACATATAAAAAAGCAGTCTATATAAAAATTAAGACAGTCAAATCCATAAACAGTTAAAGATGAATTCACAAAAATTAGTATACATAAAAAGTTAAGACAGGTAAATCCTTAAACACATAAAAATAAATTGCCAGATTGAAAAAATCTTTTTTTTTTTTTTTTTGTGTGATGGCCATAAGAACCATACTTTAGTGTAGCTTGAGAAAATAGAGAGGATAACTTGAGAAAGAGGTGTGACAGATGTAATGGGATGAGTAGAGGAATAGATCATTTTCATGGTAAAAGAAAAAAAAATTACTATCATGGGGGGGGGGGGGCAGTAGCATTCAGCTAGAAGAGGGGATAGAAAAGTTCCTGTCATAAGTATGGTTGGTGAATTATGGTAAACATTTAATGTGTTTTTGGGTGGAAAAAGAGGAGAGGTAAAGAAAGATAGGAAACTGGAGTGAGAGCTAGTCTGGGTTGATACATGGGCAGAGCCATTTGTTATTAAGGTACAATTTAAGATTTTTCTTAAAGATAGGAAGGGAAGTAAGGGATGTGATGTCAGTGGGTAATTTATTCCAGTGTCTCCCACCTGAGTTGGAGAATAGGCCATCAGCTGCTAAGTTATTAGGTATAGTTATGTTGATCAGAAGCTTGTTAAAGGAGCGTAAATGTTTTAGGTTATAATAAGGGGAAATTATGCTGGAGAGTATTGGAGTTTTAGTTGGTTGGTACAGGGTTTTGTGAGCTATTAGTAGTTGTAGTTTGATCTGATTTGGAAGTTCTAGCCAGCCAAGTTGTCTTAGATTAATGCAGTGGTGGGTTCTAAAGGGAGATCCAGTGGCAAATCTAGCAATGTTGCTGTAAGATATAACTAGTTTATTAAGGTTTTTTTTGGACAGGTTGGTATAAATCGGACTTGCATATAGTAAAGTAGAGATAAGATGTGTCTTGGCTAGGGTAATTCTAGTGGCTGGGGTAAGGTATGGTTTTATTCTATATAGGGTTCCTATTTTTTTGTTTACACTTTTTATAGTTGTGTTAATGTGATTTTCAAAATTGAGTTTGTTATCTATTGTAATACCAAGTAGTTTTGTGGAGGTTTCAGGGGAAATACTAGTATTGTTGTTGGAAGTGATAGAGAAATGAAGGGGGATTTGGTTACGTGTTGGGGAGAAAAGTAGAAGTTTTGTTTTCTTTGGGTTGAGTAGGAGACAGCATTGGGAAAACCATTGTTCCACTGTGTTAAAGGCTTTTTGAGTAAGAGACTGAAGTTCAGCATGAGAGGTAGCTGAGCAGATAATAGTGGAGTCATCTGCATATTGAATACAGTTAGAAAAAGGGATGACAGATTGAAGGTCATTGATAAAGATGGAAAAAAGAAGTGGACCTAAGATAGAGCCTTGAGGAACACCTAGGGAAATAGGAAGGTGGTCAGATAGTGAGTTTTTCCAGAGTACTGCTTGTTGACGGTTGTTGAGGTAAGATTGAAACCAAGTTAAGCTATTAGTATCAAGTGATAGAAAATTGAGAATGTGAAGGAGCATTTTGTGATTTACCATGTCAAAGGCTTTCGATAAGTCAATGAATAGTGCAGAAGAAAGACTGTTTAGGTTGCGGTTGGTGTTAATACTTTTGGATGTTCCCGTTAGGGGTCACCACAGCAGATCATCCGTTTCCATTTCTTCCTGTCCTCTGCATCTTGCTCTGTCACACCAACCACCTGGATTCCTCCTCCTCAGAGCTGCAGTTTAATGGAGAAGGAATGTGTGTAGAATAGGCCAAGAAGTCCTCACCAGAATCTACCTCTTCATCTGAAGAATCCTGATCTCTACCCCTTTTGGAAAGGGAAGATGACCGAGGAGGAGCTGGAACAGAGACTCCCTTAGACAGTTTCAAAGCTATAAGGGCCTTAAACAAGCCTTGAGTAAAATTCTGCCAATCACTCTGAGGGTCTTTGGGAGCAGGAAATAAATGTTTTGTTTTCTGTTTCTTTTATAAATGAACATCTGCCTTATGAAAAATAGAAGGCCCAGATGTAGGCCTACACCCACAATCGTAGTTGGCACTTCCTCCCTCCCTAAGGTCTTGCCTTCTGGAATCACAAGCCGTGGTTCCCCCTTGACATCTATGAAGGATGCTTGCAAGGTGGCAGAGGACATGCAAGCAGCTGAATCCATACTGGTCTTTGAAGTGGACAGAAAAGAGGAATCCAACTCCGGAACCAGGCAAACCTCTAGGCCTTCATCAGCCTTGAGAGAAACATCTAATAAGGGAGACGCAGCCAAAGAATTCAACCTAGCAGTCTTAGCTTTCCTCTTTGTTAGCGGCTGTACTTCTGGCCTAGAAGCACCTTCCATCGAGCACTGAGCTAAGCGTTTAAGACGCTGATTCTCTAGAAACATTTTGAGGGAGGAAAGGCAAGTTCTGCACATTTTAGGGACAAAGGCCTGACAAATACTGCAGGATGTATGGTCACGAGTGGCCCCCAAGCAAAACAAACACTGGTCATAGAGATCCTTTTGTGGAATATGTCTCCCATAATTGCATTTCCCCCTTCTGGATGACATTAACCACAAGTACAAAGCAACCAAAAGCAAGAAAAAAATATCCCAATGGAGCACTTATCTGGGCCAAAGTACACCAGTACAACACAGCAATGACTTGGGCAATCGGACAGACAATCAAAGGGTGGCGTTTGGACTGACTACAAAGAAGTTCAGAGGAGGATACGTCCGGATGTTCCTTTTATGGTCACAGTCAGGGCTTTATCCTCTACACCATGGCAGCAGTCGTCATACAGTGCTTTTTTACAAATGGTATTATTACATGGTTATAATGTTCGGTAAGTAAAACATCAGTGCCATATCCATGAGGTAGCTTACAGAAAGAGAGTAAACTGATGAACAATAAGTTCTGGGATCAAGTATCAGTGAAGAAAGGGACCATAATACGGAGGACTGTGTTTTGGTCTCCAGTCACAAACAATCCCTCGTGTGTTTCAGACATGGATGTCTTCTTTTAACCAAAAGTCCAAACTCTGAAAGAACCCTCAAAGAAAAGAAATGTAATTCACTGCCCTACAGTAAGCTTCATTGCAGCTTACTGCAGCCCTTTTATAGCTGCTGTACCATCACCTAGCGAAATCAGGCCAGAGGCACAGCCAACAGAACTAAGCATATGGGTGAGCAAGGAAAATCAATTTAAATTAGAGAAAGAGATGTTAAACAATTACTGAAATCACCGGGAAATGGAGAGGAAATGTTTGCCATTCACTTTGTGCACAAAATGCAGTACGTGTGTCAGGAATGTTGGCATGAAATGATGAGCTGCCAGGCAGACAGATCTACCCATAATGCCTACATGTTTTTTTTTTTCTCCTGAATAATGGCTAGACTACTGGGTGGTATTAATAATAAATTGCTTGTGTTATGCTGCTTAGTGCCCAGGCATTCTGTGAAATGAGATCAGCCAGCTGCATGCACTAAGAAGCAAATACCCATTGAGGATACACACATCCTTTTCTGAATCACACCCATTGCTTTGTGGCAATCAAAAGTAGAACAGAACCATCTTCTTAATTTCATATATATACAACACGTATATACGCATGCACACACCCACACACAGACATACAGGTACACAGATGTAATTTTTTGTGGCCTGCATTAGTAGTCTGATTGACAGGCTTGCTCAAAGATTCCTGTTTTGTTGTCTTGTGCCTGTATGAGTGGGGCCAACTTTGATGTGCCGGATCTCAGAAATGAAGGGCTCACATTAAATGCAGCAGGAAGGGAATTCAGAGTAGTTTGAATTTTTGTATGCTAGACCTAGAGCTCTCCCCTGCTGCCCAATACTGATCTGGCTGTAACGCCGGGTCCAGGAAGAATCTGTTTTTCCTCATGTCTCAATCCTTAGCTGAACTACATTTCTTTGCTGAGCTTGCTCTTTTGGCTCACTGTGTACATGAAGCAGACTTCCATGGCCTTCCTTTAGTTGGTACTCGGCTAAATATCTCCATCCCCTCCTCCTTTAGATGGCACTTAGCCAAATACAGCTACTCCTCTTTCCCAACACAAGTCAGTATCAGCCTTTCTTTCATAGCACTCTCTTCCAGGCCAGTTCCTAGAGTGCTTTTGTTGAAACTGGAACATGTCATTTGGGCCACAGAGACGGCCACAAAATTAAACCACCTTTTTTGGTTAGTAAAACATGATGGCTGATAAGATGCTGGACATACAAAAATGGATTAGCCGCAGAAGTAATAGTATTTGCTCCTAGACTGCATAAACCTGTACTAGTCAAAGATAGGTAGCACTCCTGCACACAGAATAATAACTGCAGATTATTAAAACATAGATAATTATTTCCAGCACAAGACTATGTATAAAAAAGCATCTCCATAACAGAGTAACTGCAGAAGCAATAAAAGGAAAAATGGCTTGACATTGCAATTCAAATTATTTTCTCAGATTGTGGTGAATTCAGTCAGCTCCATCACAAAATGTCTTTCTTTTGTTTACTGGCTAGTATCTATTTTCTCATCCACTCAGTCCAAAAACATTGGTAAGGTGTCAAAAGACCACAATGCTGTGGCAGTGATATGCTTGATGAGAAAAGCTGTGGGCTTTCTATGATGCATTTTTTAAGCTTTCAGGCTTAAAACAACTAAATCAAAACCACAACCACACAAACAAGGCCCTGATTAATGAGTGGTAACTTTATTTAGACCCACTGGACTACTCAAGACCCCTCAAAAAATCTTGCTCACTAGTAATACATAGCTTTAAAAGAATGTAAGTCGGCCAGTGGCAATTGGCAAAAATGTGCAGCAAGCAATAAGGCAAAAAGTTTGAGTAGGCAGAGTTTAGAATTTTTCTCTCAACCAGAATTAAAACATTACAAATGTAACAAATTCAACTGTCCAGGAATAAAATTCATAATCAAAAGGATTCAGTAATGAAAAAAAATCACGACTACAAATACACAAAAATAAAAATTGCTTTAACGTCTTTTATTATCTTTATCTCATAACTGTAATAAGAACTACAGTGAGGAAAAGTCTCAGTTTTACCTTTTCACAGTAAAACTCATCTCATGAGAAACCTTTTTTTCCTAATATCTTAATAATAATGTGACTTTCGGCTTTTCCCGGTTAGGGGTCACCACAGCGGAACTCCGGTCTGCTAATGATTGGCAGAGGATTTTTACGTGCTGAGTTGCCGGCCCTAATGCACAACATCCAAAGAAGGTACGCCCCTTCGCGCATGTCTCCACACAGAAGACGCTCTAGCTGAGAATCGAACGGGAAAACATTTTATTGTGGGGAAAAAAATAAATAAATAAAAAAGCATCGTTAAGTATAATGCATCCAATCCTCACTTACTGAACCATAAAGCTAATTTACATTGCATGAAACCTCATACTCAGAAGTATGGTCTAAATGACAGGACACACGGCCATTCCAGCAGGTATGCAACACCCAAGAAAACTATATTCAAAAACAAAACATGCAGACGCTCTTCTGTGAAGAAACATTCCAAGTGACATGTAGATCTGCTCTGCAGGCGTGTCGCTGGTAGGTACAAAACACATTAAGTAAGTTCACTCACAGCACAAGATTAAAGATATTGGAAGCAATATTACAGCTTAAATTCTAAAATTTGACGGTTTGGCCAGTCAGGCCAGTGTAAGTGCATATACTTAAATACTGGGTCTAGAACTTAACTTATGCAACTTAGTGGCTAGACAGACTCTGTGCATCTTGGCAAGCCTGCATCTAAATGGTTGTGCATTATAAAAGACAACACGTACGTTGTTACTGTTAACGCATCACCAGGTCTCTCGTTAATGTTAACTACAAGCCTAACACCAGTCTCACAAATGAAGATTTAATCTTCTGTTGGAGGAATTGGCAATCAATACAAATATACAGCGATTAAAACAGGATTCCATTTCCATACTGACCAACACAGCTCAACACTAAAGGGTTAAACCACAAGATTATACTAAATAGTCTGCTACCATTTTTACAGCTACTGCCGTCAGGTAAGTATGCCAATTGTTATACCCTGCTATAGCAGGAAAAGATTATGAGCGAAAAAAAACAGAACTTTCTTTAAAAAAATGGACAGTTGAGAGATATGATATGAGCAACAAATATGTACAAAAATGTATACACTTTTTAAAACTTTTGAATTTACTGCCAAAAATAATACTTATTTAAAAAAACAATGCAGAAAAACTAGCGAGCACCATTTGAAGCAGGGGAACCAAAGTACTCACTGTATTATTTCACAGGGAAGCAAAACAGGACTGGAGTACACGTTTGCAGGCATTTTTAAGTAACTCAGTATCGTGGGTGGGATTGTGAATACGTCATGAGTGATGTCACAAAACGGGAGGTGATTTCCCAAGTGAGTGACAGTGTTTCAGCTTCGGTCCAAGGCAGAAATGCAGTTTAAGAAACGAGCCAGTCCCCTTTAAGCAACTATTTTTGATAACCCCCAGAGCACAAAAACTTTTAATACAATGACTTGTGCAACAGAACTTTGAATGGGTTGTCGCTTAACTTATGGAAACTATAACAAGAAAAATAATCCAAGATCCTGTAGAGGTTTTAGAGATATTCTGGAAATGTTATGTAAATTTGTATAAAACAGAGACATGTGGACATCAAGAAAGAGTGCACATTGAAATGTTTATGGAACACTTAATGTTGCCCAAGGTTAGAGGTAGAGGCTCAGAAACTAACAGTTAAGATAGGTGATGAGATAAAAACAGTGATATATAATCTTCAGGAATGTCTCCAGAATCAGATTGTATTGCTGTTGGAAGTTTGGAAATTAGGAGGGAAGAAAGTGGTAAAGATCTGGAAGATTTTGTTTTAACAATATTTTAAAAGGAGGGGAAGCACCAACATATAGGAAGAAAGCTGTCATGGCTGTGTTACCTAAAGATGGCAAAGACCCTTCAGACCCTGCATATAGACCCATTTCAGTTTTAAAACACGATTATAAAGCGTTGTCTATACTAGCTAATAGAATGGCAAAGGTGTTTCCAAAATTGATAGATATGGCTCGGTGTGGTTTTGTGGAGGGAAGGCAAACAGTTGACAACTTAATAGAAGAGTGATAATTTAGAGGGAAGCAGGATCTAAGAGAGTCCTCTTTTGTTGAAAAGGGGTCTTGACAGAATAAGCTGGGATTTTATGAGTAGGGCATTGGAAGCATTTGCATTTCCTGATGTAATAATAAGGATGTATGAAGGATCTGAGGCAAGATTTAAAGTGGATGGTTCCTCTCAGATATGATTTGTTTGAACAGAGGAACCAGGTAGGGGTGCCCTCTTTCCCTTTTATTTGCTTTGTATTTAAAGCCGTTGTCAAAAAATAAAATAAGGGACTTAGAAATACAGGGATATAATTGGTATGGTAATCAAGAAAAGTTGGCTTTATTTGCAGATGATATTTTGTACCTGATAAATACAGAAAAGGACATCTCAGTGTTGTGGAGCATTTTGAGACTGTTTCAAGGTGTTTTGGGAATTAAAATTAATGAAGATAAAGCCTATAGCCGTAAAATATGTACCTACACACAAATTGGTACAGCAATAGCCATATTTATGAGGACATAAATTTAAAGTATTCAGGAGTATGGATTAAAAAGGCTTCTGCTATGGCAGCTAAGGTTATGTCGGAAGAGACTGAAAGATAATGCAAAAATTGAGAAAATGGAAACTCTTATTTATGGATATGGATAGATGAGATCCTAGCATTTAAATGTTTTTATTCCTTTTATTCTTGTATATGGGTCAGGCATACCTTTATCCACTGGACAAGTTGTGGATAATTAAAGCATTGAAGGACTTTATCTGGGAGGGAAAAAGGACAAGAGTTATGTGGGTTAAGTTGATCCTTCCAGTAGAACAAGGTGGTGTAGGTTTACCTGATTAGAAGGGATATTTTAGAGCTGCACAGTTAAGGCACGTGTACATAACACAAGCAGAATGTTATAATTCAAAGTGGAAGGAGGTGATGAAGCAAGAGGGAAGTTCAAGAAAGAGAGATTCTGAATGTAGATCCTTATGTGGAATAATAACCCTACAGAATATTATCTTCATAAAGCAGCAGAAAGTAGTCTAAGAACTAAGCCAATATGAGAATGGAGAAAGGAGATTTTTGCCAGTAGGGATAACTGCATTTTGAGGAACAGAAAATAGGCAAGAGAATGCTGGAATTTATTGGAGAAACTTGGCAAAGGAACCAAGATCTTGCGAGCAAGTAACTTGAGTAGGAAAAGTATTGGGGTGAGACCAAGAAGGCATTTGGATTGCAGGCTAGAGACCATCTTCCCTACCAGGGTTTGATCTCCGAGTGCAGCCAGAGAGAAATGGATGGGGGAATTTTACGTGAAAGACCTGCTCTTTTAGAGTTTTTAGCTGAATCTAGAATGGAGGCAGCTGTTAAAAAATGACATAATTAGTAATGCATATAAAATGTTGCATGTGCATGATAACTATAAGAATCAGTCAGAGGAGGTTAGAAAATATTGAGAAGAAACAAGTAATCTCCGTGGTATCCCCGAAGTCTTAAAACAACCCACTAAAGTGTAGTGGGTCTAAAAACAAAATGGTGCAAGAAACTTCTCTGTGTGGAAGATTTTCATTCCATATATTTCCTAGTTAATCACTGTATATTAATCAGATCAGACAATAGTAGTGGAAGTAGCGAACGTAAACTCATCAAGTCAAAAAGTAATAATAGAAAATATATAATTCTACAGCATTACTAAGTATTCGAAAGTAATCCAAGCAAGGCAGGCAGTCTGTTTCCAGTCGAAAATCCTTTATTAAGTACACAGACAAGCGATCCAAGTAAAACAAAAATAGAGTAATAATTTCCTCACAAGCTTTCTAAATATATATATACTTTTTATCAGGCATGGGAGTGGTTTATTGTGCTGTAAAACAAAGTGTTATTGATACACATGTTAAATTCACATCCCTTCCCCCATCAGTGTGACATTCGAGCTGGTTCTGCCCTACCTAGTAGCTGTCATAATAATATATAGCCCTAATGGTACATTTTATTTAACCAAATTATTAAGTAGATTATTGAGTCTGTGATTTTATACAAGGCAATATACTACATGACTGGAAATATCAACCTTAGTTCATTTTGCGATCAAAAGTTACATATAAATATATACATATACATTTTGCATGTAAAAATCAGTTTCTATTTTCATAACCTATTGTTAACAAAGATCGCTTTCGTCCTTCTAAACTTCTTCAGGTCTGTGTAGAAGAATCCTAAAAACCTATATAATTGTATAATTAGTTAGTATTGTTATTACCATAATTTTGAATAAAGTGGAAAAAAGAACCAGAAAAAAATAAAAATAAAAAAATATATGTATGATGATGGAAACAAAATATACACTTAAATTTCAAATGATTTAAAATGGTATTTAAAACCAATTTGTAGAAAAAAATAAAATAAAATACAATTAGTCATGTAAACAATGTGGCAATTTTCTAAGTTCCAGTGCACTTTTAATTGAACAGTAGTAGTTTAGTCCAGGCTTTCTAAAAGAGTTCAGCTTTAATTGCCACATGAGTTCATGTTTCTCCAGAATATTCGGGATGTCTCCTTCAAGATCACCCATGTCTATGCGATCCAGGATCTGGAACGTAAAACCTGTGTGTCTTTTATGAAGAGAAAGGTGTTTGGCTAGTGCATTATTTTTACATCCAGAGCGGATTTCTGACAGATGACATGAAATCCTTCGCTTGAGTTTATTTACAGTCTTGCCCACATAGAATGCATCACATTCATTGCACTGTGCCCTGTAAATTACTTTTTTTAGTGTTACAGTCACGCCCTGCAGTGCTTTTAATGATCTTTAAATAAGGGCAATAAAAACTATCACCTTGCTGTGTAACTATACAAAATGTACAATTAGTTTCACATCTTTTAGTGCTTTTCTCACATGGTCTAGGTTTAAATTCAACAAAACTTCTAATATTCCTGGCCTTCCTATAAACAAATGGATGGGGCTTCACCTAAGATGTTAATCAGAAAAGGGTTTCCTGTGACAATGTCCCAGTTTTCTTCAATAACATTTTTGATACTGTGATAATCCAAAGTGTATGTCAGGATGCAGCTATTTTTGCATTTGTTATTCTCTCTGGGATTACTTAACATTTTTCTACTGGGGAGGTTGAGTGAAGGTGCTTCAGCCCTTTTCAGTTCTATAATGGGTTCCAGGATGTTTTTTAACATCTGACTTTCATAGCCTCTCACTAGAAAATCATTCTCTAAGTTGTTCAGGTTTCTCAAAAATGGTTCCATCTCTGTGGTAATTCGAGCTAATCTATAGCCTTGGGATTTCACTACATTATACTTGTTTTTTGTAGGATGTAGACTTTTACTGTGGAGTAATAAGTTAACCCTCATTGGTTTTCTGAATAGATCAGTGGTGATTCTGTTATTGTTGGTGTCCTTGGAAATCTGCATATCTAAGAAAGTGGTTGAAGTACAGCTATGGGAAGAGGTAAACTTCAGGAAGGGGGTTGTTTGATTGAGGTAAGTGATAAAATCTCCAAGCTGCAAGGTGTCACCTTCCCACACAATAAAGACGTTGTCAATAAAACGTAAATAGCATGTGATATGCTGCATGTAGTCTGTGTTGTTTAACACAAAGTCCTCCTCCCATTTGCCCAGGGCTATGTTAGCTATGCTGGGAGCCATGGCAGCCCCCATTGCTATACCAGTTTTTTGTTTGTAGTGTTTGCCATTGAAAGTAAAGAAATTGAAGTCCAGTACAAGATTAATGAACTTGCTTAACTTTTGCAGTTGTGCCTGTGTACCCTGATTACATTTCTTAAAAGACTCCATAGCTGCTGTTATACAGTAATTGTGAGGGAGCACTGTGTACAAGGATTCCACATCAATAGCTACTAAAATACTGTCAGCTTCCACTGTAATGTTTTTTTATTTTCTTCAAAAAATCCATTGAATCTCTTATGTATGACATATTCTTTTCTGCTAGAGGTTTCAGCAAGTAATCAAGGTAAATGGCTGTGGCTTCAGTAAGGGAACCTCCACTTGCTACCACCGGTCTATAAGGTGGGTCTTCTCTGTTCTTGTGTGGCTTTGGTATTCCAAAAAAGTAAGGTAAACGTAGGCATGGGCTCCATAAATAATTATAAAGATTTTCAGTGATAAGTTATTCTTCCCATAATGTGGTGAGATTAGTGTTCCATAAATCATATGCTCTTTTTATGTCATCCATGGTAAATAACTCATAAAATCTGTTATCCTCCAGCATGTTCTCTATCTTTTGGTTGTAGCTAGTGGTATCAGTCAAAAGTATATCTCCTCCCTTGTCTGCCTTCATTACACGCCTGGATTTATCATTGCCTAGCTCAAGCAATGCTTTTCTTTCTCCCTGTGTTAAGTTATAAAGTTTTTTCTTTGGAGGTTTTTTAAGCAGTTTCCTGATATCCATCTCACATTTCACTTCGAAAGCAGCTAGTGTTTGATGTAGTGGTGGACAATAGCTGCTAGGAAGCTATAGCCTTGGGATTTCACTACATTATACTTGTTTTTTGTAGGATGTAGACTTTTACTGTGGAGTAATAAGTTAACCCTCGTTGGTTTTCTGTTTTTATAGTTTCATCAATAGGCTTATTTTCAGTGTCATTACTTTTGCCATGAAACTGTACCCTTAAGTTGAGCTTCCTCACAAACATTGTAAGGTCTATCAGTACTTGAGCAACCTCACTCCTGCAGCTTGGTACAAAAGTAAGTCCTTTGGACAACACACTTTTTTCCTCTTCAGTCAGTGCTTTAACAGAGTGGTTCCAGATAAGTGGAGCACCTGTTATTGTGGTACCTGTTGTTGTTGTTATTGTGGCTGTTTCCTCTGTCTGAGCCTGGGACCTGGGTTGTAGTCGGGGTTTCAGTCGGGATTGTCCAGGTATTGTATTTCCCTCACCCCTGTCCACTGTTTGGTTCTCCTGTCTCCCTGGGAGTTTGTGGATAGAGTATGAGACCTGTGGAATTCCTCCTCTGCTTTCTGGAATCTCTGTGGGTTGTAGTAGTATTCCTCGCTGTGGTTGTGGTATGGGGGGACCTGGTAAGAGGGACAAGCTCTGGGGCTCTGGTGGTCGTCGTTCTTGTTCTGGTACTGGTGCTGGCTTTGGTATTGGTGTGGTGGTTGATGTCTGTGCTGTCGATATTGGTCTTCCTGAAGAAACTGCTAAACCTACGCAAACTGTTAAAGATTTCTTACAAGTTCAGCCCTCCTAGATTTAGTAAGCACTGGCCCTCTAAGAATTGGTCCTTCCAAGCACTTCCCAACTGAATGCTCCTTTAGGCGGAAAGATTGGTCTGCAGGCCAAAAACTGGGAAGTCATTACCCAGGACAAATGGGTTTTAAATATAGTATCCCAAGGATACAGATTTCACTTCCACACCTTACCAACACCAAGCGGGTGGCCAGATCTACCCCCAAATCAGTGGGCAGAGGCCCAAAATCAAGTACTCTCTCTCTCTTAAGCATGGGGGCTATCCAGTTTGCACTAGAAGAGGAAAAGGGACAAAGGTTCTATTTGAAACTTTTCCTGGTACCCATAAAGGCAATACATGGCGTCCTATCCTGGACCTTTCTACTCTAAATACCTTCTTGGTGATTCCAAAATTCAAGATGCTGACTCTTCACCAGCTGCTTCCTATGCTAGGCAAAGATGCATGGTTGGCAACACTAGACTTAAAAGAAGCATACCTGCACATCCCTATCAGGGAGTCATGCAGAAAATACCTAGCCTTCAAAGCAGGCTACATGCAATATTAGATGTTCATCATGTTTCACTGCTGCAGTCATTACACTTGGGTTATCCTGCTGTCAGGCGGTCCCACAGTTGGCCAGACTTCCAAAGTCTTAGTCCGGCGTCAGTTGCTGTCACTTCTTCCCTGACGTCAATGCACCAGGGGTAAATAAGATGCAGCCAACGCCATTTTCTTCAGTCTTTCTTGCCGCGCGATGCCGGAAGCAAAAGCAGTTTGCAAGTGCTGGTCGGCCGACTCCTGAGATTTTCAATTCGAATTTTCAGAACCGAAGTCTTCAGTAAAGCTAAGTACCCTGTTGGGGAAATTTTTTCTTGCCTCAGACCGATGTCAGTAAAAGTTAATAATTGTATTTCTTGTGGGAACCAAGTATTTCATAAGGAATTTTATTCTTACTGTATTCCATGCCTAGGCCCAGACCACAACGTCACTAGTTGTCGGTTTTGTGCTAGATTTAATAAACGCACTATTAAACGATGGTTTGATTTTGCTCGCCATTACTTTGGGCGAACGTTTAATTATACCATGCCGTCGGAACAACCGACGACCGGAATACACACAAAATGCAAAGACAAGGATAAGGACAGGCATCCGAGGCCCAAAACTGACGATGAAGCCTCTTCTAGGCCAGTCGCTAGTTCGCCGGTTCTCAGTGAGGCGCTTTCGCAGCCCCTGACACCCGCTACCTCAGAGCCACAGGCCGCCTCCAACTCCCACATGGAGATGTCTAGGCCTCTGGATACTCAAGGTGTTGGGCCTACGGAAACTAAAGCTTCAGATGGGTCCGGAGCCGCTGAGCAGGCATCGGCTTCTGAGGGTGTTTTCAGACCTTCACAGATTACCATAAAAACTACAGCCAAGTCTAAAACTCCATTAAAGACAAAGAAGCAAGTACAGCATTCACCTAGACAGGCCTCCATGCCTAAAAAACAGATGCTCAATAGGGCCGAAGACTTAATTACTCTGATTAGGGGTACCCATCCCCTTCCTGATAAAGGACCTAGGCAGGATACAGACTATGATTCCTCTGACCAGGTTTCCATTTACTCTGATTCCTGTTTAGACCAGGGATACTCTTTACCCCCCTATGAGGACTCTGATGCTGAAGAATCAATTCCTTCAGCCTCTAATCCAGAGGATTATTCTTTTGGGGAAATTTTACATACCATGAGGGAGCATTTCCATTGGGAGGGCCAGGATTACTCAGAATCCAAGAAAAGGCTCAGAAATTTTCTTTTATTACCTCAGCACCAGACCCCTTGCTATTCCGCCAGTGTTGGATATTGTGGACGATGTGTTCTCTGAATCCAGTTTAAATCCTGATTCTTTGCCCCCTGCTCCAGTCAAGCCAGACAGGTACTACAGAGTTCCTGACTCTCACAAATTTCTTTATAAAAACCCAGTTGCTGACCCAGAAACTATTTCCTAGGGTCCCAAAAGGGGTAAAGGCTTCCACGGCTAAGAATCCAGTTTCCTCTGACAGGGATTCCAGAGCATTAGACAGATGGGGGAAGAAAGTTTACACTTCTGCAACTTTAGCAGTGAGAGCTTTAAATTGTCAGTTTCACATGCTTAAATACCAACAATATTTAATGTCTCTGTTGAAACAGAAAATGATTACAAGTTCAGAACAACCTGACTATAAGGAAATGCAGGAGTTATTGCATGCAGCTGAACAAGTGGGCAAACATACTCTGCAATGTGGTTTTGATTCATTAGAGGCTTCTTGTAGAGCAGCAGTTACAGGATCTGTGATTCGAAGGCATGCTTGGTTAAAAGAACAAGGTTTACCTGATCATGTTAAGGCTAAATTATTGGATGCTCCTTTACAGCAGGATATTTTATTTGGTGTTAAGGCAGAAGAGGTATTAAAGAAAATGGAGGAATGGAGGATAAGGCAAAATCTATTCAAACGGTGAAGGATTTCTTACAGGTACAGCCACCTAGATTTAGCAGAAATTGGCCTTCAAAGAATTGGTCCTTTCCAGTGTCAGGCAGATACAGATGCCCAAGAGGCAGATCTCGGCCCCAAGGCTCTTCCTTACAGGAAACAGTCCTAATGACTTCCCCCTTCGAATGCCAAGCACTTACCTTTTGGCAGCTCCCTTGGGGGGGGGGACTTGTACTTTTTTCTCAAAATTGGCATATAATCACCCAAGACAAATGGGTTCTGAATATTGTATCTCAAGGTTGCAGTTCCACTTTCACACTCTACCAAGGCTAAAAGGAATGCCAGACCTGCCACAAAATCAGTGGGCAGAGGCACAAAAACAAATTACAGCCCTCATGGACATGAGAGCTATTCAAAAAGTGCCACAACATGAACAAGGGCAAGGATTTTACTCAAGACATTTTCTGGTACCCAGAAAGGACAAAGTCCGGAGACCCATACTAGACCTTTCTACTCTAAATACTTACCTGGATGTTCTGAAATTCAAAATGTTGACACTACAGCAGCTTCTTCCCATGCTGAGCAAGAAGGCTTGGCTTGTTACTTTGGCCCTCAAATCGGCATACCTGCATGTCCCTATTGGACAAAATTTCAGAAGATACCTCAGATTCATAGCTGGTTCAGTGCATTACCAATTTTCTGCACTGCCCTTTGGCTTATCTACTGTGCCCAGGGTCTTCACAAAGTGCCTGGCACCAGTAATTGCATTTTGCAGACAAAAAGGAATTCAAATATATCCATATTTGGACGACTGCCTTATTCAAGCAGAGAGCAAGGACATTCTTCTAAAGCATCTGGCGTTTGTAAAAAGGTTGCTAATTTGCCTAGGGTACACAGTAAACGAAAAGAAGTCAAAACTAGTGCCCTCACAAGAGATAATATTCCTGGGTGCCAGCTTAAATACTACGGCCCAGATGGCTTATGTCACGCCAGACAAGCAAGGACAACTGACTCAGTACTTTCAATTGATGGCAACAAAGACCCCACTCCCTGCAAGAAAAATTCTGCAGGCCTTGGGATTCATGACTTCCTGCATACTACTAATTCCATATGCCAGACTGCATATGAGGAAATTACAATGGTACCTAAAAAGTGTGTGTACTCAACACTGTCACAGTTTGGAAGCAGTAATACCACTTATTCCCTGCCTACAACAGGAGTTTCGATGGTGGGCAAAGGCATGTCACCTCAACAAGGGACAGCCTTTCACTCTACCCACAGCCAGGCAGACACTAACAACAGATGCTTCGGATTACACCTGGGGAGCACACATGGCAGGAAAATGTATTCAGGGCAAGTGGACCGCAGACCAAATGCATCTTCACATCAATCAAAAAGAGATGTTGCCTGCACAAAATGCTCTAACAACTTTCAAGGACCTTCTGCATCCAGGACAGCTATTACTAAAGACAGACAACACCACAGTTATGTGGTACATAAACAAGCAAGGGGGCACTCATTCTTATCCCCTATGCAGACAAGTCATGACCTTGTGGGACACAGCTCTACCCTATCAAATTCATCTACAAGCACAATTCCTGCCAGAAAAGAAAAACACTCTGGCAGATGACTGCAGAAACATCATGGATCCTCACGAGTGGAAATTAAATCCACAAGTATTCAGCATGATAACGCAGAAATGGGGGTGCCCAGACATAGATCCCTTTGCCTCCCCAAAGGATTGCCAACTACAAAAATTCTGCACAAGGACTTATCACACACAAGCATGGAAGGTGGATGCTGTCTTGTTCAGCTGGAAAAGCCTAAAAGTTTATGCCTTCCCACCACTGCCTCTCCTTTCAAAGGTACTCCTAAAAGTCAGACAAGAAAAACCACAGATGATCCTGATTGCCCCCGACTGGCCACGCCAGCACTGGTACCCAATCTTAAAGAACTTAGCTCAAGGCCCACCATGGATTTTACCTCAAACTCCGCACCTTCTGACTCAACAAAACAATCAGATCCTGCACAGTCAGCTCAAAGCCTTAAAACTGGCTGCGTGGCAGATTCATTAGTCAAGCAGACAACACCTCTCTCTAAAGCTGTTATGGATGTCATTTTGGAGGCCAGGAGGCCTAGCACCAGGAAATCATATTCAGAAAAGTGGAAGAGATTCTGTGCCTGGAGCCAGGCTCAAAGCTTTGATCCTCTTGTCCCAAATATTCCTCAGATATTACAATACTTAACTGAGATGCTGGACAAAGGCCTATCCTTTTCATCCATTAAGATGCACGCATCTGCCATCTCGGCTCATTACAACACAGATCCTCCTATTTTCTCTCATCCATTGCTAAAACAGTACCTCAGAGGGGCTAAAAACATAAGACCGCCCTGGAGAGCACCAACACCAACTTGGAACCTCAATTTTGTCTTGGAAAAACTAACCTTACCTCCTTTTGAGCCAGCCAATTCAGCAGAATTAAAATATGTATCATGGAAACTGCTCTGCTTCTGGCAATAACCTCAGTATGAAGAGTCTCAGAGTTACAGGCACTAATGGCAGTGGAGCCTTTCATCATGTTTCACCAAGACAGGGTTTCTTTACAAACAAACCCTTCATTTATGCCTAAGGTGGTATCCAGTGTGGCTCTTAACCAAACTATTCACTTGCCAACTTTTTATCCAAATCCCCAGAATAAAGGGGAGAGACTTCTGTATTCCTTGGACATACACAGGCAATTACGTTTCTACTTGGGCAAAACAAAAGCTTTCAGAAAAACTGAGCAATTGTTTGTAGCATATGCTGCAGGATCACAGGGTAAGGCTATTTCAAAGCAGACCATTTCAAAGTGGTCATAAATGTAGATGTTTGAGTGTCTTCACTGCTGCAGTCCTGGTTACCCACCCGCCATCCCCTCTTTCTTAGCTGGAACTAATCTATACCTTTCTACCCTATACTAACTATGTGGTGTATTTGCTGGTAACTGAAGGTTTTGTTTTACCTTGTTGTATGTTTTATTAGCACTATGTATTGCCTACCTATTTGGGGGCACCTGACATCTGGGGCAAGAAAAACTGAAGAAAATGGCGTCGGCTCCATCTTATATACCCCTGGTGCACTGACATCAGGGAAGAAGCGACAGCAACCGACGTTGGACCAAGACTTTGGAACTCTGGCCGACTGCTGGACCGCCTGATGGCAGGATAACCCAAGTGTAATGACTGCAGCAGTGAAGACACTCGAACATTTACATTTATGGTAGGTACAAAACCTGTACTTTCTCTGCACTGCCCTTTGGCTTATCTACTGCGCCCAGGGTATTCACAAAGTGCCTTGCTCCAGTCATTGCATTCTGTAGGCAAAGAAATATTCAAATATACCCATACCTGGACGATTGTCTAATTCAGGCAGAAAGGCAGGACATACTTTTGAATCTGGCCTTTGTTCAAAGGGTACTGACTTGTCTGGGGTACACCATAAATGAAAAGAAATCACAACTGGTACCCTGTCAACAAATTGTATTCCTGGGAGCAAGCTTGAATACAACTTCCCAGATGGCTTTCCTCACTCCAGAGAAACAGATTCATTTGACAACCTACTTCAAACAAGTGGCCACAAAAACCCAGTTATCTGCAAGGCAAATACTGCAAGCCTTGGGGTTCATGGCCTCCTGCATTCTTCTAATTTCATATGCAAGGTTGCATATGAGGAAACTGCAATGGTATCTCAAAAGCCTATGGTGTCAACATTCACAGGATCTAGAGGCAATGATTCCTATCATACCTTGCCTACACCTAGAGTTCCTTTGGTGGGTGGAGGCCTGCCACCAAAACAGGGGACTACCATTCACACTATCCCCTGCCGCTCAAACATTAACAGAAGCATCAGACTATGCATGGGGGCCCACTTGGCAGGGAAGTGCATTCAGGGCAAATGGAACCCAAGTCAAATGCACCTGCATATCAATCAAAAAGAAATGTTAGCTGTACAGAATGCTCTGACAGCCTTCAAGGACCACATTCTTTCAAGACAATGAATGATAAAGACAGACAACACCACTGTTGTGGTACATAAACAAGCGGGGGGGGGGTACACATTCTTACGCCCTGTGCAGACTAGCCATGGCATTGTGGAACACAGCCCTGAGTTATCAGGTACATTTACAAGTTCAATTCCTGCCAGGAAAACTAAATACACTGGCAGACGAACTAAGCAAAAACCTCATTGACCACACAAGTGGAAACTGGAACTAAGGATTTTCAACATGTTGACAAGCAAATGGGGGTGCCCAGATATATAGACATGTTTGCCTCCCCTCAAAACTATCAGTTGGACAAATTCTGCACAAGGACTCCCCACAAACAAGCTTGGAAAGTGGATGCTCTGTCCTTCAGATGGAAAAACCTATCACTTTATGCCTTTCCTCTTCTGCCTCTGCTCTCCAAAGTACTACTAAAGATCAAACAAGAGAAACCAAAGATGATTTTGATTGCACCAGACTGGCCACAGCAACAATGGTACCCCCTCTTGCGCAGTGTGTCACTTTGGGCCCCATGGCACATGCCTCAGACTCCTACTCTATTGTCTCAGCAGGAGAACCAAATTCTGCATCCTCAACTCCAAACACTGAATCTAGCAGCCTGGCTAATTACATAATTTCTCCTTTTCCATCCCTCAGTAAACCAGTGATGGGTATCATTTTAGAGGCAAGGAGGCCTAGTACCAGAAAGTCTTATGCTGAAAAATGGAAAAGATTCTGTGCCTAGAACCAATCTCAAGAGATGAGCAGAACATTGCCAATTTACCTTAGATCTTACAATACTTAACTGAGATGCTTCATAAGGGCCTGTCTTTCTCCTCCATCAAAATTCACGCCTCAGCTCATTATAACACAGAACCACCCCTCTTCTCTCATCCACTGCTTAAGCAGTTCCTCAGAGGGGCCAAAAATCTATGACCACCCAGGAAAGCTCCAACTCCAGCCTGGGACCTCAACTTTGTATTGGAAAAGCTCACCCTTCCTCCTTTCGAGCCAGCTGCCACTGTGGACTTATAATTCCTTTCTTGGAAAGCAGCTTTCCTTTTAGCAATCATTTCAGCAAGAAGGGTATCTGAATTACAGGCCCTCATGGCAGTGGAGCCTTTCATCATCTTTCATGCGGACAGGGTGTCCCTCGGGACCAGTCCCTCCTTCATGCCGAAGGTGGTATCCAGTGTGGCTCTTAATCAGTCCATACATTTGCCAACCTTCTTTCCTAATCCACAGAACAAAGGGGAATGGATTCTGCACTCCTTAGATGTGCACAGACAACTTAGATTCTACTTGGACAGAACTAAACCTCAAAGGAAATCTGATCAACTGTGGTGGCATTTGCTGCAGGGCAGAGGGGAAGGCTATTTCAAAGCAAACCATTTCCAAATGGATAGGCCATTGCATTCTTTTTTGCTACAAACACCATGGAAAATCTGTCCCACAGGGGATCAGACCCCACTCTACCATGGCTGCATCTACCTGTACAGCCGTTCTCAGAGGCGTCCCTACCAGGGACATTGTAGAAGCTGCTACTTGGAGTTCTGTACATACTTTCACCAAGCATTACCATCTGCCAATTTTCTCTGAATCCAGAGCTGGTATTGCCACTGCAGTCTTGCAGGTCCTTTTAGCTGGTCCTAATTCTATTTAAATTCCTCCTCCTATCCTTAGCTTTGGGAATCTACCCAAAAGTGGTGACTGCAACAGTGAAACATGAAGAACATAGTACAGTTGTGTACACTTGTCGTAAATGTAGATGATAGAGTGTATTCACTGTTGCAGTCCTGGTTACTCTCCCTCCAGCCCCCTTCTTTTTCCTTTTTTGGATATACCTCTACTTTCCTTTACCATCTTCAAAAGCTTTTTGGTGTATTTGCTTTTTGTTGGAGGTATAACCTTGTATATTTATAGATTTAATTGCTTCTCATTAAGGGGCACCTGATATCTGAGGCAAGAAAAACTGATGTAATGGCGTCGGCTGCATGTTTCATACCCCTGACAATGTGACGTCATGGAAGAAGGGACAGCAACCGATGCAGGACCCAAGACTTTGTTAATCAGGCTGACTTAGGGCTACTGCAAGCAGATAACCTAAAAGTGATGACTGCAACAGTGAATACACTCATACATCTACATTTATGGTAAGTGTACACAGCTGTACTTTTTGAAGTCAGCATAAAAACCAACATTAATTGTGAATTATAAAACTGGGTGTGTGTATGACAGACGGGTAAAAATAAATTTACAAGCTGAACAACTTCTGCAAGGAAATGTACCAGTCCTGGCAGGTAATGGGTTCCCTTTCTCTAGCATATTGAACTTATAACAAAGATGTTGCTTGAGGGATTTGTTGTTTCTGAAAGAAAAAATGTGGAGTACTTCCTATCTTGTCTTTTAACTCTGGCACACACTGTTCAGTATCTTCCAGTTATTTTTTTTATAATGTCACGATATTGACTTGTATGACTAGAATATTGTAGTGGCACTCTAAAAATATTACTGGTAGAGTCCTGTTGCCGTCCTACTTACATGTGTGCTTGTAGTGTATTTATAATAAGGCCTGCATCTATTTACTGTCTGCTTCCAAGCTTCAGAGATGCAGGTATCTATTTCTATTTGTCGGTAGCCCCTTTCTAAAAAAATAATTTTTCAAAGATTCAAGAGCTTTGCGTGCAACTGTATCATCATTATGAAGCCTAAGTATTCTGTATACCTGTCCTTTAAGCATATTTCTCGTTATATGCCTTGGATGCATACTATTATTTTGTAAAAGTGCATTCCTGCATGTAGGTTTTCTACATAGGCTGGTATGGAGAGAATCAAAGTCTGCTTTGTCTATTTTGACATCTAGAAATTCTAAATGTTCAAAAGAGTGTATACATGTAAATTTCAGAAAGGAAGTGGTACTATGCACATACCTCATGAAATTGATCAAGTCATCAACTGTGCCACCCCATAACATAAAAATATCAATAAAATGGACATACCAAAGAAGGTGCTCTGCAAATAAATTACTGTTTGACAATAAATGATGATGTTCCCATTGTACCAAAACTAAGTTAGCGTAGCTACCTTCACAGGCAGTGCACATGGCCACGACAACCTTTTGCAGAAAAAATTCCTGTTCGAATAGAACAATATTATTTTCTAACACAGTCTCTAAATCCGCGTTTGCACGGCTTTGCGCGGTTGTGCGCAGCGCCGGTTAAACAAGGTTAAACTTTTTCTGGCTCCGCCAAGTCTGTTCTTCAAATTTTCCCTTAAGGAAGCTCTACTTTTAGTAAAACAAGACTACTCACTGTATTATAAGCCTAGCACTTGTTCTCAATACTTCTCTACTAAGTAAGCACTCTCATACTAAGTAAAGCACTACATCTACTTACCACCCCTGTGAATACCCACTTCGCTTAAAGGTATACCACTCCCTTATACTGTTCTAGCATGTTGAGTGGTAGATTACTGGCGTCGTCTCCAGTTCAGCTGGTCAATTTGGGCATCTTGAGACAATGCTACAATTGTCTCATGTACACAGAAAACCCTCTCCTCCTCCCAACAAACACAAATACATGTGAGAGATGCAACTATATAGCCAAACTGGAGGCTGAACTCTCTCAACTCAGGGCTGGCATGACCAGACAGGAGGAGATGGCAACCACACACACAACAATCCCAGTCCCACGTAGACCCACCACAACTGCAAACCAAACACATAAAAACACAAAGACATATACTCGGAGGCTCTAATAAAAAACTTACCAAAACAACAGAGGCTCCCAAAGCAGACATCCAAAAATCCACCACCTCAAAACAAAACACATGCAACACATACTTCTATAAATCAGTGTGTCGACCAATCGTAGCCCTTAAGGCCAAACACCTTGCCTGATACACTAGTAATAGGTGACTCCATAGTCAGACACACTGATGTCCCACTGACCAGGCTGAACAAGGAGAAGGTGACTGTGAGCTGTCTATCGGGAGCTAGGATCCGCCACATAACACACTCACTCAGGTCACTCCAAAGCAAGTACAAATATGACTCCGTCATTGTCCATGCTGGTGTGAATGACCTGAGACGTACCGCCCTGGACTACATGAAAAGAGACATAGAGGAGCTCTCCGATTATGTAGCCCAGGCTGGTATGACCCTGACCCTGAGCAGCATCTTGCCCTCACCAAGAATGATACCACAATACAAAGACAAGATGATCAGCTTTAACAATTGGCTCAAGTACTGGTGTCATTCTAAGGGGATCCAATGTCTGTCTGCCTGGGATGATATGTTGGACAAGCCACGCTGCTTCGCAAGGGATGGCTTACACCTGTCACCACTGGGCTTCCGGATATTGGCTAAGGCTCTTGCCACCCCCATAGTGCCTTTTTAGGCAAGGCTCAAAAGACAAACCCACCTCCTTAGAAAACAAAAATGGAAAAAAACTAAGGGTAATGCTGATCAATGCCAGAAGTCTAAATCTCAAGATGCAGGCACTTGCTGCACTCCTCAGCATGGAGAACATTGACGTCTGTGCAGTAACTGAAACCTGGTTCAAGGCTCCTGAGAGCACCCCAGCACTACCAGGCTATACCTCGTATCATGCTTTTCGGCCCCAAAACCCAGGCCAAACCACAAAGGGAGGGGGAGTGTCCATATTCATAAAGGACACCCACACCTCCAGGTTAGTAGCAACACATGAAGCATCAGAGACCATACAGGTGCAACTAACCATAGGCAAAACTGCTATACAACTGGTAGCATGTTACAGACCACCCTCCCAATCTCAAGAACCCCATTCAGCCTTCCTGAAGACATTGGAGGATATGAATGTATCACAAAATACCATCATACTGGGAGACTTGAACTACCCAAACATAGATTGGGTACATTGTTCTAGCCCTAATACCCTAGCCCAAAGGTTCCTGGAATTCATAAATTCAAATGCACTGGAACAACTAGTCACCTCTCCCACTAGGGGAGATAATATACTAGACCTGATCATCACAAACATGGGGACAAAATGCTCCACACCGGAAGTATACCCCTCACTAGTGAGATCTGACCACACACTAATCACCCTGGATGTACATATCCCACCTCCACTCTCAGCACAAAAGACCACAGTGAAAAACCTCTCAAAAGCAGACTTCACTCTTCTTAAGACTGAGGTGGTATCCTTTAAGCCCACTGTGCCAGTGGATACCACATCCCACAATGCCGAATCCTTCACAAATGCTTTCTATGGACATCTCCAAGAATGCATGGATCATGCAATCCCAAACAAATCCAAGTCCCTCTCCACCAAAAGTAAGCGTCCTGTCTGGTGGACCTCAGCCATAAACAAATTGTATAACAAAAGAAGGAAGCTACTGCACGTCAGAGCGAAATCCCATGAAGGGAAGACATCTCTGATCATCATTAGCAGAAAACTATGTTCTCTCATAAAAACATCCAAAGCAAACTTTGAGAGAAAAATCGCTAAGGACACTAAAGATAACCACAAAGCCTTCTTCAGCTATGTTAGAAACCTGGGCGGAAACCCTCAGATATGCTCAGAGTTGGTTCACAACAACAAAAAATACACTGAACCCACAGATATTGCTAACATTCTGGCTGACAGGTTCAGTGCAAATTTCTCGCCTCCTTCACCCCCCAAAAGAAGAAATACTTATCCCAGCTGAATGTCATCTCCCTGTCATCTCAGATGTCCAAGTGAGAGCCGACCCTAAACAAAGCAAAAAACACAGCATCAATGGGACCTGACGGTATCCCGGGGTGCATGTTACATGAACTCCAAGAGGAGCTAAACCCACACATAAAAATGCTATTTAACATTAGCCTTACTTCGGGATATGTACCTGAACACTGGCGTACAGCAACAGTGGTCCCACTCCACAAGGGGGGGTGCCTCTACAGACCCTGAAACTACCGCCCATAAGCTTGACTAGCCTGGTCTGCAAAGCTATGGAAAGAATCATTATGGAACTCATAAACGGAGACATAGGGAACCTACAGACGCTTGACCCCACCCAGTTCGGCATTGTAAAGGGCAGATCCTGCCTTTTAAACCTGGTTGACTTTTTCGAAACAGTCACTAGAGCCATTGATGAGGGCAAAGCAGTCCATACAGCATACCTGGACTTGGCTAAGGCCTTCGACACAATACCTCACTCAGGCATCATAGATAAGCTAAACAGCTTAAAAGTAAACCCTTATGTCACTAGATGGGTTGCAAACTGGCTAAAGGACAGAACCCATAAAGTTAAAATCGCTGGAGCAATGTCTGACTCAAAGCCAGTCACAAGTGGTGTCCCACAGGGATCTGTCCTGGGACCCCTCTTGTTCGGCATTTATTTCTCAGATGTTAAAGCAAACATGGGAGGGCTGTGGCTGACAAAGTTCGCAGATGACTGCAAACTAGGCGCCATAGTCGATACACCAGCAGATACACACATACTACAAAAAGGCCTCACTGAAACGGACAACTGGTGCCGTAGTCACGGCCTTAAACTAAATGCCAAAAAATGTATAGTCATCCCTTTTGGAAAAAACAAAGTACCCACAAATTATCACATAGACAGCAACCCACTGAGTACGGAAAAAGTAATCAGAGACCTAGGGACCCAAGTAGACAGCGACCTCTCATTTGACACCCACGTTGCCAAAGTGGTTAGAAAAACATTTTACCTTGCACACCTCATCATGAAGGGTTTCACATCCAGATCCAAGGATGTCATTGTACCCCTATATTCCTCCCTCATCAGACCCATGATTGAATACAATGCCCCATTTGGTATGTGGTGCACTGAACCATTGTCTATTTATATAGAGAAGACATTACACCCTCTGTTAGAATTGTGTGACAGTGTTTTGAAGGATATGAAAACTTTCCTTGCGAGGTTGTATGTTAGAATTTCGACCATCACTGCTAACTATATGTTTGTTGAGCTTGACATAGTCATTATTTACGGTCATCCCCAATGATTGCGGCATAAATAAGGTAAGGGAATTCTTACGTGGTAAGGAAGGCTTTTCTGATGATAACATAAAACTTGTATGTTCCCTATTAGAGACTGTGTTAGAAAATAATATTGTTCTATTCGAACAGGAATTTTTTCTGCAAAAGGTTGGCGTGAACCATGGACACTGCCTTTGCCAATAGCTACGCTAACCTAGTTTTGGTACAATGGGAACAACATCATTTATTGTCAAAGAATAATGTATTTGCAGAGCATCGTCTTTGGTATGTCTGTTTTGTTGATGATATGTTATGGGGTGGCACAGTTGATGATTTGAACAGTTTCATGAGGTATATGCATTGTACTACTTCCTTTCTGAAATTTACGTGTACACTCTCTTGAACATTTAGAATTTCTAGATGTCACAATAGACAAAGCAGACTTTGATTCTGTCCATATCAGCCTATATAGAAAACCTACACGCAGAAATGCACTTTTACACAATAATAGTATGCATCCAAGGCATATAATGAGAAATATGCTTAAAGGACAGGTATATAGAATACTTAGGCTTCATAATGATGATACAGTCGCACACAAAGCTCTTGAATCTTTGAAAAATGATTTTTTAGAAAGGGGCTGTTGAGAAATAGAAACATACCTGCATCTCTGAAGCTTGGAAGCAGAGGTTAGATAGATGCAGGCCTTATTTTAAATCAACTACAAGCACACATGCAGTAGGACAGCAACATGACCCTACCAGTAATCATTTTAGAGTGCCTCTACAATGTTCTTGTGATATAAGTCAATATTGTGACATTATAAAGAATAACCGGAAGATACTGAACAGTGTACCTGAGTTAAAAGACAAGACAGGAAGTACTCCACATTTTTCTTTCAGAAACAACAAATCCCTCAAGAAACATATTTGTTATAAATCCAATATGCTAGAGAAAGGGAACCCATTATCTGACAGGATTGGTACATTTCCTTGCAGAAGTTGTTCAGCTTGTAAATTTATTTTTACCTGTCTGTCATACACACACCCAGTTTTAAGATTCACAATTAATGTTGATTTTTATGCTGACTGCAAAACGTGTAACCTTGTATATTTTTCTTTCTGTCAACTATGTCATGGATTTTATGTTGGCAAGACAAATAGACCCTTTAAGGATAGGGTCCTTGAGCATCAGAGAGACATAAAGAATAAAAAGATAGTAATGCCTTAGCAGCACATATTATGAGCCATGGTACTCTACACACTCATTTTGGTTTTTTGTATTGCAAGTTTTAGACACTAATTTAAGTGGAGGTGATTTTAAAAACCACACTGAAACTATAGAACAGAAGTGGATTTTATTGTTGAATGCAGAAAAACCACCTGGTCTAAATGTTTTTTTTTTTCACTGAGACCGTTCCTGAAAGGACGTAGACTTAGACATAAATTTGTTTGTGTCTTTTGGCTTTTCCCGGTTAGGGGTCGCCACAGCGGAACTCCGGTCCGCTAATGATTGGCAGTAGAGTTTTACATGCTGGCTTGCCGGGCCTAACGCACAACCTTCAACGAAGGAACGTCCATTCATGCATGTCACCACACAGAAGACGCTCTAACTGAGAATCGAACGGGCAACGTCTAACTGTGAGGCGACAACGCTACCGCAGCACCACCACCGCAGTAGACTTAGACATAAATAATATAATATCTGTTATTTTCATATACATTTTTATAAGTGCAATATGTTTGCACACATTTTATAGCTGTTTTTATTCATGATATATGAATGGGTGTTCTGCAGTATGTGTTCTTTTAAAAAAATGTGTAACTTTTTGATGACATCATAATTAAGGGCTTTTTATTGGTCACATTTGGTATAAAAGACTTGTATTTCTTAGTCAATATTGTCTGATGAAGCGGTGTGGTCACTGTGAAAGCACCTAACCACTCTTTTGGATACATCTATTAAAGTTCTTGGATTCTAGCCTGTTGGTCTGGTATTTCTTTATTTATTTTACTCTGTCAGAAATACTGGGTGAGCAAAATGGTGCAACTAAGGAAATTATTTTTGAGCTGTGATACAGAATTTGAATTGCCTAGACATAGTAACACCTTGCTGAGTTTATTTCCTGTGGCTGCAAAAAAGCAACTTCTAGATAATGGAAATCAAATTCTAAACCAGCTGTAATAGAATTAGTGAATATAGTGTCAGAAATAACAGAACTGGAAGTGGGATCTTTAGAAAAGGGTAGGAGTGCAAATTGTGTAGAAAAATGGGGATTTTGGGAACAATACATGCATAATGTTTTGATGGGAGGACTGAGGTTTAAGGGAAGGCAGGAACTGAATGAGTTAAGTAATGTTTGACAATGACTGTATAGATTATAAGTGATGTATAATGTTTGCAGCTGAAAATGTCAGTATGGTTTTTCTTTTATATAAATGTATAGTTGCCTTTGTCATAAGAGATAATTCAATAAAGATGTTCCTTATTTTACAAAAAGGTAGCCATTTAATTTTGGATTGATGAAACTGAAATGCTGTTACATTTGAGCCTGAGCAGTAATGAGACTGCAAGAATTGGGATAATTGTAAACTTTTTTGTTGTCTCATTCGGCTTTTCCTGGTTAGGGGTCGCCACAGCGGAACTCCGGTCTGCTAATGATTGGCAGTTGATTTTTACGTGCTGAGTTGCCGGCCCTAACGCACAACCTTCAACGAAGTTACGCCCATTCACGCACGTCTCCACAGTAGACGCTCTAGCTGAGAATCGAACGGGACAAGATTAGAAATTTGATCACAATGAAAGCAAATGAGATTTGGCATAATAGATATAGTAGGTATTTTTGAGGGCTTAAGAAAGTTGAGGATTTACAAAAGCAGAAAATAAGAGGAACACAAGTTGAAGACCAGTTGAAAGAAGCTAGAAAATATGAATGAACATAGAGCAGTTAAAATAGCTTTTTTTGACAGTAACCCCATGGTAACCAAACTGCTGGTCAGCATTTGAATGCAACAAAGGTAAAAAGGATGACTAAAACCAGGAACTATGACAGTGGTAGAGTAGAAGTATAGTGTATAAACAAGATGTAGCAGTGGAAAGCATTTCACAGGAAATGGTAACATAGCTGAGACAATAAACTTCTTTAGTTAGCAGAGGTAGAAAGAACAGTATTAACATAAATAAGGGAAATGGGAAATTAAAGAAACAGGGAGAAAACCAGAATAGAAGGAAAGCCCCTCATAGTAATGGAATTTCAGTAGAAGTTTGGAGGAAAAGGGAGCTTGGAAATAAGTCTGTCTACTACTTTTTAACAGTATTTTTCTGGGTAAGGATGTGCCCTTGATTGGGGGGGGGGGCAGTAATGGTATTTGTATCACTGGAGGTGAAAGATTTCCTTGTTCCAGGATTATACAGACCAGTTCTGATTTTAAATCATGACCGCAAACTGTTTGAGTACTTTGGTAAAAAGAATGCCAAAGATATTGTTTAGAATGGTAGATCTGGGTCAGTATGGGTTTATAGAAGTTAGGCAAACATTTGATAATATTCCTGGAACCCTTATAATATGAAATAATTCATTGGGTTGTAGTAATATTTTAATGTTAATAGATTTGGATGCTGAAAAAGTTGTTTGACAGAGTGAGTTGGAAGTTTATGAAGATATCCCGAGACATTTGGATTTCCACGTATGAGCTACATTAATGTTTAACTTCTGCAGAGGAACTCAAGATAGGGTGAAGTGTGGTGGTGTGCCATCTAAATTGCTTATCCTTACAAGAGGAACTATGTAAGAGTTGTCCACTCTTAGCTTGACTTTAGTAAACCACAAGATATTTGCATTTGAATGTAAGCACTGATTGTCTAATATGAGGCTTGTTTATTAGAGTTGTATAAATGTATACTTATGAAATGATTGTACCAGCCAGCATGGTTATGATTCCCAGAGGGATCAGCAGTGAGTCAGTCATTCTACCCCCCATCCCTAAGTTCATCCCTAGCTAGTCAACCCATCCCATTCATTCTCCCTCCGGCAGAGTTTGGAAGGTGCTTAGCATTATTTGTTCGACTGGAAATATCATGCAAGCATGCAAAATTGTAAAAGTCATCCCTCAAGGTTACAGCTCCTAGAAACTCCAAAGTGCAGGGATAATCCCCCATGTTCCAAAAGACTAGGTCAGTCTGAGAAGGCAGGGTGCGTAGAAAGATACCCTACCCCCAAGAGAAGAGAACACTTTATTTAGTATTGTTACATTGTACCAAGAAACAAAGAAGCACGGAGGTCCATTCTGAACTTCTTATCTAAATAAGCTTCTCATCGTCCTAAAGTTCAAAATGCTTGCCCTCCAAAGCCACCCACCCCTGTATCCCTCCAAGATGACATGGTCACACTGGACCTAAGACACTTTCTTTTATCCATTTACAGCTGTAGGAGCATCTTTTATTCCCACTTATGCTATGTTATACATGGGGGATTTTGAAAGGAAATTTTTATATCCAGCGGCATTTTTTGTAAGCATGTGGTGCTTGTACAGGGTCTGTATTACATGTACAAAAGTTCTAATCGAACGCTGACATCGAAAATCCAGGATCTCAACATGGTTTTTGTGAGATCATGTACAGTGAAGATGGGAATATTTGCCCTTTCCTCACTGTAGTGCGATCTTGGAGTTCGAATATATATTTAGCGGTGGGTGTGGGGGGGGGGCGTAGCCACCCACAGTTGCGATTTCGAGTTCTGAGATTTGCAATGATGTCAGCGTTTGATTAGATAAACTTTAGGTTATCTAATATAGACCCCGCTGTACAAAAGGTACAAAGATTTGTTTTTCATTTGCAAAGGTAGTGAGTGTGAATTTTTAAGGACCTAAATGAGAATTCTCATGGTCTTAAATTTACTTATGAAACAAATAAGAATTTCTTTAATTATTTAGATTTTACATTTTGTGTGGCTGGGGAACACTATATTCTCTATAAACCCTATAGAAGGCGACAGCAGTTAGTAACTTTTTGCATGCAACTAGCATGCACCCACCTCATGTGGTTGATTACCTCATTTTGAATTTAGGAGAATTTTCATTAATACATCGGAAAAAACTATTAAGGAGAAGTAGTTGATGGAGGTAGAAAATAGGCTTAAAAATCGGGGTTATTCTATGGTACAACTAAATAAAGCCAAAAGGAAGCTCCTTGAAGGTAGAGAGGTGAAATTATTTGAGGAAAAACAAGGAAATGGTACTGTTGGTGAGTACACAGCTAGTAGTAAAGAAAGCAGTAAAGAGAGATTATTCTTTGTTTCAAAATATTTTCCTTTTTCTTGGTTTTTGAAGACATTGTTAAGGATCTTTGGCATGTAGTTTGTAAAGATGAGGTGGTGAGTGAGCTTTTTCCCCAGACACACAACTTTCTGTTATAGTAGAGACAGTAATTTGAAAGAAATATTAAGTTATGGTTATAGACAATTAACTGTAACTTCTGGTATGAATGGTACATTTGTATGTGGACATTATAAGGTTTGTCCCAAGAGCAAAAATCTTAGAGACTAAAATCAATGGGAGAACTTCTGATGTTCATCGTGTTTCACTGTTGCAGTCATTGCACTTGGGTTATCCTGCTGGCAGGCTACCCGCAGTCGGCCCGAATTCCAAAGTCTAGGTCCAGCGTTGGTTGCTGTCGCCTCTTCCCTGACGTCAGTGCGCCAGGGGGTATAAAAGATGCAGCAGACGCCATTTTCTTCAGTCTTTCTTGCTGCGTGGTGCCCGAAGCAAAAGCAGTTTGCAAGTGCCAGTCGGCCGACTCCTGAGATTTTCAAAAAAGAATTTCAGATCCGAAGTCTTCATTAAAGCTAAGTACCCCATTGGGGAAACTTTTTTCTTGCTCCAGTCCGGTGTCAGAAAAAGTTAACAATTGTATTTCTTGTGGGAAGCAAATACCTCATAAGGATTTTCATTCTTACTGTATTCCTTGCCTAGGCCCTGATCACAACATTGCTAGCTCTCGGTTTTGTGCTAGATTTAACCAACGCACTATTAAGCGTCAGTACGATTTTGCCTTTCATTACTTTGGCCGAAGATTCAATTATATAATGTCATCGGAACAGCCGACGACCGGAGTTTATAAAAAGCGCAAGGAAAAAGAAAAGGATGGGCATCCGAGGTCCAAGACCGATGATGAGGCTTCCGCTAAGCCAGTTGCTGGTTCTCAGTGAGGAGCTTTCGCAGCCCCTGGCGCCCGCTACCTCAGAGCCACAGGTCGCTGACGACTCTCACGTGGAGCCAGCTAGGCCTCTGGATACTCAAGGTATTGGACACTCGGAAACTATTCCCTCAGATGGGTCCGGAGCCGCTGAGCAGGCATCGGCTTCTGAGGGTGTTTTCAGACCTACACAGTTATATGTAAAGCCTTCTTCAGCTTCCAAAGCAAAGACAAAAGCAGTTCTAAAGACAAAGAAACAAGTACAGCATTCTCCTGGACAGACTACCATGCCTAAAAAAAATAGATGCTCAAAATGGCAGAAGACCTAATTACCTTGATCAGGGGTTCCCATCCCCCTCCTGACAAGAGGCCTAGGCAAGAGACAGAATATGAATCTTCAGATCAGGTTTCCATTTCCTCTGATTCCTCTTCTGAACAGGAATACTCTCTTCCTCCTTATGAGGATTCTAATGCTGAAGAATCTATCCCTTTAGCCTCACGGCCTGAGGATTATTCTTTTGGGGAAACCCTGCATACCATGAGGGAGCACTTCCACTGGGAGAACCAAGACTACTCAGAATCTAAGAAAAGGATTAGAGATTTTCTTTTACTACCTCAGCACAGGCCTTTGGCTATTCCTCCTGTGTTAGACATTGTAGATGATGTATTTTCAGAGTCCGGACTTTCTCCTGACACTCTACCTCCTGCCCCTGTTAAACCAGACAGATACTACAGGGTTCCAGATTCGCATAAATTTCTTTATAAAAACCCTGCTGCTGATCCAGAAACTATTTCTCAGGGTCCTAAAGGGGTCAAGGCTTCTACTGCAAAAAACCCTATCCCCTCTGATAGAGATTCAAGGGCACTAGACAGATGGGGGAAAAAGGTTTACACTTCTGCTGCTTTGGCTGTGAGGCCTTTAAATTGTCAGTTTCATATGCATAAATATCAACAAGACTTAATGTCACTGCTAAAACAGAAAATCTCTAATTCTGATTGTGCAGAAAATAAGGAAATGCATGATTTATTCCATGCAACCGAGCAAGTGGGAAAGCATACATTGCAATGTGGTTTTGATTCTCTGGAGGCCTCTTGCTGGGCTGCAGTTACGGGTTCTGTCATTAGGAGGCATGCTTGGTTAAAGGAACAGAATCTGCCTGATCATGTTAAAGCAAAATTATTAGATGCTCCATTACAGCATGATACCTTATTTGGTGTTAAAGCAGAGGAGGTGTTGAAGAAAATGGAGGACAAAGCGAAATCTATGCAAACAGTAAGGGTTTCTTACAGTTACAGCCACCCAGGTTTAGCAGGAACTGGCTTACAAAGAATTGGTCATCTCCAGTGTCAGACAGGCCACAAAGAGGCAGATACAGTCGCTCCAGAGGCAGATCCCAGCCCCAGGGCTCATACAGACCTAAAAGTGGGGCGCTTCTAACTCCAAAAGCGGAGAAGACAAATCACAGCCATACAGGAAACAGTCCCAATGACTTTCCTCTACCAGCACTAAGCACTTATCTTTTGGCAGCTCCCTTAGGGGGAAAACTAGCACTTTTTTCTCAAAATTGGCACATGATCACCCAGTACAAATGGGTCTTGAATATAGTGTCCCAGGGCTACAAGTTCCACTTTTATACCCTGACAAGGGCAAAAGGTATGCCAGACATACCACACACTCAATGGGCAGAGGCAGAAAAGCAAATTTATCCCCCATGGACATGAGGGCCATTCAGCAAGTGCCACAGCAAGAGCAGGGACAAGGATTTTATTCAAGACTTTTCTTGGTACCCAGAAAAGACAAAGCCTGGAGACGAATACTGGACCTGTCTATTCTAAATACATTTCTGGACGTTCCAAAATTCAAAATGTTGACTCTGCAGCAGCTTCTGCCCATGTTGGGCAAGAAGGCTTGGCTTGTGACTTTGGACCTAAAAGAGGCATACCTGCATATTCCAATCAGACAATCTTGCAGAAGGATACCTCAGATTCATAGCTGGCTCAATGCACTACCAATTCTCTGCACTGCCCTTTGGCTTATCTACTGCGCCCAGGGTCTTCACAAAATGCCTGGCACCAGTAATTGCATTTTGGAGACAAAGAGGAATTCAAATATATCCTTACTTGGACGATTGCCTTCTTCAAGCTGAGAACAAGGACATTCTACTAAAGCATCTGGCGTTTGTAAAAAGATTACTAATTTGCCTAGGGTACACAGTAAACAAAAAGAAATCAAAACTAGTACCCTCTCAAGAGATAATATTCCTGGGTGCAAGCTTAAATACAACTGCCCAGATGGCTTATCTCATGCCAGGCAAACAAAGGCAACTGACTTCTTACTTCAAAATGTTGGCAACAAAGACCCAATTATCTGCAAGAAAAATTCTGCAGGCTTTGGGCTTCATGGCATCCTGCATTCTGCTAATTCCATATGCCAGACTGCATATGAGGAAACTACAATGGTATTTAAAAAGTGTTTGGACTCAACATTATCACAGCCTGGAAACATTAATTACTCTCTTTCCTTGCCTGCAACAGGAGTTTCGATGGTGGGCACAGGCCTGTCACCACAACAGGGGACAGCCTTTCACCCTACACACAGCTAGGCAGTCAGTAACAACAGATGCTTCAGATCATGCCTGGGGGGCCCGCATGGCAGGAAAATGTATTCAGGGCACATGGCCCACAAGCCAAATGCATCTTCATATCAATCAAAAAGAGATGCTAGCTGTTCAGAATGCCCTGACAGCTTTCAAGGATCTACTCCATCCAGGACAACTACTGATAAGGACGGACAATACTACAGTCATGTGGTACATAAACAGGGAGGCACTCATTCATACCCCCTCTGCAGACAAGCCATGACTTTGTGGGACACAGCATTGACTTACCAAGTACACCTGCAAGCACAATTCCTGCCAGGAAAGAAAAATACTCTGGCAGACGAACTAAGCAGAAACCTCATGGATCCCAACGAGTGGAAACTGGATCCACAAATCTTCAGCATGATAATAAAGAAATGGGAATGCCCAGACATAGATCTATTTGCCTCCCCTCACAACTGCCAACTGCAGAGATTCTGCACAAGGACTTATCACAAGCAAGCATGGAAAGTGGATGCTCTATCATTCAGCTGGAAAACCCTAACAGTATATGCCTTTCCTCCTCTGCCTCTCCTCCCCAAGGTACTCCTAAAGGTCAGACAAGAGAAGCCAAAAATGATTCTGATTGCTCCAGACTGGCTCCGCCAGCACTGGTACCCAATCCTAAAGAGCTTTCTCAAGGCCCAGCCTGGACATTGCCTCCAATTCCTCATTTACTGACCCAACGAAACAATCAGATCCTGCACAGCCAACCCAGAACCCTAAATCTGGCAGCATGGTGGATAATGTAGCCATTCAGAACACACCTCTTTCTAAAGCAGTGATGGATGTTATTTTGAAGGCCAGGAAGCCCAGTACCAGAAAATCTTATGCAGAAAAATGGAAAAGATTCTGTGCTTGGAACCAGGCACAAGGAATTGACACGTTTGTACCAAATATTCCTCAGATTTTACAGTAACTAACTGAGATGCTGGACAAAGGCCTATCCTTTTCATCAATTAAAATCCATGCCTCTGCCATTTCAGCTCATTACAGTATGGAACCACCAATTTTTTCACATCCATTGCTAAGACAATACCTCAGAGAGGCCAAAAACATAAGACCCCCAAGGAGAGCACCTGTACCTGCATGGGACCTCAATTATGTCTTGGAAAAACTCACACTGCCGCCTTTTGAGCCAGCCAATACAGATGAAATAATGTTCTTATCTTGGAAAACAGCTCTGCTCCCAGCAATAACCTCTGCAAGATGAGTCTCAGAGTTACAGGCACTCATGGCTGTGGAACCTTTTATCATTTTCCATCCAGACAGGGTTTCTCTGAGGACGAACCCGACATTTATGCCTAAGGGTAATGTCCAGTGTGGCCCTTAACCAAACCATTCATTTGCCTACCTTTTATCCAAACCCACAGAATAAGGGTGAGAGACTCCTGCATTCTTTAGACATACACAGACAGCTGCGCTTCTACTTGGACAGAACTAAAGCTTTCAGAAAGACTGAGCAACTCTTAGTAGCATATGCTGCAGGATCACAAGGAAAGGCTATCTCAAAGCAGACTATTTCAAAATGGATAGGCCACTGCATTTGTTTCTGCTATTCACAACATGACAAATCAGTGCCTAAGGGCACTAGGCCTCACTCAACCAGAGCAGCAGCCACTTCAGCAGCCTTCCTCAGAGGAGTACCAACCAAAGACATTTTCGAGGCTGCAACTTGGAGTTCACTGCACACTTTTACCAAGCACTACCACTTACCCCTCTACTCTAAATCTAGAGCAGGCTTTGCCATAGCAGTTCTGCAGGGCCTTATAGCCTCTCCTAATCCTATTTAGACCCAGCCACCCAACCTCAGCTTTGGGATTCAACCCAAGTGTAATGACTGCAACAGTGAAACATGATGAACATAGTACAGATGTCCTTCAAGGATGCATCTGCAGTCATCACATATGGGTTGTCCTGCCTCAGGCAGCCCTTCGGTCGGCCGGATTCCAAAGTCTGGGTCTGGCCTCGGCTGATGTCGCACTTTCCCCGACGTCAGAGCGTCTGGGGTATAAAAGCATCAGCCGATGCCATTTTCCTCAGTCTTTCTTGCCGCGTGGTGCCCGAAGCAGAAGCAGTTCGCAAGTGCCGGTCGGCCAGCTCCTGTGATTTCAGCTACCGAAGACTTCGAAAAAGCTAAGTACCCCGTTGGGGACTCTTTCTTGCCTCAGCCGATGTCAGATAAAGTAAATAATTGTTTAACTTGTGGGAAACAAATACCTCATAAGGATTTCCACTCTTACTGCCTCCCCTGCCTAGGCCCAGACCATGATGTCTCGGCCTGTTCAGCCTGTGCTTCCTTCAACCGATGAACTCTTAGACGTCGGTCGGAGTTTGCAGAGTAATTCTTTGGGGCTAGTTTTGCTTACAAGATGCCGTCGGAGACTCCGACTTCACATTTAGTTAAGAAACGGAAGGACAAGGACCGACACACGCGGGCCGTGGTTTCGGCTGAAACCACGGTCAGGCCTACCGCGAGTGTCTCGGTCTCGGCTGAAACCGAGTCCTTGGTACTTCCGATTACCGAAACCGCACAACCGACTACTTCGGCCCCAGAGGCCCCGGCCGAGTCGGTCATTGAATTACCTACTGAAACTGGTGTCCAGGAACCTTCTGACACCATTCCTTTAGACAAATCTACTCCTGCACGTAGTGCAGCCAGACCTCCTGCATCCATGTCCATTAAGGCTTTCTCTAGGGCTAAAGCTGCTAAACTTCCTAAAGCTTTGCCTCCCAAGGTTACCTCTCAGAGACCCTCTACTGGCTCACAGATTCTTAGCTTAGCAGAAGATCTTATCTCCTTAATTAGAGGTTCTCAACCTCATCCGGACAGGGGCTCTCAACCACCTCCAGACAAAAGGCCCAGGGTTGAGCCCTCTGACCCCCACTCCTCAGATGAGTCCTCTGATGGCTGTACTCTGTCAGACCACCAGGAGGAGGCTTATTCGGCCTACGAGGATTCTGATGCTGAAGAATCTATTCCCTCGGCCTCCCCTCCTGAAGAGTTTCCCTTTGGAGAGACATTACACTCTATGAGAGAACATTTTCAATGGCAGGGTCAGGAATTCTCTGATTCTAGAAAGAGATTAAGGACCTTTTTACATTTACCTCAGCATAGGCCTTTAGCTATACCTCCTGTTTTGAATGTCATTGATGATGTGTACTCTGATGCTAGTACAACCCCTGACTCTCTCCCTCCGGCTCCTGCCAAACCTGATAGGTACTACAGGGTCCCGGACTCACATCTACACCTGTACAAGGCCCACTCTGCTGATGCAGAAACTATTTCCCAGGGCCCAAAAGGGGTTGCAGCGGCCACTGCTAGAAATCCTCTACCCTCTGAAAGGGAGTCCAGAGCTTTAGAGAGATGGGGTAAGAAAGTGTATACTTCTGCAACTCTTTCCATGAGGGCATTAAATTGTCAATTTCATATGATACAGTACCAAGAGTATTTGTTAGATGAATTGCATAAGAAACTGTCTTCTTCTGAACCCCTTGATCACAAATCCCTTCAGGATCTGGTACATAACTCCCAGCAGGTTAGTAACCATTTCTTGCAGTGTGGTTATGATGCATTGGAAGCTTCATGTAGGTCAGCTATGACAGGTGCAGTCATACGTAGGCATGCCTGGCTGAAGGAGCAATCTCTGCCAGACCATGTTAAAGCTAAGCTTTTGGATGCTCCTATGGAAAAGCAAAAATTATTTGGTTCCACGGCTCAAGAGGTCTTAAAGAAATTTGAAGAAAAGGCAAAATCTGTGCAAACAGTCAAAGACTTTCTGCAAGTCCAACCACCGAGATTCAGCAGAAATTGGCCTACTAAGAATTGGTCCTTTCCGGACTCAGACAGATCTCAGAGAGGCAGGAATAGGCGTGCCAGAGGTAGAGGGCAAGCTAGAGGCTCCTACAGAGGCCGTCAATGGCAGCCTCCCAACCAGAGAGGTAGTACAGGAACTACAACTGCTACACCAGGACAGACTCAATGACTTTGTTTTGACTCCGCCGACCAGGGCTCAATTAGAAGCACCTTTGGGCTGAAAGCTTTCTTTATTTTCAAAAAATTGGCACAGCATTACAAGGGACACATGGACACTGCAAATAATAGACAAAGGATACAGGTTCCATTTCCACACATTGCCAAAAAGAAAAGGCATGCCAGATCTGCCACCAAATCAGAGGGCAGAGGCTTTGAAACAAATTTCCAACTTAATTCAAATGAAAGCTATAGAAAAGGTACCTCTTTCAGAACAAGGCCAAGGATTTTACTCCAGATTATTCCTTGTTCCAAGAAAAGAAAATCAATGGAGGCCTATTCTCAACTTGTCCGCACTGAATACTTACCTCATTGTGCCAAAATTCAAAATGCTGACTCTACAGCAACTCCTTCTCAAGCTGGGCAAGGGGTCTTGGCTGGTGACTCTAGACCTCAAGGAGGCATACCTGCATGTCCCTATCAGACAAAGTTGCAGAAGACACCTCAGATTTCTTGCAGGGTCAGAGCATTATCAATTCTCAGCATTGCCCTTTGGCTTATCTGCTGCGCCCAGAGTATTCACGAAATGCCTGGCATCAGTAATTGCACACTGCAGACTTCAGGGGATTCAAATTTACCCATATCTGGACGACTGCCTTATACAAGCGGACAGCAAGCAAACTTTGTTAATGGACTTGGATTATGCCATCCACCTACTGCAGGCCTTGGGATATACAGTCAACATCCACAAATCAAGACTTGTTCCATCCCAAAGAATAACTTTTCTGGGTGCTGATCTAGACACAAACACTCAAATGGCCTTTCTCACAGAAGAAAAACAAAAACAACTACCGGATTACTTCAAGAATCTGACAAGACAAACTCAGCTAACTGCAAGGAAAATCCTGCAGGCCCTGGGTTACATGGCATCTTGCATTCTTCTGATTCCACAAGCAAGGCTGCATATGAGAAAATTGCAATGGTACCTAACGAGTTTATGGGCTCAGCACAGTCACAGTTTAGAAACTTTGATCCCACTCATTCCATGCATTCAAAAGGAATTTCTGTGGTGGGCTCAAGCCTGCCAGTCGAACAATGGGTTGCCCTTCAGCAAGCCAAGAGCCAACCAAACCATCACTACGGACGCTTCAGACCAAGGTTGGGGAGCACACATGGAGGGCAGATGTATCCAAGGGCTATGGTCACAAAGAGAGCTGCGCATGCACATAAACCAAAAGGAAATGCTGGCAGTGATACACGCAATAGAGGCCTTCAAACTTTTTCTTCATCAAGGCCGCCTACTCATAAGGACAGACAACACCACAGTTATGTGATACATAAACAAGCAAGGAGGCACCCATTCCTACCCTCTTTGCAGACTAGCAATGAATCTATGGGAACTTTCCTTAAAACTCAATATACAGCTGCAGTCCCAGTTCGTGCCAGGGAAAGACAATATACTGGCAGACAGCTTAAGCAGAAATACCATGGATGCACACGAATGGATGCTGCACCCAGACATCTTCTTGCTCATAACACAATCATGGGGAAGGCCGGAAATAGATCTGTTCGCCTCCCCCCACAATCATCAACTGAAGAAGTTCTGCTCATGGACATACCACCCACAAGCATGGAAAGTGGACGCTCTCTCTTTCAGCTGGAAAGCTCGAACAGTGTATGCTTTTCCACCTCTCCCGTTAATTACCAAGGTCTTACTGAAGATTAGAACAGAGCAGCCCAGAGTGATTCTGATAGCTCCAAACTGGCCAAGACAGCACTGGTACCCACTGTTAAAGAGCATGTCACAGACGAAACCGTGGCCTCTCCCCCTATGGCCACTTCTACTGACACAGCACAATTTCAAGACTCTGCATTCCAACCTGAAAACCTTGCAGCTAACTGCCTGGAAAATACCATGACTCCTCCTCAGGATAAGCTATCCCAGAGAGTGAAGGATATTATTATGGAAGCTCGCCAGCCTTCCACAAGGAAGGCATATTCAGCAAAACGGAAAAGATTTCACACTTGGAACACAACAAAGGGCCTAGATGCGACAGTGATGAACATGGCACATATACTGGAATACTTGGCAGAATTGTTCCACAACGGCCTGTCTTACTCTTCCATTAAGATACATGCCTCAGCAATTTCAGCAGAATACAATGTTGATCCACCTGTCTTCTCAAGATCCTCTCCTGAGACAGTTTCTAAGAGGAATCAAAAACATCAATCCTCCAAAGAAACCACCTGTACCTACTTGGGACCTTAACTTCGTGTTGGAAAAACTAACACTTCCTCCCTTTGAACCAGCAGCATCTGCAGATCTACAGTTTCTGTCTTGGAAAACTGCCTTCCTTCTGACCATAACCTCAGCAAGAAGAGTATCTGAGTTACAAGCTCTAATGGCAGTACAGCCATTTCTTATCTTTCATCAGGACAGAGTTTCATTGAGAACCAATCCTACATTTATGCCAAAGGTGGTATCCAGGGTATCTTTGAACCAAGCTATTCACTTGCCTACATTCTTCCCACAACCACAAAATAAAGGGGGAAACTTCTGCACACCCTGGACATACACAGACAGTTACGCTACTACTTGGACAGAACTAAAAGTTACAGAAAGACTGACCAGCTGTTTGTAGCTTATGCTGCTGGGGCACAAGGAAAAGCAATTTCCAAACAGACAGTTTCAAAATGGATAGGAAATTGCATTCGTTTTTGTTACTCCTTTCATGGAAAAACTGTGCCAGCTAACATTAGACCTCATTCCACGAGAGCCACAGCCACCTCCACAGCCTTCCTAAGAGGGGTGGCTACCAAGGACATTTTAGAAGCTGCTACATGGAGCTCCGTGCATACATTTGCCAAGCATTATAATTTACCTTTATACTCCAGATCCAGAGCAGGCTTTGCTATGGCAGTCCTGCAGGGTATCTTAGCTACACCATCCTTTATTTAGTACCTCCACCCCCAGATTGGCTATGGTATTCTACCCATATGTGATGACTGCAGATGCATCCTTGAAGGACATAGTACAGTTTTGTACCTACCATAAATGTAGATGTCCGATAGGTATGCATCTGCAGTCAGGTTTACCCTCCCTCCTTCCCCTCTGTGGTATACTTCTTGGGTACTTACCCCTCTTATAGCTAGCTGGGGGGATCTGTTATGGTGTATTTGTTTTTATAGTACTGTGCATGTTTGGATTTGTTTTTTAAAATGCATCTCTCCAAATTTTAGCCTTCCTTAGAGGGCACCTGGCATCTGGGGCAAGAAAAACTGAGGAAAATGGCGTCGGCTGATGCTTTTATACCCCAGATGCTCTGACATCGGGGAAAGTGCGACATCAGCCGAGGACAGACCCAGACTTTGGAATCCGGCCGACCGAAGGGCTGCCTGAGGCAGGACAACCCATATGTGATGACTGCAGATGCATACCTATCGGACATCTACATTTATGGTAGGTACAAAACTGTACTTTTTGTACCTACCATAAATGTAGATGTTCGAGTGTATTAACTGTAGCAGTCCAGGTTACCCACCCACCTTCCCCCTTTTTCTTTGATTGGACTTATCTGTACTTCTCTATCCTGTACAACTTATGTGGTGTATTTGCTTGCAGATGAAGGAAATGTTTATTTTGTGCATGCATACTTATTGACATAATTTTCAGCCTACCAATTTGGGGGCACCTGACATCTGGGGCAAGAAAAACTGAAGATAATGGAGTCGGCTGCATCTTTTATACCCCTGGCGCTCTGACGTCAGGGAAGAGGCGACAGCAACTGACGCCAGACCTAGACTTTGGAATTCGGGCCGACTGTGGGTAGCCTGCCAGCAGGATAACCCAAGTGTAATGACTGCAACAGTGAATACACTTGAACATCTACATTTATGGTAGGTACACAACTGTACTTTTCTAAGAATAGGTTTAATTGCGAGTTATATGGAGCAGTTTCCAAGTAGGTCATGATTGTAAATTTCCCGTGTGGGTTAGTCCAAACGAAAAGTCAAAGACCATATTTTGGAACATTTGGGGGACATCAGAAACCAAAACATATAAAGTCCTGTGGCAGAGCATTTTCATCAAGTACATCATGGTTCAGATGCAGGACTTTTTTTTTCAATGTGTTGGCACAGCTTTTTCTCCCTATAGGGGTGATGATGTTAGTAAGTTGAATGAACTAAAAAATAAAATATTAAATTATAGAACGTTATTTCCCAAGGGTTTAAATCAGGAAGTTAATCTATGTATTTAAATTAAAATAGTTTGTTGTGTGGTGAAAAGCTTTTTAGTGATTTTTTAGTGTTAAAAAAAGTTTAAAAATATATTCAAATATTGCATTGTATTTATGTGGTATGTGTTTGTTTTCCTTTATTTAATTAAATGGTTATTTAATCAATTGTTAATTAACTGGGTTCGACCTGTACAAAAGCAATTTCAAAATAACGGTGTGATATCCTGAGAAGGCAAATAGCTGAGGTACCAGACTGATGATACATTTATGTGCTTGTAGAAGAGTTTGGATCTTTTTTTTTTGTTATTTTTTCTTTTTTTTAGTTTAGTTGTTTTTTGTTTTCTCTAACATATGTAGACAGTAATCTGACCTTTGACCAACATGCAGCCAAGATAGTAAGAAAATAATTCTGTCTCGCCCAGCTCTTCAGTAAGTTATAGCATCTAGGCCTAAGGACGTTGTAATACCATGCTACTCTGCCTTTATCAGACCCATTTTTTAATACATTGCCCCCTTTGGCATGTACCTAACCAAGCACTTGCAGCAGTTGGAATACCCTCATATGTTCCTTACCAGGAGAATCCAGGGTATGGATAACCCTGTCCTACACAGATACAGATCACCTTAAGGTCCTATCTCTGTACACAGTCTCCTGCAGGTTACTGAGAGGCCTAGCATGTAAGGCATCCCCAGATAAACCCTGATGGATGTCCTTCAAGGATGCATCTGCAGTCCTAACAAATGGGTTGTCCTGGCCTCAGGCAGCCCTTCGGTCGGCCGGATTCCAAAGTCTGGGTGTGGCCTCGGCTGGTGTCGCACTTTACCCGACGTCATAGCTGCAGTTCTTCGGGTATAAAGGCATCAGCCGACGCCATTTTCCCCAGTCTTTCTTGCCGCGTGGCGCCCGAAGCAGAAGCTGTTTGCAAGTGCCAGTCGGTCAGAACCAGAGATTGCTTCTACCGAAGACTTCTAAAAAGCTAAGTACCCCGTTGGGGACTCTTTCTTGCCTCAGCCGATGTCAGAAAAAGTGAATAACTGTTTAACTTGTGGGAAACAAATACCTCATAAAGATTTCCACTCTTACTGCCTACCTTGTTTAGGCCCAGACCACGACGTAACAGCTTGTCTAGCCTGTGCTTCCTTCAACCGACGGACGCTTAGACGTCGGTCGGAGTTTGCAGAGGAGTTTTTCGGCTCCGCTTTTGCTTATATCATGCCGTCGGAGACTCCGACTTCACATTTAGCTAAAAAGCGTAAGGAAAAGGACCGACACTCGCGGTCCGCGGTTTCGGCCGAATCCACGGTTAAGCCAACCGCGAGTGTCTCGGTTTCGGCTGAAACAGAGTCTGCGGTTCTTCCTTCGGCCGAAAGCATGCCTCCTACTACCGAGGCCTCTTCCAGCATGGCTGAATCTGCTACTGAAATTCCACCTGCTCTTACAGTTTCTCAGGATTTATCAGATACTATTCCCCTAGATGTATCTACTCCTGCACGTGGAGCTGCTAGGCCCCCTGCATCCATGTCAATTAAGGCTTTTGCCAGGGCTAAAGCAGCTAAATCTTCAAAGGCCGTGCCTACTAAAGCCCCCTCTCACAGGCCTAGCTCTAGTACTCAAATGCTTAGTCTAGCAGAGGATCTCATTTCTTTGATCAGGGGAACCCAGCCTCACCCTGACAGGGCCTCTCACCCCCCTCCAGAGAAGAGGCCTAGAGCAGAGCCCCCTGAGCCAGTTTCTACTGATTACTCCTCAGATGAATCAGAAAATACAAACCCTCCAGAGGGCCCTTATTCTCCATATGAGGACTCTGATTCAGAAGACTCCATTCCTTCTGCCTCTCCTCCTGAGGAATTTTCCTTTGGGGAAACCTTGCATGCTATGAGGGAACAATTTCAATGGCAGGGCCAGGATTTTTCAGACTCTAGGAAAAGGCTTAGGACTTTTTTGCATTTGCCACAGCATAGGCCTTTAGCCATTCCTCCAGTACTTTCAGTTGTGGATGATGCATTTAATGATGCTTGTACTGCTCCTGATTCACTCCCTCCGGCCCCTGTTAAGCCCGACAGATACTACAGGGTTCCGGACACACATAATCACTTGTATAAGGCTCCTTTTGCAGATCCTGAAAATATTTCACAGGGCCCCAAGGCTGTAGCAGCTACCTCTACCAAAAACCCACTCCCCTCTGAAAGGGAATCTAGGGCCTTGGAGAGATGGGGTAAAAAAGTTTATACTTCTGCTACTCTTTCGGCTAGGGCCTTAAACTGTCAATTCCACATGATTCAGTATCAGGAATTTATGTTAGATCAGTTATCTAAAAAACTGTCCTTGCCTGAACCTTTAGACCGAAAGTCTCTTCAGGAAATGGTACATAACATTCAGCAGGTCAGTAATCATTCCTTAAAATGCGGCTATGATGCACTGGAGGCCTCCTTTAGATCAGCTATGACTGGTACAGTGATCAGAAGGCATGCATGGCTAAAAGAGCAGTCCTTACCAGACCATGTAAAATCAAAGCTCCTAGATGCTCCCATGGATAAACACAATTTGTTTGGCTCCCCTGCACAGCAAGTGCTGAAGAAGGTGGAAGAGAAAGCAAAATCTGTCCAGACAGTCAAGGATTTCTTACAGGTCCAGCCTCCAAGGTTTAGTAGGAACTGGCCTTCCAAGAATTGGTCCTTTCCAGACACCACCAGAGCACAGAGAGGCAGGAATAGGCCCAAGAGGCAGAGGTCAATCCAGAGGTGCCTACAGGGGCGTCAGTGGCAGCCTAACAACCAGCGAGTACTGCCACAGATCCAGCCACTACCACTTCCACAGGACAATCACAGTGACTTGGCTCTGAAGCCGCCTACCAGGGAACAACTAGAAGCACCCTTAGGCGGAAAGCTAGCCTTATTTTCAGTAAACTGGCATTGCATTACAGGAGACAAATGGATTTTACAGACAATAGACAAAGGTTACAGGTTTCACTTCCATACTCTACCAAGGAAGAGAGGAATGCCAAACCTACCTCCAAATCAAAAGGCAAACGCTCTAGAACAAATAGACAACTTGAAAAGGATGAGAGCTATAGAAAAGGTACCGTCTATGGAACAAGGGCAAGGATTTTACTCCAGACTTTTCCTGGTGCCAAGAAAGGAAAACCAGTGGAGACCTATTCTCGACCTGTCCGCTCTGAACACATATCTCATTGTCCCAAAATTCAAAATGCTGACTCTACAGCAGCTTCTTCCCATGCTGGGCAAGGAGTCTTGGCTGGTAACTCTAGATCTCAAGGAGGCATACCTGCACGTCCCCATACGACCAAATTGCAGAAGATACCTCAGATTTCTTGCAGGATCAGAGCATTATCAATTCTCAGCATTGCCTTTTGGCTTATCTACTGCGCCCAGAGTATTCACGAAATGCCTGGCATCAGTAATTGCTCATTGCAGGCTTCAGGGAATTCAAATTTACCCTTACCTGGACGACTGCCTGTTACAAGCGGACAACAAAAACAAATTAACAAAAGATTTGAAAAAGGTCATTCATCTACTGCAAGTCTTGGGATACACAGTCAGTATAAAAAAGTCAGGGCTGTTACCATCCCAAAGGATAACTTTCTTGGGTGCAGAACTGGACACATCAAATCAAATGGCATCCCTCACAGCAGAAAAGCAGAAGCACCTTCCACTCTATTTCATGGCATTAACAACGCAGAATCAGCTTACAGCAAGGAAAGTCCTGCAAGCCCTGGGTTACATGGCATCCTGCATAATATTGATCCCACATGCCAGACTGCATATGAGGAAGTTGCAATGGTACCTAAGGAATTTATGGTCTCAGCACAAGCACAGCCTAGAAACCCAAATTCCAATAATTCCATGCCTGAAGCAAGAATTCCGATGGTGGGCTCAGGCCTGTCAATTGAACAAAGGACTGCCCTTCCACAGCCCTCAACCAAGCCAGACTATCACCACAGATGCCTCAGACCTCGGTTGGGGGGCACACATGCTGGACAAGTGCATACAAGGCTTATGGACTCAAGACCAGCTGAACCTACACATAAATCAAAAAGAGATGCTGGCAGTAAAACTGGCAATTCAGGCATTCAGACCGTTTCTCCAACAGGGTCAATTGCTGATAAGGACGGACAACACCACAGTTATGTGGTATATCAGCAGACAGAGAGGCACACATTCATATCCTCTATGCCGGATGGCAATGGACCTCTGGAATGTGGCCCTAAGCCTCAACATACAGCTCAAGGCAATATTTGTGCCAGGAAAAGAAAATATACTAGCAGATATCTTAAGCAGAACTACCACGGATGCCCACGAATGGATGCTGCATCCAGACATCTTCAAATCCATTACAAGGAAATGGGGACTACCAGAAATAGACTTATTCGCATCCCCACACAACCACCAATTGAAAAAATTCTGCACAAGGACATACCACCCACTTGCTTGGAAGGTGGACTCCCTATCTTTCAGTTGGGAAAACCTGACAGCATATGCATTCCCACCTCTTCCTTTGATGCACAAGGTGCTATTGAAGATCAAAGAAGACCACCCAAGGATCATCCTGATAGCTCCAGACTGGCCGAGGCAGCATTGGTACCCATTACTGAGGAGTATGTCTCGGGAACTCGCATGGCCTCTACCCCTGGTTCCTTTACTGCTGACACAGAACAACTTCAAAACCCTGCATCCGAACCTGAAAACACTGCAGCTAGCTGCTTGGAACATTGCATAAAACAAAATAACCCAGATTTATCTCAAAGGGTTAAAGACATTATCTTGGAGGCTCGCAGACCCTCAACAAGAAAAGCTTACTCAGCGAAATGGAAAAGATATCTCATTTGGAGTGCAGCAAAAGGGCAAAATGTATCACTGGTAAACATAGCTAACATCCTGGAATACTTAGCAGAGCTTTTCCACAATGGCCTGTCTTACTCTTCCATTAAGATTCATGCGTCAGCTATTTCAGCAGAATACAACATGGATCCTCCAGTCTTCTCTCATCCTCTACTCAGGCAGTTTCTGAGAGGAATTAAAAATGTAAAGCCACCAAGGAAGCCACCATTGCCTACATGGGACTTGAACTTTGTGCTAGAAAAGTTGACACTTCCCCCTTTTGAACCAGCAGCAACAGCAGAATTACAGTACTTATCATGGAAAACTGCTTTCCTGCTTGCAATCACTTCAGCAAGAAGGGTTTCTGAATTACAGGCATTAATGGCAGTACAACCCTTCCTTATCTTCCATCAGGATAGAGTGTCCATGAGAACTAATCCTACCTTTATGCCAAAGGTGGTCTCCAGGGTATCTTTAAACCAAGCAATCCACCTACCTACATTCTTCCCCAACCCACAGAACAGGGGAGAAAGACTGCTGCATACCTTGGATGTGCATAGGCAATTGCGCTACTACCTGGACAGAACCAAGAACAATAGAAAAACTGACCAGCTTCTGGTAGCATATGCCACAGGAATGGAAGGAAAAGCAATTTCAAAACAGACGATCTCAAAATGGATAGGAAATTGCATTAGATTTTGTTATTCTTATCATGGAAAGGCAACTCCAGAAAACATCAGACCTCACTCCACAAGGGCTACAGCCACTACTACAGCTTTTTTACCAGGAGTGGCTACAAAAGACATTTTAGAGGCTGCTACTTGGAGCTCCGTGCATACATTTGCCAAGCATTATAATCTACCCTTATACTCCAGATCCCGAGCAGGTTTTGCCACTGCTGTTTTGCAAGGGATCTTAACTACACCATAATCTTGTTAGTGCCTCCTCCCCCAGTTTGGCTATGGTATTCTACCCATTTGTTAGGACTGCAGATGCATCCTTGAAGGACATAGTACAGTTTTGTACCTACCATAAATGTAGATGTCCGAGAGGTATGCATCTGCAGTCAGGATTACCCACCCACCTTCCCCTCTGTGGTACTCCTAGGGTATTTGCCCATCTTGTAGCTAGCTGGGGGAATCTATTATGGTGTATTTGTTTGTATATATGTATATACCTGTTTATTTCTATTTGCTCTCTGTTGTTTGGAAACATTTGCATTTATCCAAATTTAGCCTTCCTAGAGGGCATCTGGCATCTGGGGCAAGAAACACTGAGGAAAATGGCGTCGGCTGATGCCTTTATACCCGAAGAACTGCAGCTATGACGTCGGGTGAAGTGCGACACCAGCCGAGGCCAGACCCAGAGTTTGGAATCCGGCCGACCGAAGGGCTGCCTGAGGCCAGGACAACCCATTTGTTAGGACTGCAGATGCATACCTCTCGGACATCTACATTTATGGTAGGTACAAAACTGTACTATCTCTTGCACATCCATAAAGCAAACAGCTGAAACACTAGGTCCAAGGACCTGAACGTTGCCTGTGGCATAAATAGAACAACATGCTGGAGAGATCAATATGTGTCTGAAAGGACTCCCATGCTCTGGAATAAAATCTCCATCTGCATGAAGCAGAGTTCATCCTTGACCCAGTCAAAAAAAACCCTTGGTTATTTGATTTGAAATCACAGATTCATCCCTGCTCTGACCCCTATGTCTCTGATGGACAGAAGCCTACAGTAAGTAAATTAATCTTTAGCTAGCATGGGTCTAAGTTTGGTGATCGAATGGCATGTTCATTGAACAGCCATTCATCGCCAACATAGAATCCAGATGTTCATTTCTCGAACATATACATCAGCGAATGTGTGAGACAGGGAAACTAACTGGCCAAAAAGTTTCAAGCCCACCCAGCCTCACCCCCAACAAGGGCACGGAAATATTTGGCCTACATTAGGAAATTTGCCCTTTTCCCCCACTGTAGCGAGATCTCAGAATTGGTATATATAGTTGGGAGGATTGAGGGGGCACAGCCCCCCACCTGGGTAGGTTTGAAATATTTGCACATTGCACATATTTTCCAGGCACTACAGACTGGAGACTATCTGTAGCACCAGCGTTCAGTTAGCCTGTCTGCGTTGACAGTTTTATTCTGCAGTCCACTCTCTGCTTTCTCACTTTGTGGAATTTTCTGAAGAAGTAATGACTGCAACAGCGAGTACTACTGTGAACATAGTACAGTTGCATTAGGAACTTGTCATAAATGTAAATGGTCGAGCACAATTTCCCATCTGTCTTTTTTTGCTTTGTTTGTTTACCTAGAATTTGGATGCCTTTCCATCTTTATCCATTTTGCACTTTTCCTTCATATTTTTGTTAGGTGCATGCCTCCTCCCCCCCCCCTTGCCATACTATTAGGAGAGGGAATTTGGGGGCATCTGGGGTAACCCCAGTGTCACAGGGCACTTGTCCCTTCATAGTCCAGTAGAGATTTGAATTGAGGTCTTTTCACCTAGCTTTGTCAAGAAAGATATGAAGGTGGTGTCAGTTGACACCTTTTTTATAACACAGACATCCTTAAATTGCAGTGAGAGTCAGTTGGTCAAAGCCTTGAGGAAAGGTAGAATTCTGGCAATCGGGCTATGCACTCTGGCTACTTGCAGGCCTATATATCTTAAAAAATATGGACTGCAGTCTACATTTATGTTAAGTTGCTAACACAACTTTGCACAGAAACATGCTTTTACAGTTCGACTGTAAAGTATTACCATTGGTAATCTTGGATCATTGGATCACTCGTATTATGATTTTTTTTTTTTTTGAATGGAGAAAGGATTTCACTTATTCATTTACCATGGAGGGGCTCAGTAAACTCTGCAGATCATATAATGGTCTTTTCAAAACTGAACAGTTCAGTAATACACTTTAAGGGGCTCCCTTTACTTTTTTGATATGAGTTGGAAGTATCCTGAGAAATTAGGTTGGCATGGATGTGATCTAACAGGAACATGGATTCATGTGTGGTGGTTCTACCCTAGAGTTTGTTTTTGATAGGTAAAAATCTGTGAGTTAACTAATTAGTTAATAGACATGGAAATTCCTTGCACACCAGCTGTCTGGATCTTGTGTAAAATTGATTATTCTTCACTGTTAGGAAATAAAAAGATATGATTTGCAAGTTTTGTACCCAGAAGACTGATTTTTGATGTATGGAATGAATATTTAAGTTCTGATTCAGTTTTCCTGTAAACAATAACCCCATCTTTTTTTTTTAATCAGTTCATGTACTATGAAGAAAATTACTAGTTTTTTTTCCCCATGAAGATGGTGGCGTGTGTGTGTGTGTGTGTGTGTGTGTGTGTGTGTGTGTGTGTGTGTGTGTGTTTTGGGGGTGGATGACTGGGTGGTTGGAAGGACAAACACGTCATGCAAATTACTTTATTTGATGTTCATCGTGTTTCACTGCTGCAGTCATTACACTTGGGTTATCCTGCCGTCAGGCGGTCCCGCAGTCGGCCAGAGTTCCAAAGTCTTGGTCCGGCATCGGTTGCTGTCGCTTCTTCCCTGACGGCAGTGCACCAGGGGTATATAAGATGCAGCCGACACCATTTCTTTCTTGCCGTGCGGTGCCCAAAGCAAAAGCAGTTCGCAAGTGCCGGTCGGCCGACTCCTGAGATTTTCAGTTCAAATTTCAGAACCAAAGTCTTCAATAAAGCTAAGTACCCCGTTGGGGAAACTTTTTCTTGCCTCAGACCGATGTCAGTAAAAGTTAATAATTGCATTTCTTGTGGGAAGCAAATACCTCATAAGGATTTTCATTCTTACTGTATTCCATGCCTAGGCCGAGACCACGACGTCACTAGTTGTCGGTTTTGTGCTAGATTTAACAAACGCACTATTAAACGTCGGTTTGACTTTGCTCGCCATTACTTTGGCCGAAGGTTCAATTATACCATGCCGTCGGAACAACCGATGACCGGAATACATAAAAAACACAAAGACAAGGATAAGGACAGGCATCCAAGGCCCAAAACTGACGATGAAGCCGGTTCTCAGTGAGGTGCTTTCACAGCCTCTGACACCCGCTACCTCAGAGCCACAGGCCGCCTCCAACTCCCACGTGGAGATGTCTAGGCTTCTGGAAACTCAAGGTATTGGGCCTACGCAAACTAACCTCTCAAATGGGTCCGGAGCCGCTGAGCAGACATCGGCTTCTGAGGGTGTTTTCAGACCTTCACAACTTACCATTAAATCTACAGCCAAGTCTAAAACTCCATTAAAGACAAAGAAGCAAGTACAGCATTCACCTGGACAGGCCTCCATGCCTAAAAAACAGAAGCTTAAAATGGCCGAAGACTTAATTACACTGATCAGGGGTTCCCATCCCCCTCCAGATAATAGGCCTAGGCAGGATACAGACTATGATTCCTCTGACAAGGTTTCCTTTACTTCTGATTCCTCTTCAGACCAGGGATACTCTTTACCCCCCTATGAGGACTCTGATGCTGAAGAATCAATTCCTTCAGCCTCTCCTCCTGAAGATTACTCTTTTGGGGAAACTTTACATACCGTGAGGGAGCATTTCCATTGGGAGGGCCAGGATTACTCAGAATCCAAGAAAAGGCTCAGAGACTTTCTTTTATTGCCTCAGCACAGGCCCCTTGCTATTCCACCAGTGTTAGATATTGTGGATGATGTGTTCTCTGAATCCAGTTTAAATCCTGATTCTTTGCCCCCTGCACCAGTCAAGCCAGACAGGTACTTAGAGTCCCTGACTCTCACAAATTTCTTTATAAAAACCCTGTTGCTGACCTAGAAACTATTTCCCAGGGTCCCAAAGGGGTAAAGGCTTCCACAGCTAAAAATCCAGTTCCCTCTGACAGGGATTCTAGAGCATTAGACAGATGGGGGAATAAAGTTTACACTTCTGCAACTTTAGCAGTGAGGGCTTTAAATTGCCAGTTTTACATGCTTAAATACCAACAATATTTAATGTCTCTGTTAAAACAGAAAATGCTTACAAGTTCAGAACATCCTGACTATAAGGAAATGCAGGATTTATTGCATGCAGCTGAACAAGTGGGAAAACATACTCTGCAATGTGGTTTTGATTCATTAGAGGCTTCTTGTAGAGCAGCAGTTACAGGATCTGTGATACGAAAGCATGCTTGGTTAAAAGAACAAGGTTTACCTGATCATGTTAAGGCAAAATTATTGGATTCTCCTTTACAGCAGGATATTTTATTTGGTGTTAAGGCAGAAGAGGTATTAAAGAAAATGGAGGATAAGTCAAAATCTATGCAAACAGTGAAGGATTTCTTACAGGTACAGCCACCTCGATTTAGCAGAAATTGGCCCTCCAAAAATTGGTCCTTTCCAGTGTCAGACAGACCACAAAGAGTCCGATACAGACGCCCAAGAGGCAGATCTCAGCCCCAAGGCTCTTACAGACCATGACAGTGGGGTGCTTCAAACCCAAAAGGAGGGGAAGACAAGTCACAACCTTATAGGAAACAGTCCCAGTGACTTCCCCCTTCAAATGCCAAGCACTTAGATTTTGGAAGCTCCCTTAGGGGGGAAACTAGCACTTTTTTCACAAAATTGGCATATAATCACCCAAGACAAACAGGTTCTGAATATTGTGTCTCAAGGTTACAGGTTCCACTTTCACACTCTACCAAGGCTAAAAGGAATGCCATACCTGCCACCAAGTCAATGGGCAGAGGCACAAAAACAAATTACAGCCCTCATGGACATGAGAGCTATTCAGAAAGTGCCACAACAGGAACAAGGATTTTACTCAAGACTTTTCCTGGTCCCCAGAAAGGACAAAGCCTGGAGACCCATACTGGACCTTTCTACTCTAAATACTTACCTGGATGTTCCGAAATTCAAAATGTTGACTCTTCAGCAGCTTCTTCCCATGCTGGGCAAGAAGGCTTGGCTTGTTACTTTGGACCTCAAAGAGGCATACCTGCATGTCCCTATCAGACAAAATTGCAGAAGATACCTCAGATTCATAGCTGGTTAAATGCACTACCAATTCTCTGCACTGCCCTTTGGCTTATCTACTGCGCCCAGGGTCTTCACAAAATGCCTGGCACCAGTAATTGCATTTTGCAGACAAAAAGGAATTCAAATATATCCATACTTGGACGACTGCCTTATTCAAGCAGAGAGCAAGGACATTCTTCTAAAGCATCTGGCATTTGTAAAAAGATTGCTAATGTGCCTAGGGTACACAGTAGACAAAAAGAAGTCAAAACTAGTGCCCTCACAAGAGATAATATTCCTGGGTGCCAGCTTAAATACAATGGCCCAAATGGCTTATCTCGCGCCAGACAAGCAAAGACAATTGACTCAGTATTTTCAATTGATGGCAACAAAAACCCAACTCCCTGCAAGAAAAATTCTGCAGGCCTTGGGGTTAATGGCATCCTGCATACTACTAATACCATATGCCAGACTGCATATGAGGAAATTACAATGGTACCTAGAATGTGTTTGGAAGCAGTAATACCACTTATTCCCTGCCTACAACAGGAGTTTCATTGGTGGGCACAGGCATGTCACCTCAACAAGGGACAGCCTTTCATTCTACCCACAGCCAGGCAGACACTAACAACAGATGCTTCGGATTACGCCTGGGGAGCACACGTGGCAGGAAAATGTATTCAGGGCAAGTGGGCCGCAGACTAAATGCATCTTCACATCAATCAAAAAGAGATGCTAGCTGTACAAAATGCCCTAACAGCTTTCAAGGACCTTCTGCATCCAGGACAACTATTACTAAAGACAGACAACACCACAGTTATGTGGTACATAAACAATCAAGGGGGCACTCATTCTTATCCTCTCTGCAGACAAGCCATGACCTTGTGGAACACAGCTCTAACCTATCAAGTTCATCTTCAAGCACAATTCCTGCCAGGAAAGAAAAATAGTTTGGCAGACGACTTAAGCAGAAACACCATGGATCCTCACGAGTGGAAATTAAATACACAAGTATTCAGCATGATAACACAAAAATGGGGGAGTCCAGACATAGATGTTTTTGCCTCCCCAATGAATTGCCAACTACAGAATTTCTGCACAAGGACTTACCACACACAAGCATGGAAAGTGGATGCTCTCTCGTTCAGCTGGAAAAACCTAAAGGTTTATGCCTTCCCACCACTGCCTCTCCTTTCAAAGATACTCCTAAAAGCCAGACAAGAAAAGCCAAAAATGATCCTGATTGCCCCAGACTGGCCACGCCAGCACTGGTACCCAGTCTTAAAGAACTTAACTCAAGGCCCACCATGGATTTTACCTCAAATTCCGCATCTTCTGACTCAGCAAAGCAATCAGATCCTGCACAGCCAGCTCAAAACCTTAAACCTGGCTGCATGGCAGATTCCTTAGTTAAGCAGACAACACCGCTCTCTAAAGCTGTTATGGATGTCATTTTGGAGGCCAGGAGGCCTAGCACCAGGAAATCCTATTCAGAAAAATGGAAGAGATTCTGTGCCTGGAACCAGGCTCAAAGCTTTGACCCTCTTGTCCCAAATATTCCTCCGATATTACAATACTTAACTGAGATGCTGGACAAAGGCCTATCCTTTTCATCCATTAAGATCCATGCCTCTGCCATCTCGGCTCATTACAACACAGATCCTCCTGTTTTCTCTCATCCATTGCTAAAACAGTACCTCAGAGGGGCTAAAAGCATGAGACCACCCAGGAGAGCACCAACACCAACTTGGGACCTCAATTTTGTTTTGGAAAAACTAACTTTACCTCCTTTTGAGCCAGCCAATTCAGCAGAATTGAAATGTGTCATGGAAAACTGCTCTGCTTCTGACAATAACCTCAGCACAAGAGTCTAAGAGTTACAGGCACTAATGGCAGTGGAGCCTTTCATCATTTTTCACCAAGACAGGGTTTTAAGAATAAGCCCTTCATTTATGCCAAAGGTGGTCTCCAGCGTGGCACTTAACCAAACTATTCACTTGCCAACTTTTTATCCAAATCCCCAGAATAAAGGGGAGAGACTTCTGCATTCATTGGACATACACAGACAGCTACGTTTCTACTTGGATAAAACAAAAGCTTTCAGGAAAACTGAGCAATTGTTTGTAGCATATGCTGCAGGATCACAGGGAAAGGCCATTTCAAAGCAGACCATATCAAAGTGGCTAGGACACTGTATCCGTTTCTGCTACACACAGCATGGGAAAACTGTACCTAGCAACATTAGGCCACATTCCACCAGGGCAACACCTACTCTTAACTGCCTACCTTAGAGGAGCACCTACCAAAGATATCCTGGAAGCTGCAACTTGGAGTTCAGTGCACACCTTTACCAAACATTATCACTTGCCTCTTTATTCTAAATCCAGAGCTGGCTTTGCCACTGCAGTGCTGCAGGGCCTCATAGCACCCCAAATCCTCTATAGAACCAGCCACCCTACCTCAGCTTTGGGATTCAACCCAAGTGTAATGACTGCAGCAGTGAAACACGATGAACATAGTACAGTTTTGTACCTACCATAAATGTAGATGTTTGGGTGTATTCACTGCTGCAGTCCAGGTTACCCTCCCTCCATCCCCTCTTTCTTAGCTGGGACTTATCTGTACCTTTCTACCCTATACTACCTATGTGGTGTATTTGCTGGTAACTGAAGGTTTTGGTTTTACCTTTTATATATGTTTTATTAGCAATATGTATTGCCTACCTATTTGAGGCACCTGACATCTGGGGCAAGAAAAACTGAAGAAAAGGGCGTCTGCTGCATCTTATATACCCCTGGCACACTGACGTCAGGGAGGAAGCGACAGCAACCGAGGCCGGACCAAGACTTTGGAACTCTGGCTGACTGCGGGGACCGCCTGACGGCAGGATAACCCAAGTATAATGACTGCTGCAGTGAATACACTTGAACATCTACATTTATGGTAGGTACAAAACTGTACTTTCTGTAGAATTGAAATTTATAATTCTCATCAGTTTGCTTATTGGTGGGTTTTTCCCCCCTTCATTTTTTTGCGCCATAATTAAAAATATTGGGGGGAAAATCACTCATCCGATATTGCAGTTATATAGAGCTTAATAGTAGTCCTGCTTGCAGACACTGGAAATAGCAGAGACATTTATTAAAATTAATCTTTAAAAAATGAGTAAAAGGCAGGTTACTGGACCTACTAAAGCAAATAAAAATGTCCAGAGTTTATAACTGAGTTATAAGAAAAGTTACAGGGGGAGCAAAAGAAATGAGGAGAATTCTAGGAAATACACAGGCAGTGCCTGGGATGACAGCATAGTTTAAAAAAACTCCAAAATAAGAGAGGAGATCAGAATAAAGAGGAGAAAGTAAAACTGGAAAATTTAAAATAAATGAATACTTGGGGCCAGCAAATTTAGAAAAGCATTGAAGCAGGGATATTTTGAAAGTGTACCTATGATGCAGAAATGCCTAACACACAAGTTAAGGCAATAGAGGGTTGTGAGCAGAGTCCCAAAAATAAGAGGTGCTCTGTTTAATTCATTGGACTAGAAACCTCAACAGACTGTTGCATATTTTTTTAAGTTCTTTACTTTATGCAGCAAAAAGCAGGGGAGCTGGAAAAAAAATCAGAAAAAAACAGGTGTATTTAAATAACACAGAGATAGTTAAAGTACAGCAGAAACAGGCAGGAACTGGTAATAACCAGTAAGCAAGAAGAAATTCAAGTACAGGTGCAAAGGCAGCAGGTAGGAAAGTCCCAGAGAGATGATGAAATACTTCCAAGATTTTGGAAACAACCTAAAAATAAAATGAAGTTTGTGATATTTTATTCAACAGAGTTTTAATGGAGAGAACAGTGATCTGTCATCCTGTAGACCAGTATTGATCCTAACCGTTAACTGTAAAATATTTAATGGGATTAGTGCTGCAAGAGATGAAGAAATATTACCAGGTCTAATAGATCTTAACCAGTTTAAGTTTGTGGGTGGAAAGTAAACGTATACTAATCCTACTAAAACAACTCTAACTCAGATGTGCTGAAGAAAAGGGGAAGTCGTTAGTAATAGCATTGATGTGGAGAAGGCTTCCAACCCTGTAACTTGGGAAATTTTAGAAGTTGTAATGACAGAGATGGGTTCCTAGGAAGGGTAATGAGTGTAATACTGACAATATACAAAGGCGCAACAGAATTGAGGAAAAAAAAAAGCAAAGGTGAAGGCTATCGGAGACCATTCTTTGACGTAGAAGTATGAGACAGGGCTTCTCATTGTCCCCACTTCCATTTGCTGAGTACATAGAACCACTAGCAATCCAGGTAAGGCACTGAGAAATAACACAGTATGATTGGTTGGGAGGTGGATCACTTTGCATTATTTACCAGTGGTATACTGCTTTGTCTCAAAAACAGCCAGGTTTTGTCTAAGTATAAAATTAATGGGGGAAAACTAAGATCTTATTCAACTACTGGCCATCTCACAGAATAATAGATGTATTTATATTTGACATACCAGGTTAAAATACATAATTTCTAGTACAGTAAGTGAAATATGGGATGATAAACAGAAAGTGGTACTTTTCCGTTAATGGGGCAGCAGGCATCGGGAAACAGAAATGTTGCGGCGAAATATAGACTGACAACTACCGCAAATGTTAGTGTAAGTACATGTTGACAAGTGCCTAAAAAACAAAACATAGTGAATGTAAGAGAGAGAGAGAGAAGGACTTATGAAAATCTTTGTACTCCCTTTAAATTGTATTTTTGATGGAGGACAACCCCTCCCCAAAATGGGCTTGTGCGAACTGCCACAAATGTTGACGTAAGTACATGTTGACATTTTCACATGATGATCCTATTTTTCAGAGTACTTTCTCACCATTCTCACTTCACACTTTCAACAGATGTTCGCATTTCTGGAAGGGCTTTGTCCCCATGTCTGTGTTTAGGTTGACAGAAATGCATCAGACCATTACAGTTGTAAACACACTGATCTGTAGAAATCAGAAAATGGTCATAAAGAGGACCACTTCCTTATTTTTTAACAATATAGCATCTGTGATTTACACCATTTTAGGAAGTAACAGGGCATCTTTGCAAAACAGTATGTGTAAGCGGCACTGACTTGGAACAAAATGAATAACAGTCTGAGATGAAAGCCAAAATGAAAACAAGAAAACCACAACCAATTCAGCAGCAGTGAGTTTGGATGAAAAATCAGTAGTACTCTGACAACAAAAACAAAATTAAAAGCAGAACACAACAATCCACCATGCAGCATTGGCATCTGACAAAATCAGTAATACTGTTACAATGAAGAGAAATGTCAAACCAGCAGCAGTGACTTAAGATCAAGCACTGACTTCCAAGCAAAAATCAGTAGTAGTCTGACAAGCAAGGCAAAATTACAAGGACACAACCATGGGCTCAAGCTGAATGCCAAAAAATATGTAGTTGTCCCCTTTGGGGAAAAACCACACATCTGTGAACTACCACATAGGTGGCAGTACACTAAACACCAAAAGTGTGATAAGAGACCTAGGGACAAGGTGGACAGTGGTCTCACCTTTGATAACCACATAGCCACAACAGTTAGAAAATCCTTCTAAGTGGCACACCTCATCACTAAGGGCTTTTCATCCAGAGAAAAGGAGGTCATTGTCCCTCTGTAATCATCCCTCATTAGATCAATTATAGAATACAATGCCCCGTTTGCTATGCACCTCACAAGACATCTGCAACAACTAGAAAGGCCTCAGAAATTCCTCACAAAAAGAATCACAGGCCTAAAGCAGATGCCTTATGCTGACCATCTAAAGAAACTCCAGCTGTACTGTCGCATATCGCCTACTCA